>NW_028270177.1:57730929-58063793 GCF_037043375.1 Chiloscyllium plagiosum | reverse complement strand
ACTGAGAACTAGGAGAAAAGTTAAAATCTAGGACCTTGACGGTGGTAATCTCCTGATTACTTCCATTGCAATGAGCTAATGAAAGTAAGAGCAGGAGGATATGGCAAATAAATAAGTAACTAAAGAATTGGTGTGGGGGTGGGGGCAAGAGATATTCAAATTTTTAGATCATTGGGGTCTTTTCTGTGATAGCGTTGACATGATCAGGAGAGACAGGTGGCACATGCAATTGCGAGGAGACCAATATCTTGTTGGCGAATTTTGCTGGTGCTACAAGGGAAGATTTAAACTATATTGGCGAGGAGGGTTATCCTCATGATCAGGGAGTCAAGTGCGAGGCTGGAAGGAGATACAATAATCAGAAACAATAAAGTGACGAGACGGGTTAGGCTGGAAAACGACAGGGAGCAAGGAATGCCTGTTGGATTATTTCGATGCAAGAGGGCTGGCAGGTCAGACCAATAAACTATGGACGTGGATAGTAACGTGTGATTAGGATAATACAGCCTTTTTAAAAACATGGCTAAGTGAGGGACAGGACTGGCAGCTTAACTTACCAGGGTACAGGTGCTTTAGGCGGGACAGGGATGCTGGAAGGAGGGGAGGAGTAGTTGAATTTCTGATTAATGGGATTATCACAGCGGTAATCAGAGATAAACTAACTGACCAATCATCCAGTGAGGCTTTGTGGGTGGAGCTAAGAAGTAGGAAGTAGATGATGATGTCACCGGGGATGGACTATCGGCCTCCAAATAGCTAACGTGAATTAGAGTAACAAATATGCATGGAGAACGGAGACATTCAGGAGCAATATGGTTGTCATAATAGTGGATTTTAATTTTTGTAACAGCCTAAGACTGCCGGAGCGTTAAGGAATTTGATGGAGTGGAATCCGATAAGTGAATTCAGGAAAGTTTCCTCAAGCACTATGTAGAGGTCCGACTTGGGAAGGGTCAAAACTCGAATAACTCTTGAGAAGCAGAGCAGGACTGGTGTCTGAGGTGACAGTGGGGAAGCACTTTGGGACCAGTGACCATTGTTCTGTTAGTTTTCAAATAGCTATGGAGAGGGACAAAACTGGTCCACAGGTTCAAGTTCTAACTTGGGACAAGGTGAATGTTGATGGGATTATACAGGATCTTGTAGGGGTCAACTGGAGCAGTTTGTTTGCAGGTAAATGGACCGCTGGATAGTGGGAGGCCTTTAAACGTGAGATAGCTAGAGTTCAAGGTTTTTATGTTCCTGTGACAGTGAAGGGCAAGGTTGGCAGGAATGGGGAACCCAGGATGCCAAGAGATATTTAGGCATTGACTGAAAAAGGGGATGCGTGGCTCAGGCACAGGCAACTGGGATCAAAGGAATTCTTGGCGGTATATAAGGGATGTAGGAGTTTACCTCTGATGGAAATCAAGAAGGCGACAAAGGTGCTATGAAAGAACCTTGGCTGAGAAGATTAGGATGAATCCAAAGAGTTACTTTAAGAGTATGAAAGGAAAGCAATAACTAGTGAGAGAATAGAACCCCTCAAATACCAAAGTGGACAAATATGTGTGGAACCATAAGAGATGGACGAGGTCCTCCACAAATATTTCTTCTCTATATTTACCGTGGAGAAAGACATAAATACTTAGGAACTTGAGGAAGTTAGTGATAATATCTTAGGGGCAGTCCATATCACAGTAGAGGAGGTATTGGGCATACAAGGATGTTTGACGGTGGATTAATCTCAGGGTCCTTAACAAGTATATCCATGAACACTGCAAGGAGCTAGAGAAGAACTTGCGGGACATTGGTTAAATACATTTATCACCATTAAACAAAGTTGAGATTCCGTAAGACAGGAGGATAACAAATGCTGTGCCCTTGTTTAAAAGGAACTGTAAGAAAAAATCTATAGACCAGTACGTTTAACATCTTTGGTAGGTACATTACTTGAGAAGGTATCATGGAATAAGATGTACATGCATTTGGAAAGGCAGGGTCTGATTAGGAATAGTAAGCATGGCTTTGTGCATTGAGGCTTATGCCTAAAAAACTTTTAAAGTTAATTGATGATGTGTCCAGGAAGGTTGACTTTTTGAGAAAGGTATCTCAATAATTTATCCTAATTTTTGAAAACTTGCTCATTGTTCAATTTGATTTGAGGGATGTCCCATTCAGAATCCTCTGAACTTGGTTCTTCCTTCTGTGTTGTAATCATGAACACCTTCTCCTCTTGCTTTCTTTCAGTATCAAGCTATTTTTTGAGCACATTCACATGACACACTTTGTGAGATTTCTTCCTGCCTGGAGCCATCAGCAAATAATTCATCGCACTAAAGTTCTTAACAATTTAATAAGGTACGCAAAACCTTGTTTTTAAAGGCTCACCTGTTACTGGAAAGAACATCAATGCCTTATTCCCAATGGGAAAATTGTAAATTTTTAATTTCTTGTCCACTTTGTGTTTCATTGTATGCTGTGATAATTTTAAATTCTGTCTTGCCAACTCTCCAGCTCTATTTAATCTTTCCCTAAAATTCGACACATTGTCCAAATGGGTGGTCTCTGGATTCTGACTTATTAAATTATCCTTCATCAATTTTAATGGTCCTCCTAGTTCTTGTGCAAAAATTAATTCAAATGGACAGAATTTGGTCGATTCATTCGGTGCATCTCTGAACGCAAAAAGTTCAAAATGAATTTCCTTATCGCAATCATCTGGATAATCCTGACCATAAACGCTCAACATGGTCTTCACTTTTTGATGCCATCTCTCTCGTGCTCTCTGTGACTCTGGTTAGTGAGCAGTAGATTTGAATTGTTTTATTCCCAAGTTATCCATCGCCTCCTTGAATAGTTTGGATAAGAAATTTGATCATTCATCTGACTGTATCATTGTTGGTAGTCCGTATCTAGGAAAAATATTAAGTTTTTTTTTCTACAACCTTTTTAGCTGTGATGCTGCGTAATGAGATTGCCTCTGGATACCTAGTCGACACATCCATTATTGTTAATAAATGTTTATTCCCACCGTTTGTTTGTGGTAGGGGACCTACGCAGTCAATCAAGACTATTGTGAAAGGGTCATCAAATGCTGGAATAGGTATTAAAGGTGCAAGTTTTATTACTGTCTGCGTGATATGTTTGACAAGTCTAGCAAATTTCAGCTACATCTTTGTATAGTTCAGCCCGTAAACAAAACCTTTTATTTTAGCTGGTGTTGTCCTCACCCCAAAATGACCTCCAACTGGTAGCTCAAGTGCCAGTCGCGGCACTTTCTTTCTGTACCCAACTGGCAAAACAATTTGATGAATTTCTGCCATGTCTTATCTGATTGAAAGTGTGTTGGCTTCATTTCATCATTAAGACATAATTTGTAAAGTAATAACAGACAGGAATGCGTTCTTTCTTGCTTGCTAAATGCCTTTTGATATAACTGTTTTAATTCCTCATCTTTCTGCTGCAAGTCAATCAACTTAGCAGAGCTAAAAATACTTGCATGTTCTCCTACTTGCTCCTTCTCTGTTCTACTTATCTGATCAAAATAAGATTTGGATAACTCTACATCAGCTTCCTTTTGATCCCTCCTGCTTCAACCTGAACATTGTGATCTGTGATCACACAGTCAGGGAAAATTCCTGGATAAACATTTTCCAGGTCTTCCGTTGCCTGCATTTCCACTGGCTTTTCAACTTGGGTAGGCAGCACGCCTACCAGCGAATCAGCTATATCATTTGCAAGGACAAATTTTATTCCTGGAGCTGAGAGTTTGGGGTCCAGTACTCCTATCACACATTATCCACTGTTCTCCCTTCACATAACTGAGCACTTTTTGTCTCATGATGAATTCTTGTTACCAGCACATTTTCTGGCAATAGTCTCTCAGGTGTGCATATCTTCTCATCCCTCAGTATTGCTGACTGAGAAGATCCTGTCTCTTTCAATATTGAAACAGCCTTACCTATGACTCCTGGCCTATGTGAATAAACTTTACCCTTGTATGTATATTTTAAGCATATTTGGCACATATTCCTTGATCAACTTCTGATAATCTTGTACACTCTGAGGCAGTTGTCTAACTTCCCTTATGGTTTTTGTTACTGGTCCAACAAATCTTCCAGGGTTGTCTGGTTTTCCGACATCTGGTTTTCCTAGCCCACCAACACTGTGATTTTGTGTGGCCCATTTTATTACAATGAAGACACCGAGAGCATTTCGCAACAAAGAGAGTGAATGCATTCCTATCTGTTACTACTTAACAAATGATGTCTTAATGAGGAAATGGAGGCCATCACTTCTTTGTCCCTCTCAAGGGTTTCTTTATTAACCTGTGATAAATTATCCTTCTTGTCTTCATTGAGATCTACCTTTTCCTTTCCACGTGAGGATATCTCATTACTCCAATTTCTATCCCCCATGGACTGAAATAAATTCTGAAAACCAAACTGAGTTTACGGACAACTGGTAATCATCAGCCAGTTTAGCTGATAACTTTGCTGTTTTAAGTCTCTTTTTATCCACATGAGGTCGCACTGCTTCAAGCAGTGAATATTTGAATTTCTCCAAATTATTTACCGCTCAATATAGGATTGCTTGCTTTTTTCAAGCTCTTATTCTTCTATCAAAATTGCTCTGTTTGATCCTTTCAAACTCAATGTAGTTTTGACCAGGATCCCTCATTAGATTCCAGAAACCAGATCCGTCCTCTGATAGGGATGCGAATGCCTCACTCGCCCGACCTAAAAGTTTCGTTTGGATTAACAAAACCCACATTGACTCTGGCCATTGCATTTGTCTAGCCACCTTTTCAAATGAGCTGAAAAAGCCTTCCATATCCTTCTCATCAAACGTAGGCAATGCTTGACCGAGAATAGGCTTCTGGCTACCAGGGGTTTGCTCATCCTCATACATTTCCTTACTAACCCTACCTTCAGCCTTTATCTCCAGTCCTTTACGCTGACTTTCCTTTTTAAAGTGTCAGTTTTTGCTGTTCAAAAGCTCTCTCTTTCTTTCTCTTCTGCTGCTCTCTCTTTTTTCCATCTCTTCTGCCTTTTTTTTCTCTCTCTTCTGCTTTTAAACGTAACTCTAACTGTTTCATTTCTGCTGCCCTTTCGTTAAATCTCGCCGCTAACTCAAGCGCCTCATTTGCAATTGAATTCTTGCCAGCTCTGTAGATTCTGATGGTTTCTCCAGAAAGTTTCATTGACGAGCTACTGCTGTAAGTATCTCTCCTTCCCTCACAGAAGCAGGCAGGTCCAATTCCAGCTTCACTGCTAATTCCTGCAGCTTGGTCTTATTCACTTTTTTCAAACTTTCAAAAGTCATTGCATCCACATCCAGAAAACTTTTGGCGACTGAAACAGTCATTGCTATCCAAAGCTTCGTCTACCCAACAAACGCAACACCCGAAATAAAGACACGAGCACCTCACACTCGCTATGTGAACTCCCCCAAAGAGCCCCCAGTCTGTTATGGACTGGGCTAGACCACTCAAAGCACTCTTAAGTAGGTCGCCCAGAGCATAACACTGCAACGTGTTTCGGTAAGTGCACAATGTAAATTACCCGGACTAAGTTAGCGAGGTTGTCTACTAGATTTTAAAACAGACAAAAACTGTATTCAAAAAGACAAAAAATTACACAATGAAATACAAAGAACAGAATAAAGAAACCCTACATAACTTTACCTATGCCGATAGACTTAATTATGCTGTTCCAAATGTACACAACAGTCACAATAGGCAAACTCCATTTAAAAACCAGTATAAATGGAGCACATGCTTTCAGGTTAAAGTTGAAGGGCAGAAGTCTCATCTGTTTACATATAATCAAAAGGCCTCTGGAAATACTTTTCATCTCTGTACCAAAGGAGACTGATCGGAGTCAGGCCCCATTTAATTGTCCCTCTGATAAACATCAAAGACAGGGTCTCCTTGAGTCAAGGAACAGCTTTTAAACCAAAAAGGGACTAGCTTTGTGGCAGAAAAAATAGGCTAGTGTTCTGTACGGGGGTCAGTAGCTGGTGGGAATGGCGAACTCTTTCAGAATTCGACTGCTGACAGATTTGTGAAAAACATAACGTTCAGTGCAGGCTTACACACACCAACTGCACATTGAGATGATAAGAGTTCATTCAGGACCTGAAGCTCTCTCTCAACCAACATGGTGGGGAGGGGGAGTGTCCAGAGAGCTATGTACATTATCATGGAGTCATAGAGTTCTATAGCACGGAGACAAGCCTTTAGCCCAGACTGGTTCATGCTGACCAAAATGTTCATCCATGCTCAGCCCATTTCCCTGCACTTGGCCCATATCGTTGTCAATGTTGCCTAACTATATATTTGTCCAAATGTGAAGACGTGTATTGCAGTAAACACACTATATTTCACGCTATCACGTTTTGTTTTGGAAATAATGAGTGTTAGTGCATAACGTTCAAATTTTAATGCAATCAGTTTTTATTCTTTTTGTAGCGTTACAGATTAAACACTAATTTCCTTCACACTCTTCTCATGGTACTATCACTGCAGGGAGTAGTCTGGTGAAACTCCTTTATTCTGTCTCTATGTAGCAAGGAAATCACTCATTACAAAGGAGAGAAAATCTGTTCACAATGTCCCACGTACTATCTCAAGAACATTCTACAAATGCAAGAAGACGGCTTCACTCTTACACTTTAATCATTTTGCAATGAACTTACTGTCAGTGACTCATGACCAAGGACATTCAGCTCATTTTCAACAGGAGCACTTCCCATTTTCTCGCCTTCTCATAAATACAAAATGAAAATTGATGGTATATTTTGCCAAATCATTTCTTTGCCTTTTGAAGCAAAGCTACTCCAACAGCACCATCACTTTTGACATTGGAGATGGTTGGAGATGCTGAGGAGGCAATGGCCTAGCTGTAGGATCTCTGGAATATTAATTCAGGGAACCAGGTAATGACCCAGACCCCGGATTGCAATTCCACCTCGGCAAATGTTGAAACTTGAATTCAATAAAATATCAGGAATTAAGAATCAAATAAAACAATGAAACCATTGTCGATTGTCCTACCTGGCACCCCCATGCCCTTCAGGGAATGAAATCCAACATCTTCACCTGATGGGGCTTATGTGTGACACCAGACCCACATTAATGTGGTTAACTCTCAGTTGCAGTTTGAAATGGCCAAGCCAGCCATTCAGTTATATCAGTCACGATAAAGTCTCAAAGAAATGAAACCGGACAGAACTAAGCACTGACTACTTATTGCCCACATACTGCTCTGGTCAGCAAGGCAGCTCACAAACACCTTCTCAGGGACAATCGTGAAAGGGAATTAAATATTGGCCCAGCATCCCATTAATGAATAAAAGAATATGCTTACACTCAGGGAAGAGAGACAAAGCGACATATCTCACTTTAAACAGTAACTCTGATGTATATCTTACATGGTCGCAGTTTTCAGTAATATGGTAACAGGAGAAAAACAGATAAGGTTAATCTCGTTTGTTTTCCATCCCAGCTAATCATCAAAAATCCGTTTGTTTGCTTCTTTCCCTCTGTCGTTCCCTTTCTCTATCTATTCTACTCAGTCCTTCTCCCGTTTACAACAGACATCCTTGTCACCAACATCAATCACACTATTTTCCCAGCGGCGTTCACTTCTGATGTCTGGTCATTGGACTCAAAATGCCAATTATTTTTTTCTCTCGATCTGAGGCTGCCAAATCTGCTCAGTTTCTCTGGCACTTGCTCGTTCTTTTTGATTCTGATCTCTTGCATCATTCTTTGATATATTTAACCTTTACTGTTGTTATTACATGGGATGTCTGCATCGCTGACAGGGGCAGTATTTGTTGACCCTTGACTGTGAGCGTATTCCCGAAGGTAGTACAGAGCCAAGCACATTACTGTGGGTCTGATGTCAGTCTTAAGCCAGATGTCTTTTCCAAACGACATCAGTGAAATAGATAAACTTATAGACTAAATGCTGGTGATGCTATGGTTATAATTATTTAAAATTAATTTTATTTCCAATTCCTGAAATTTGAATTTACGTTCTGACATAATTTGTGGTAAGATGTGAACAGTGCCTTTATCTGTAATAACATGTGCCTCTGAGTTACATTTCTTGCAACAGTATTACACTGACACAACGTCCCTATCATGAGGTTACTTTAGAGACCAGAACAAGGTAGTGATCGATATATTTGCAACTGAAATCATGCTTCAAGGAGACCTGTAACCATAAAGGCATGAATAATGGTTTATTAAGCGTCAGCATTAATGCCAAGATGGTGACTGGGGATATTATCGAGCTGATAGTGGATAAGTTTGATGATGGACAGAATACCGAGACATAAATGAATTCCGGGTAAAAATGTTCTTCGGGATTCTGAACAAACTTGCTCTCAGGTGTTTGTGAGGACGCGAGTGTGGACGGTTCTGAAATTTGTGGATAATGAATGGAATTTGCATTTGAAACTGAAGACAACATTTGCCGTCTTTGCCAAATACCATTGTCGATTGTAACAGAAATAGCAAGGAAGTTCGCCATGGTTTATGGGATGAGTAAATGGATAGCAATGGAGATACTTACCAGGAACACCAACAATAGCGAGCATGGGATAGTAACCAGTCTGAATAATCATCAGTACACCGTATATCCGATCTGATAACGTCGACCAATACCAGGAAAGATAGAAAAGACCCAAGGACAAATTCCTGTCCATTGTTTCAGCATTCCAGTCTAATGTTAGCAGATTCTGATCCATTAATGGAACATTCCAGACTATTCTCAGATGTATATCTCTCCTCTTCCTGTCTCTGCAGCTGCTGATACCTGTTAGTGGCGGAGGTGATGCATCTGCTGATACAATGGCATAAAGAATTGCTAGAAACCCCTTACGAACAGGAGAGGGAAACCGTCCAGTGACATCATTAAGATCCATGGAGACTGACATCAATCATAGTCACTGAACAAACAGGCATTGTTCATTTGCAATACTGTAACTGCCTGAACCTCCAGCACTACCCCTCTCAAAAACCACAATCCAGATGTTGTTACCATGCTGGTCGCTTCTCGATTAGAACAGGCACTAGCCAATATATTTACAGTGGCTACATTGACACTCCTTTACACAGGAAATGTGGTTTTGACTGGGCATTCCTTTCATTGATCTAATGAGGCAATTTTGTATCTTCAGCACTCAATATGCTTCAGGACCTTTTTTTAAAATAAACTCACAAACACCTGAACACACTTTATTGGCTTCAAAGCAGAAAGACTTACATTGTTGATATTCAGTCCAAAGCCAAATGTGGCAGATGTTGTCACTAAGCCGGTCCTTTTACAAAGTTATATTATCCTTGAATTTTCTTCTGTAAGTGAGGTTCCAAATGACCCAAGATTCCAATATGTCTGAGTTTTGAAAGGTTAATTTGGGGTCCTTTTGTTTATACCTAACTGGTAATGCCTCAGACAAAACGCATTCAAGTCTTTGGAAAATCAAGCGGACGTGGCCAGCTCTCTAGCTGGGCAGATTAATTCAGTTTGGGGGTTAGCTGAGTTCGGGTCACTGTTGAAATTGGACGCTCTCCCCCTCCTTCTCTTCCGACCCCATCACCTGTGAGCTATTTGTATCAGATTTACTTTTTGTGATGAAGCATTTGTTTTTTTGCAATTCTTGCAAGTATTTTGGAACAACATCCTAAATTCAGGATAGCCTCTTGGTTGGATAACGCAATTTCGTATTCTACTTTCAGTTTCATGTGCTTCATGCCGTAATTTGGTAAATAAAGTCTGTTTGTTTAAAACTCGGCAGTCTGACCAGCTAATTCACTCCGAGAATATCCGCTATACACTAACCTTCCACAAATTTCAAAGTTACGTTTGGACTACCTGCTTAAAAATGTTTTGAGGGGTCGGGCCTGGTCCATAACAGATTTGGGGGGTGGGGTGGTGGGAGGGCTCTGTGGAATTTAGACAGCGAGTGGTAGGTTTTACAGTGTCGTTTCTCGTGTGTTGATTTTGTGAGCAAATAGAGCTTCAGAAAACAGTAGCTCTTGCAGTCAACAAAGGCTGTTTTAGAGATGGGAGAATCGACCTTGGGAGTTTTACAAAATGCACATAAATCCAAACTGCGAGAATTAGTAGACAAGCTGGAGTTGGAGCTACCTCATAATGTCAGGAAAGATGAGATGATTGCAGCAGTAGCTCAGCATTCCAATTTGCTGGAAACTCCACTGGGGTCTGTAGAAATAGCTAAACTGCAATCACAAATAAAGCAGCTTGAGTTCGAAGCAGAAATGAAGCAGTTTGCGTTACGACTAAAATTAAAAGAGAAACAAAGAAAATGAATTGGTTTTATCCAGAAAAGAGAAAAAAAGAATGGCTTTAGCAGGAGAGAAACAAAAAGAGAGAGCGTTCGAGCTTCAGAGATGAACACTGAGAGTGGAAAGTCAGCTGAAAACGATGGTGATGAAGGCTGAAGGTAAGCTTAGTTTGCAACAGCGTGAGGATGAGCAAACCTGTGGTAGTCAAAAGCCTGGTGAGATACTTTTTAAGTATATTCACGCCTTGCCTAAATTTGATGAGTAGGATATTGAAATCTTTTTCATTTCATTTGGAAAAGTGGCTAAACAATTGCAGTGGCCATGTGGGTTTTGTTGATCCAAACGCAACTTGTAGGTAGAGCTAGTGAGGTATCCGCAACAATATCAGAGGAGGGATCTGGGGAGTATGAGGAGATGAAGAAAGTGCATATAAGCTTGGGCCAGAAGCCTATAGACAACATTTCTGAAATCTTAGCAATGACTCTGGTCAAACCTATATTGAGTTTGAAAGGGTCAATGAAAGTAATTTTGATAAATGGGTAAGAACTTTAAAAATCGAGCAAATCTATGATACACTTAGAGAGATAATTATTTTGGAGGAATTCAAAGATTCATTGCCTGAAGTAGTGCAAACTCTTGTGGAAGAGCAGAGAGTAAAAACAGCAAGGTTAGCAGCTGAAGAGGCTGATGATTATGAATTGTTTCATAAATCACATTTTGGCTTCCAGAATCAATTTAAGTCCACGCGGGATAGAAATTGGGGCAAAGAGATATTCTCACGTGGAAAGGATATGTAGATCTCAGTGAAGATCAGAAGATAACTTACCACAGGGTAAAAAGGAAATCCTTGAAGGGGACAAAGAAGCTAAAAAGCTCCGGTGTTTTCGTTGCAATAAATTAGATCACAGGAAATCACTGTGTTTGTGGGCTATGGAAAAAAAAAACAGATGTCGGAAAACAGAATAAGCATGGGAGTTTTATTGGAGCCGTAACAGAAAGCACGGTGGAGGCTAGAAAGCTGAATCAGAGAGTACAAGCTGATCAGAGGTTGGTTACGGACGAAGTGCCGGATCTGCGTATAAAACATACCTGCAAAGGGAAAGTGTATTCACAAAGGTCAGGAGTAGCAGATAAAGAGGAAGCAATATTAACGGACACAGGGTGCTCAGTCTGTGATACTGAAAGATGAGAAGGTATGTACTCCTGAAGGCCTATTTCCAGAAAAGTTACTGCTGAAGTGAATTCATTTGAGACAAAAATCGCACAATTATGTAAAGCGGGGATGAAATGCCCAGTAAAGTGTGGATATGTTGTGGTAGGAGTATTGGACAAATTGTCAGCTCCAGGAATACAATTTGTCCTCTCAAAGTATGTAACTGATTCACCGATAGAAATGCTGCCTGCTCTGGTTGAAAAGCTAGTGGAGACATAGGCAACTGAAGCAATGCAGGAGCCTCATCCTGGAATCTTTCCTGATTATGGGACAACAAGGTCACAATGTCACCAGCTCAAACAGGAGAGATCAAAAATGTAAAAATAAGGAAGCAGAAGTGGGATTGTCAGAGACATTGTTCCATCAGATAGTTGAGACAAAGCAGGAGTAAATAGGTGATCATGGAAATATGTTTATTTCAGCTAAACTAATTGAGTTACAATATATAAATGAACATGTAAAGCAGTTAGCTCCCATGGAATCCAGGGAAAGTTAACCAATTGGATGCAAAAATTGTGTTGAAGTTAACAGATTATTTTCCAGATTTGAGGCCTGTGGCCAGTGGTGCGCTGAAAGAATCAGTGTTGAGCTCGCTGCTTTTCATCATATATATATTCAAAATATATCTGGATGGGAACATAAATAAGAATTTTTCAGAGGTACATTGGCAAAATGCTGGAAAATGAGACGAGAACAGATTAGGATGTCTGGTCGGCGCAGATAATTTGGACAAAATTGTCTGTTTCCGTGCTGTTTCACCCTCTGGTTCGATCAGAAGAATTAGGAAAAGTTCCAAAAGGCCTTTAGAGTGGAGATTCTCTTCCCCAAATGTTTGTGGTGCTTCTTTGTTTACATTTATTCAAAGATGTTAACTATTTAAATATTTGACAGTGAAGTGAATCATGGATAATGGACAGGACAGTGTGGCTGAGACCCCAACCTGATCAGCCACAATCTTAGTGCCTGGTGGATAAGGCTCACAGTATCCAATGACCCATTCATGCTCCTCAGTCCCATGTTTCTGTGTTCCATTCAGCCTCTCACACCTGCTAGACAGGAGCAGTTGGAGGCCACTTACTGCTATCACCTCGTGCATAGAAACAGAGGAGAGAATTCTGTCCTTCAATAAATTTCCACACGGTTTGGATGATTTGGAAAATGTAATTGGAAAACGCAGGCTGGGTATGAAAGAGGCCCCTCATCTCTCTTTCCAGAGCTTCCCCATTCTGCAAAATATGTTCCATTTGTTGGTCACGTTATCGATCAATTTCACTGTGAACACAGCTCAGGTACCTCACCCAGAGATAGCTCAGAAAATCCTCTGGACTCCCTAACTATAACATTCAATATCAGAACTTCCAGGAAAATAACACTCACTAACTTTCCAATCATAGAATGTGAGAACATAGAAACAGAAGCAAGTCATTCGCTCCCTACCCCCACCCCTCAAGATTGACTTGCCCTTCAGTAAGATCATGGCTGATCTTCTCTCGGTCTCAAGTCCTCTTTCATGCCTAATTCTTCTTAACACTCAGCTCTCTTACAGGTCAAAATCCATCTAAAACTTCTTTAAATACTTTCGTAGAACAGAGAACATAGAACAGTACAGCACAGTACAGGCCCATCGGTCCAGCACGTTGTGATGCTCTTTTATCTTACTCTAAGATCAGACTCATCGACATACTTTCGTGCATTATCCTTCATGTGCCTATCCAAGCATCACTTAAATGTCCCGCAGGTATCTGACTCGACCAGCATTGCTGGCAGTGCATTCCATGCACCCAACACTCTCTGTGTAAGGAACCGAACTCTGGCATCTCCCCAAAACCTTCCTCCATCATGTTAAATTTATGTACCCTCGTTATATACATTTCTGCCTGGGGAAAAGGTCTCTGGCTATTCACTCTATCTATGCCTATCATATTGTACATCTCTATCCAGTCACCTTTCATCCTGCTTCACTCCATCGAGAAAAGCCCTAGCTCCCTCAACCTTTCTTCATAAGACCTGCTCTCCAGTCCAGTCTGAATCCTGGAAACTTCCCTCTGCACCCTCTCTAAAACTTCCTCATGTTCCCTAGAATGAGGTGACCAGAATTAAACAAAATTTTCCATGTGTGGTCTATCCAGAGCGCTACAGATCTGCAGCATCACCTCGCGGCTCTTAAACTCAATCTTCTTGCTAATCAAAGGTAACATACTATGCGCCTTCTTAACAACCCTATCACAATTTGGGTAACAAACTTGATGGATCTATGGACATGGACCCCAAGATCTCTCTTTGTCTCCACACTGCCAACAATCCCGACGTTAACCCTGTATTCTGCATTCACATTGGACCTTGCAAACAATCATTTCATACTTTGCCGGTTAACCTCCATCTGCCACTTATCAGCCCAGTTCTGGATCCTGTGAATGCCCCATTGCAACCGGCATCATCCCTACACACTATGTACCAGTCCAGAGACTTCCGTGTAATCGGTAAACTTACTAACCAACTCTTCAACTTCCTCATCCAAGTCATTTATAAAAATCACAACGAACAGCGGTCCCACAACCGATCCCTGCAGAACACCACTAGTCCCATTCAGTGATCTAGCTCCCTTAACTCTCTGTGGAAGAGAATTCCTGATATTTATTTCCCTCTGAAGAAAACATTCTCTGATTCTCCACCATGACCTACTGAAATGAACAAAAGAGGGAACACAGACGCTCAAGTAAGAGAGACTGGCCCCGAAGTCAAGGCAGTATTAGACTGAGGATGGCATCAAGGAGCCTGAGCAAAATCGCATTAATGAGAATCGATTATGACCTCTCCAACGCTGGGAGTTATTCACAGCACAAGGGAAGGTATTTATTATCGGTGGGCATCAATCATCTCAGCCGTGGGGTTTCTCTACAGGAGATTCTCAGGGTCTCTCCCTCAGCCCAGGCATCTGCAGTTGGCCAGTGGGGAATCCCTGCAGTATGGAAGCAGGCCATTCAGCCAATTGAGTTCACACGGATCCGAAGTGGGGATATTCACTGAAGACTACACAATGTTCCGAAAAAAATTCAGCCCTCAGCTTCTGAAGCCATCTGTGTCCATGTGCGACAAGACCTAGAGAACATTCAAACATTTGCTGTTTAATTTTAGTAACATTCATGTAACAGCACTGCCAGGCACTGCGCCTATCCCCAGAAAAAGAAAAAGCTCATTCAGTACCTCAATGTGGGTTCACAAGAATATGGGGAAGTCATTCACTCCATCAAAACGACTGGGCAAGAAGAGGGATATCCCAATCAGTCCCTCCTGACCATGCCATAGGAAGACAAGGAGACCGCTCACTCCCATGCATCATTTACATGGGTCAGAAAGAGACCATTTCACACTTGGAGCCATTTACAAAGCTACAAGAAGTGGTCATTCAGCTTCTTAGTTCACTGACACAGGAAGAGGAAGGTGTCAGAGATGTTCTAATATCACACACAAATGGTGCATAGACTGTTCCATATTGCTTCATTACTCATAGTACATATGTGTTACATTAACATGGTTTTCTGGCAGTGGGAATGAAGAGAACATATTTACCCATTCACCAAAGTGTTGTCCATTCCAGGAAGTTAGACCCATGGTCTCTATGTAGGTCAGAAGCTGGTGGGGAATGGCTAACTGTTTCAGAAAGAGGTTATTGTGACTGCTGACAATGTAACATTCAGTGCAGGGTCACACAGCAACTGTAAATTAAAGTTAATTCAGAGTCTGTACTTCTCTGCCTTTAGATATGGGGCTCTGCAGAGGAATGGACACTACCGGGAAACAAGCATCCAATGAGAAGTATGGAATTTTCATCCTATTCAATTGCTTGGGACATAATGAGTGTCCAACTATAACCATGAAGTTTCAACTTCTTATTCCCTCATATTGTTACATATTAAACACGAGTTGTTCACTTTCTCCTTATAGTAACATCATGCCAGGGTTTAGTCTGGTGAAATCTCTTTGGACTGTATCGCTGAAAAGGTAATTTTTTATTAATCAGATTCTGCCTGTACATAATATCCCAAGTAATCTCCAAACAAAACACTGCCATTGGGAAAGATGCATTTACTCTGGTACTTAAATCATTTTGCGTGAAGAGCCATATATCATTTACTTGCTGCTGCGTAAAAATTCTGTCAGTGTTTTATGACCAATTGCATCCAAGTCTGTTTCAACAACAGCACTTCTCAACTTCTCACTATTTAATGAATATAAATGTGAATGATGATATTTGTTGTTCCTGTCTGAAACATTTTATGTTTTTCGTAGAGCTATTGCCCAAACACTGATCCTACTGATACCCCAAAGTGTTCACTCCAGATTTAAAAACAACTACTCTCTTCATTCTCTCGATTATCCAACTTTTAATACATTCGGTGTATTCCACCGCTACTTACCCATGGACTCTAACATTCTTTACTCACCTGTATTCAACATGTTAAATATCTGCTTAATCTGCAAATACACCACTCCCATTGATTCTCAGTTGTCGATGTCACAACAGACAATCTCCACAAAACCAAGCAGGTTTATCAAAGATCATTTCCCCTTCCTAAATCTAGGCCGAATTTACCGAATCATGTCATTGTATTCCAAGTGTCTCGTTGTCACATTCCTCACAAAACGTTACAATGTTTGTCTCACAGCTGAGATCAAGCTAACCACTATTTAGTGATCTGTTTGCCCTCTCCGTCCTGTTTTAAATAGTTAGGTGTACAATAGCTGCTTTCCAGTCTGCAGGATCCTTTCCAGGATCTAACCAGCTTTGAAGAATAATCGGTAATTCATTCACTCGCTCTACTGCCACCTGCTCAATACTCTGGGATGTAGCTCATCAGATGCAGCAACATACCAACCTTCAATTCAATTAGATTTTCACAGAAATACCTTTATATTAATTCTAATTTCCTTCTGTTAGTTATTTTCACCAGTCACTATGTTCCCTTGTATCTCTGGAAGGTGGTTTTTGTACCTTCCTCAGGGAGATGGACTCAATATATTGCTCTTAGCGGACAGGTGGCTTCTGTCAGCCAGTCAATACATTGGAGGACTGCACTTCGGTGATGATGGATATGTAATTCGCTCCTGCCTGGAAAGTTCCAGAATTAATCCAGTTTAATTCACGGTCAGCATCAGCACAGTCCTGTCACTGGTGTGAAGCTACATAGTGTACTGAACGAGGGGACAAAGCTCAGTGAGCACCTCAAATTTGAAACAAACTGGTTTCATACCTTACACTTGGCCCAGCTGAGACAAATGTCCTGGGAAATCATATGGAGAAAAGTGCACTGTCCTGCTCCTTCCTATTTATAGAGCTTCCCTTCTGTGGCGCATCATCTCCATTTCTTTACCATGGACCCAGACACTTTGTAAATGCAATGTACAGAGTGGTGTAACCAGACCCAGCGGCTGACAATACAAACTCGAGAAAAGCATCCACAGAAACTCCACTGATTTTCCAAAGTCAGGAACAAGTCAATTCCCTACACGCATGGTGCACGCATTCAGTTTTGAAAAATATTTCCACTCCTGAGTTTCTCTTCCTGGTTGAGAAACTGTTGCATCTCTGCACAGACCCACAGTAAACGTTTCTCTCCTCAAAGAAGCATTTGACAGTGTAATATTACCTTTCTCTGTATGTCAACAACTATAAGGGCAGCACCAGTATTGCTAATGGATTTGATAATGACGTTCAGAGAAGAGAGATAGAGGGAACCTAACTCACTATAAACAGGGAAATTTCTAAATGGACGTGATATTCTGGAATATGGGAAATTGGGAAATGTGAGAATAACTTGCCATTTTGTTTTCCGTTCACTTCGTCATCAGCAATCCCTTTGCTCACTTTTTATTTATTTTCCTCTCTTTTTCTGGCAATTTCTCCGTCCATTCTATTTAAACCTGGCTCCCACCTCACTCTCCAACCTAACCATCCCTGATGCCACGATTAAGAATATTATTTCCCAGTTTGCTTTCAGTTGTGACGCAGGGTCACTGGACTCCAAACCGTTATCTGCATTGCTCCTGACAGAGGCTGCCATACCTGCTGAGATTCTCCAACCATTTCCGATGCTGGAGAATTTTATTTTAGATCTCTAGCACCCACCGTTCCTTGGTCTCTTTCACCTTTAATGCTGTTGTTTCACGGGATGCCAGCATCACGAGAAAAAGGCAGCATTTGTTGTCCATCACTATTTGTCCTTGACCACGCAGCCATTTGTCAAGACAAAATGGAGTCAACAATTTTGTTGTGGGTCTGAAGTCTCACTGAGTTCAGACTGGGCAATAATGTTAAGTTTCTTTACCAAAGACTATCAGTCAAATAATAAAATTTAATCGTGATGGTTTCTGGTTTCCATGAGTGAAATTAGGTTTCATTCCAAGTTTCGTCATTCGAATTTGAGCTCTGATATGGGCTGTGGTAGGATTTTAAACACTGCCTTGGAGTCACAGCCCGTGCCTCTGAATTACCCGTCTAGTTACATTATCAGTCTGATACAGAATCCTTATTCCCTAATCCATATTCCCTAATCCCTGCCAGAGTGAGTTGGCGGGGAAATCAGTTTAACTACCAATAGTCGAAAGGATTTTGGGATAAAAGAGAAGGAGAGATTGAGAGACAATTTCATGCAAGAGCACAGATTTCAGAATGCTGAAATGAAGACATTTCGAGAGCAGTCTGCAACATGAGCCTGTATTCCATGTAAAGATCGATGAAGGGGACATTGGTGTTAGTAAAGATGATGGAGATTTTTGGATGAGTATTTGTTGTGCAATTTTGTAACTGGGTATGGGGTCAGCAGAGTCTTAGACTCATTGGGCTGAATCTAACAATAATTTGTCTCAGTGACATTTTTATTGAGTGTGACAGGGGCTTGTCTGAGCTAGTTTCTTGGTGCTATCGTATCGAACTCACGTCATTAACTACCCACTCAATGTCATAGTGTTTCACTCATTCAATACCAGCCGATTTCTCCAAACCAACATGGCTGGAGGGACTTACCATCTCACTGATGCCCCTGGATATTCCGTGATCACTGCTATTCGTGCCATCTTTCAAACTGTTGAACTTTCTCACTTTGGAGCAACTCTGTACATTTGACCCCGTACATGGTGGATAAGGGGAATTAATACAACAGTTTTTCATCTCTCTCTCTCTCTCTCTTTCCATCTCACTCCACTTATATTATATTCAAACACAATTAGTAATTCTGGCTCACTCTGTCTCACTTTATTGTATTCAGCCAAACACTGCTTCTAAACACTTGTCCCGTTATGAAATACAATTTCAAGCAGAAAACGTTTTTATCCTCAGCTGTTATCTTGATCGTTATCTGAATTGTACCACTTTCCTTGTTATGAACGTTTCTGTTGCCCTTTGTCTGTGACTGTGTCTGTCTGTAGCAGTTACACTGTCTCCCACTCAATTGGCTGGACGGCTGATTTGAGATGGAAAGGGAGTCCAGCAGAGCAGATTCAATTCTCCACACTGACATAGATTACCATGAAGGTGACAGTCTCTCAACAATAAGCAATCTAGCACTCTACACTGCACATCTTTGTACTCTGGAAGGAAACTGGAGAATTGGGGTGAATCCATATAGATACGTGGTGAATGTTCAAAGTCCACATAGAGAGTCACCTGAGGTTTGGAATTGAACCCAGCTCCTTGGTGACTTGAGGCAGCAGAGCTAACCACATATCCATCATACTCCTCAGTAGGTTCTATAAATTACCTGTAGCTGACTAAAGAAATCTAACTGAGTTGTTCTGATAACTGAACCTGTCTTAGACCTTTAGCATTGGCCATATTACCAACCTGGTTACATTTACAATCTGCTGTGAACAGTAGAGGAGTGGGACTAGAAAGGGGAACAGTGGCACCCTCCAACCTCAGTCAGAACCGGAGTGAGGAGAAATTCGCAAAGTGGGAATTCATTCAAGTGGGAATTCGTTTCCCAGAAGTTTGGAAGGGCTGAATCATTACATTATTTTGAGGCTGGCTTAATCTGATTGCCCGTAGACAGGTGAATCAGGGATAAGTGTGCATGGAGAGAAACGTTCAGCTGGGAACACAATGAGATGTGCCATGAGCTTATTGACTGGTGGAGTAGTGTCAAACGGCTGAATGGCCTACTCGTGTCCCTCAGCCCTGAGTTCTGATGTTGCTTTTCAGACCTTCGGACCTTCTGCATAGGAGCAGATCGAGGACGCTCCGAACGTTAGGTGTAGGTTGGGAAATGTAGTTGGAAAATCCAGGCTGGGTCAGAAAGTGACCCCCCCCCCCCCCCCCCCCACCTAATCCCTGTTTCCAGGCTTCCCCACTTTGTAACTTCTACTCCAGATGTGGGTCATGTTACAGATCCAAATTCGCTGTGAATACAGCCCCCATACCCCACACAAGGTCAACTCAGACAGATTCTCTGCTCTCCCTGAATGCAACATTTTACATCATGACTTCGAGGTAAATAACCAGTTATTTTCCAAAAGCATAACATGAGAACCGTACGAAATAGGAAGAGTAGCGGGCTATTCGGCCCCTCAAGCCTGCACTGTCAATCAATAAGAACATGGCTGGTCCACTCCAGGGCTCAACTCCACTTTCCTGCTTACCCCTTGTATCTCTCAACTGACAGATATGTCAAAAACCAATCCAACCCGCCTGTAAATACGTTCAATGTCCCAGCCTCCACACTCTCAGTGTTAGGGAAATCCAGCCATTCACGACCTTCTGAAAAAGATAATCATTTACATCTCAGTTTGAAATAGATATTCCTTATTCTGTATCGACATCCCTGAGTTCGAGACTCTGCCTTTGTGTGGAATCACATTCTCAACACCGACCTTGTCAAGCCCCCTCTGTATCTTGTCCGTTTCAGTAACGTCACCCTCATTCATTTAAATCGCAATGAATAATCGCCTCAGCATTTTTGATGTATTCAATAAATCAACTCTTTCATCCCAGGAACCATTCTAGTGAACGAACATTTGTGCATCGGCATGCTGACGTTATGTTTCATATACAGGAACACTCCAATCCGTTGTACTGCTCCTTTTTTGGGAGTCTTCCCCATTAAATAACAGCCTGCCTTTTGGTTGTCAGTGTCATCCACAAACTTGTATGTATATTACACTGAGCTCCCGCCGTCAGGCTATCGGTATAGATTGTAAGCAACTCTAGCTATTGCACTGATATTTGTGGTACTCCAGACGATACTTTTTTTCATGAAGATCTATGAATCCTGACTCTCCGATTTCTAAGTGTTTACCAATTATCATCCCATGCTAATGCATTATCCGTCATACTTCAAGCTTCTGTCTTGTGTAAGAACATTTATTTTGTGATACCTTGTGGAAAATCTCCAGAAAACCTCATGTCTACCAGTCCACCTTTATCAAAGTTACATTCTCAGGGGTCTCTAGAAAAACTTTGCATGATTTTACAGGCAAAATATAGTTCGCCGTTAACAAGACCATGCTGACTCTGTGTGAACCTTTTCTAAATGTCCTGCAGTCCCTTCCTTAACAACGGACTCTCACAGATTCGTATACTGAATGATTCCTGCTTTCAGTTTCGCTCCTTCTTGAAGACGGTCGCCACATTAGAGGGTCTCCAGTTTCACTGGATCACTCCTTTAATCCAGAGAATGATGGAATATTTCACACAGAGCCACCAGCCACTCTGTGACCACTTCTTTTAAAACCAGCTATGAATTGCTAATGACCTGTTTACCCTTGGTCTTATCTGTTTGAGAAATACCTTGTTCCTTTTGTTAGAGAGAGTTCAAGAACTTCCCTCCTGTTACTATTTTGTTTATATCATTGAAATATTTACAGCACCTTCACCAGTGAGGAATGATGTAAAATACTGGTGTAAGTGATCTATCTGTTCCTTGTCGCCAGTTTCCCAGTCACAACCTCCAAATGTCCTCACTATACCTTTCTTTTTACCAAAGGTATCACACGCCTCTTGAACTCTTCTTACATACATGGAAGAGCTCGTGCTGCTTGTTTTTATATTTCTAGCCAATTTGCTTACATCACATCTTTTCTTCCCCTTTCTTCGTTTTCTATATTCATACCCGCACACATATAATCTCTAGTCTAACATATCCATGCCAGCCAGCTTTTCCAATATAAACTAATCCCATCTGCTTGCACTTTGCCCATACGCCTCAAAACGGTTCCCATTCATATGTTTGTCGAAATGCCTTGTAAATGTTGGAGCTGTACTTGCATCTGCCAGTCTTCCTCTGGCAACTCATTCCATAAACACATCACCCTCTGTGTAAAAGAAACTCCCTCTTCCTCCCTTTTAAATCTTCCCTCTTACACCATAAACCTATGTTCTCTATGATTTCATTTTCCTGTGCCAAATCTTCTCACAAATTTCATTTTCCTATCCTGTCTAAATGATCTTGGCTATTCACCCTATCCGTGCCTTCCATGGTATTATAAACTTCTATGATGTCACTCCTCAGCCTCCTACACTCCATCTGATTCTAGCTTCAAGAACTAGCATTTAAAGATAAGCACTGCAAATTTGAAACATTATTAACAATGATAGGTAAACAGCACTCAGCCCAAACTTCATACTGTTATTTGTTTTCTTCATGTTACAATACTAAGGCAGCATGAAAATCTTTCTACTGACAATAAAAAGTCAAACAGCTGAATTGCTTTGTCTGATGGCTGTGATGATCTTTACGGTGGAAATGTATCTCTGGCCAGATCTATATAATACCACATGTTCGAAATTCTCCATCCTGGCCTCCCAGTGACCTTGTGTGGTTTTGTCTTCTTTATCTTGCACTGAATAGAGAGAACCTCTTTCCACCATTCACATTTTAACAGCACTCATTTTATATCATCTTCTCGTTCACCGCTGCTAAAAGCCTGTTTATCTGTGCTCACGCCCTCTTTTGACTGTCACTTACCTACCCCCCAACCCCCCCCCCCCCCCCCCCCCCACCTCTGCCAAGGGGCTAAAATGCCCAAATTCCAAACCTTTTCAGTTCTGGAGAAGTGTCACACTGGACTTGAAATGCTAACTCTGTTTTTATGTCTCCGCAGATGCTGCCAGACCTGCTGAGTTTGTCCAGAACTAAATAGGCACAGAATAAACTTTCAATTAAACAAATAATTGTGGATACTGGAAATAAAAATAGAAAAATTGTTGGAGAAACTGTGAAGGGTCACTGCACCTGAAAGATGAACTCAGCTTTCACGGCACAAGATGCAGCCAAACCTGCTTAGTTTCTTCAGCAATTTCTGTTTTTGAACAAGTTCCTATAAAATGTGTCAAATCTGCTCAAACGCCCTGTCCAGCAGAGAGCGCTGTACATTGGGAAGTGAACAATAACGCAAAGTGCACAAGTTCATTAGCTCTGAAACGACATAAGGCTGCCATCACTGACACGACAAAACTCTTAATCATCGTCAGGGAGAAAAACAGAGGAAAAATATTCACTTCAAACGCAGAAAATTGAATTAGTCGAAAGAAAACGATTCAGATTAATATGTTAAAGTATCGGAGTAATTTAACATATTGGAGGCGTGGCATCAGGGAGAGACCCTCAGTAGAATGAGAATATGAAACTGGAAGTGTTCGCACATTAGAAACCAGGTTGGTCACTGTATACGGGGCTGATGGGTGAATGGGTCTTGGTGTGAACTGGGGGAAACTCAGTGGAATTGGTTTGCAGATATAAGAGCTCACAGTGGGTTATCATGTGATGCTGTAGATCACAGCAGCAGCCGCAGTACAATTGCATTCAATCACAATCCATAATTTATCCCCCAGTCTATCATTATCATCAAGCCGGGTGATGGTTCAGTGGCGAGTTTGGGTGAACATGCCAGAGTCAGAACCATGTGTATCTAAACCTGATGACAACCCATTAAAGCTACCGCACTTGACTGGTTACATTCCAAACAGCAGAATTACCATCTGATGGAGAGGGAGAAATAATCCCAAGACTAACAGATAAGATCGAAGTTCTGCAGTCCTGTCACATTCAGTCATCAATGTCCATGGACTATTAAACAACTTCCCGGAGGAGAGGACTCTACAAATATCCCCATCCTAAATAACGGAACGGCCCTGTACATCAGTGTAAAAGACAAGGATGTAGTGTCTGCACCATCCACAGCCAGAAGTGTTGAGTCGATAATCCACCTCATCCTCCTCATGATGCTCACAGATTCATAGATGCCAGTCTTCAACCGATTCGATTTGCTGCACGTGACATGAAGAAACAGCTGAACACAGTAGCTACAACAAAGGCAATGGGCCCTGACCCCTTACCTGCAATAGGACTGAAGACTTATGCTGCACAACAAGCCGTGTCCTAGGGGAAGCTGTTTCATTCTAGCTCCAACTCTGACATCTGCCTAGCCACGTGGAAAATTACTCAACTATATCCAGTCCCATAACAAGGGAATGACTGCAGTCTGAGCATTTACCACGCCCTCAGTCCCGTCGAGATAGTCAAATTGGTGGGAGTTCTTTTTGACAGAGCTGCCCAGTAGCATAGAAATAACCTGCTCAGTGTGGTTTCTGACAGGTCCCCATGAGGAAATGGTGCTGTTGTGGAATTGTCACTGGATTGCAAATCCAGAGCAGGATAATGCTCTGGCAGCTGGTGGAAATTAATAACAATTAATAAAGTATCGAGATATAAAATATGGTGTCAGTAACAGTGACCTTGAAGCCAATGTCGATTGTAAACACCAATTTCCGTCCCCACTGTACTTTTAAGAAGTGAATCTCCTGTGCTTTCCTGGTCTGGCCTAAAAGAGACTCCAGACACACAGATATGTGAGAAACTCTTCAATGGTCTCTGAATCGGCCAAGCAAGACCCTCAATTGTATCAAACTGCTCCGGGTCTTAAAGGATAAAACCGGACAGAACACCCAGCACCAGCCTCGGCATTAGAAAAGGGAATGGGAAACACAGTCCTGTCATCCTGCAGAGATCTCCTTCCTAACATCTGAGAGCTTGTGACAACAGCTATAGAGCTGTCCCACAGACTGCACAGAAACATTGGGAAACGAGGAGGTCTTTAGACACATTGAGCTTTCTCCATTCTAGTTCATGGTGAAAATTTCCTCAATGCAGTTTTCTCCAGAAAGTGTTCATAACCCTTAGTATGTTTAAACATCGGGACACATAAAATAAGAATTACTGCAGTCCCTTCGGTCCACCAATTTTGCTCCTCCATTCAATATACAGGCAGTTCTCCAATAATGTAGGTTTATTAAAAACGATTTTGCTGCAACACGATTATGAATTATGCACCTTTCTTTATAATTTGAGCTCCTGTTCACTGTGACGTGATTCCATTCCCGGCCCCAGCTGAACAGCAAAATCCAGCCTCAGGATCCTCTCTCTGCCAAATGCACCCTCAATGTGTTCAGCTAAACCAGAAATGTAATCCGCTCTGCAAGCCTTGAAACTGAGACTGAAACTGGGAATTGTTATCGAGTTTTGAGAAGATTTGTGGTTGAGGTTCTCGATGTATGAACCTTCCAGCGAGCAAACCTGCATCCAGAACTGGGAATTGTAGTCGACATTTAGAAGAAACTTTATTTCAAACCAGGGGAGGAATCTTGGGGAGAAATCTTGAGACGGCAGAGTGGCTCAGTTGTTATCACCAGGGACCCGGGTTCAATGTCTTCATTGGATGACTGTCTGGGTGCAGTTTGCACGTTCTCCCTGTGTCTGCGTGGGTTTCCTCCGCGTGCTCCAGTTTCCTCCCACAAAGATGTGCTGGTCAGGTGAATTGGTCATGCTAAATTGGCCATAATGCTAGGTGTGTTAGTCACGAGTAAATATAGGTTCGAGGAATGGGTCTGTGCGGGTTACTCTGTGGACGTGTTGGGGCGAAGGGCCTGTTTACATACTATCGGGAATCTACTCTAACTGTAAACCCGCAGCAGCATCACGTGGTCAGTCAGCTCGCGTGCTTTCAGGAGAAGACCTTGTTGAAAGGTACAGTGCTGTAGTCGGTAACTGTACTGTGAAAGTGGTACATTTACAGCACTATTACATTACAATATATGGTTTAAAGATTTAAGTAGACTGTGCTGTTGTTTGTGTTACGATGACTATTATTTTTGTTTTGATTTTTCCTGACATTATTGGGCGTTCGGCCCACACCCGCTTTTCCCATAGCCCCCATCATTGATATTGCACCGCTTTCTATAATTCGGTGTTACACAGGAACACAGCTGCCGCCTTATCAGAGAACAACCTGTAATGATCGCTACTCCTCTATCGCCACACCATTCTCCTGTACTCTTCCCATCCCTTTCCTGTCTAAAAATCATTATTTATATTCAGTGCCTTGTCTTCTACAGCCTGATCTGGGAGAGAATTCCCCAGGTTCAGCAGTCTCTGAGTCCAAACATTTATTCTCATCTCAATGCAGAGTGGCCAGCCTGCACCAAATACTCTGGGCCCTTGTTGAAGACGCCCCAGACTGGGGAATCAGCATCCCTGCTTCCATACTGTCTCCCCCGTCAGAGTTTTATATATTTCACTCGTTTTCCTAAAGCTCATGGAATACAGGCCCCGTCACCCCAAACTCTACTCCAACAAATATTCTGTCATACCAGAGATTGATCTGGTCATCCTTCACTGCTCCCCCTCAATGTCAGTTTGTCCTTTATTAGGTAAGAACACTAAAACTGCACACAATACTGCACAATGTTTGAGATGGGGTCTCACCAAGGCTATGTGCAGCTGCATGAAGTCCTGTCGTCTTAGCCTTTATTCATCGAGACATAGATTGTAAGAGTTATACAAAATTTTGATTCAGCCACAGAGGGAATACTGTGTGGAGTTCTGGGAGTCACATTATGGAAGAATGCGATTGTAGTGGAGGGGGTGCAGAGGAGATTCACCACAATGTTCCCTGGGATGGAGCATATCAGCTACGGAGAGAGGCTGGATAAGCTCAGGTTGTTTACCTTGGAGCAGAGAAGGCTGAGGGGGACGTGATTCAGAAGGATGGCATTCCAAGAGGCGCCCTTAGTCCTGTACTCAAGTTCCCCTGAAATGATGGTCAACGTACCATTTATCTTCTTGACTGCTTTCACCATCCATAATCAAACAATCACAGAAGCATATAATCTGTACTGTCAGAAAAGCAATACGATCTACATTAGTCCCACTTTTACATGAGATCTGTAGCCATAAATGTTATGATACTTCTAGTACGTTTTAACAGTTGTGAGGTTACTCATCACAACTATCCTCTCAGGGAGTTTAATACTGACCCAACACCCTGTGGGTAAAAACAAGCCTCATATGTTCGCTAAACCTCAACCCCTTCACTTTAAAAGTGTGCTCCCTTGTTCTTGTCCCTTTTAATTAAATGTAACAGCTGCTGTCTATCCACCCTGTCCATGCCTCTTGGAATGCCATCCTTCTGAATCACGTCCCCCTCAGCCTTCTCTGCTCCAAGGTAAACAACCTGAGTTTATCCAGCCTCTCTCCGTAGCTGATATGCTCCATCCCAGGGAACATTGTGGTGAATCTCCTCTGCACCCCCTCCACTACAATCGCATTCTTCCATAATGTGACTCCCAGAACTCCACACAGTATTCCCTCTGTGGCTGAATCAAAATTTTGTATAACTCTTACAATCTATGTCTCGATGAATAAAGGCTAAGACGACAGGCGCATGTGACTTCTGAACTAACCTATTACCCTGCCTAGTGACATTTAGGATGTGTGGAGAAGCACCCTCTGACCTTCCGAGTGTGCTGTCATTCATTGAGTCCTCCCCTGTCTGGCTTCTTCTTCCAAAGTGCATCACCTCATGTTTATCAGGGTTACATTCCATCTGCAATTGCTCTGCCAATCTGATCATTCCGTCTGTATCTTCCTGTGACATAAAATCTTTCTCCTCACTGACAACCACCCGGATAATCTTTGTGGTAAACGCAAACTTACTTAACATACTCTGTTGTTGTGGTTCTGTTCGCCGAGCTGGAATTTTTTGTTGCAAACGTTTCGTCCCCTGGCTAGGCGACATCATCAGTGCTTGGGAGCCTAATACGAAGCGCTTCTTTGATGTTTCCTCCGGTGTTTATCGTGGTCTGTCCCTGCCGCTTCCGGTTGTCAGTTTCAGCTGTCCGCTGTAGTGGTTGGTATATTGGGTCCAGGTCGATGTGTTTGTTGATGGAGTTTGTGGATGAATGCCATGCCTCTAGGAATTCCCTGGTTGTTCTCTGTCTGGCTTGCCCTATGATAGTAGTGTTGTCCCAGTCGAATTCGACTGGGACAACACTACTATCATAGGGCAAGCCAGACAGAGAACAGCCAGGGAATTCCTAGAGGCATGGCATTCATCCACAAACTCCATCAACAAACACATCGACCTGGACCCAATATACCAACCACTACAGCGGACAGCTGAAACTGACAACCGGAAGCGGCAGGGACAGACCACGATAAACACCGGAGGAAACATCAAAGAAGCGCTTCGTATTAGGCTCCCAAGCACTGATGATGTCGCCTAGCCAGGGGACGAAACGTTTGCAACAAAAACTTCCAGCTCGGCGAACAGAACCACAACAACGAGCACCCGAGCTACAAATCTTCGCACAAACTTTTAACACACTCTCCTCACCCCCCTCCTCATTCACTTCTAAATCATCTCTGACTACCACAAATAATAAGGGACACAGCACTGATCCCTGTGGTAGGCCAGGGGAGACTGGTCTCCAGTCACACAAACAATTTTCTACTCTCTGTCTCCTGTCAGTTAGACAATTTGAATATAACTTAGTAAATTAGACTTGATAGAATGACATTGTACGTTCTTCATTAGTTTCCCATGCGGGGTTTTGACAATGGTCTTGCTGAAAAACCATATAAATGACCTCTTCCAAAAAAAATCAATAAAATTCGTTCGATACGACTTCCCTCTGATATCTTCATGCTGGTGATCCTGATCAAACATTGCCTCTCTATTTTACCCAGTAGTTTCCTTGACGCTTATCTGATATTCACTGATCTGCAGTTCCCTGGTCTACATCCACCCGCACTCCTGTGAAGGCACCAGTCCTCCAGCACCTCCCATGTGCCAAGATCCTTATTAAACATTTGAGTCAGTGCCTTTCCTTCCTTGTATCCAACAGCAGCATGTGAAACAACTCATCCGGACCTGGGGACATGTCCAAATTTATACCAGCCAAAACCATCAATCCTTGCTCGCATCTTACATCAATCTGTTTAAGAACTTCCTAGTCCACATTCTTGAACTATGTATCTGCCTCCTCATTCTCCCAAGTAAAAGAGATGGGAAACTCTCATGTCACAATCTATCAATGTTTTCCAGCTTCGCACACAGATTGCCCTCTTGGTTTCTAATGGGCCCTGATTGTTCCCTGTTTATTCTGTTCTGCTTGATGTTCTTGTGGAATATCTTGAAATCCTCTCTAATCTTGCTCACACTTTTCGATGACCCTATGTTCGTCACTCCCCTCTGAGTGATATTTTTGAAGTTTCATTTCGATCGCCTCTCATTCTCTGAAACTCTACAGCATGCAGGCGGATTTCCCTCATTGGAAAATCTTGCCATCCGAGGGATTAATCTGGAAAATGTCCATTCAGTACATGGGATCAGTATGATTTACTTGGATCAGGAAATCAAAGTTGTTCTCAATACTCCAGGTGCAGACTAACCAACATTCTGTGTCACTGGTGCAGAACATTTTTACTCATAGTCGGTGCAAGTTACTTCAGAAGCTGGAATCTGTACTGAAACCAACACATGCTGGAGATCACAGTGAATCAGACATCATCCATGGAGAGAGAGAGCACAAAGCCTTTCATCGCCTATATTCTGATTCCCTTCAAACAAAGGGAAACTTAACTTTTACCTTCCCCCATCAGCGTCTGTTCCTCCCAATGCAATTTTCTTTACTGTTTTAGGGATAACTTACTAAAAGAATTCTTTAAAAATCCTCCTGATATCCAACTAGACTACATCCACTGGTTCTCCATTGTTTATATCGACAAGAGACATCTTCCAGCAAATATGTGGTAAATATTGCCTTCCCTTTCAGAAATCTAGCATCATTCTCTGGACTTCGCTATAACTTCCCAAGTGTCCAATTACATTCTTTATTATAAATTCCGACAGATTCCCCACTGTGAACAATAAGTTAACTGGTCTGTAGTTCACCATTTTCCCTCTTCTTCACTTTGTGAATCCTTAGAATGCATTTATAACTTTCCAAATTGAATACGGAAAAATAGAATGATTCCCAATGCAATTATTATCTCCATTTCTGCTTTCTCTGAAATTCTGGTATGAAGCACATTTGGTCTGTCAGACTTATCAATACAGTTATGTTTTCAAATGCTACCTCGTCACTGATTTTAGTCTTTAGCTGCACAAGTCCCATGGTCACTTGATATTCCTGGGCGATATTCTGGACCCTCCTCCATGAAGACAGATATAAAATAACTGTTTAGTTTCCCTATCATTTTTCTGTTCTCGCAATAAATTATCCTGTCCACACATTCACTGTTCCACATTTGACCTTGTTTTTATTTTCCTTTCAAATAGTCACAGAGGGTTTTCGTCAGTCTTTTTATTTCTGGTTAGTTTGTATCGCTGTTCTCTTTATACTTTACTTATCAGTTTATCAGTCCTCTTTTGTTGCATCCAAATTTTCAATGAATGCCCAATGTATTCCCTTCAATGTATTCCCTTCTAAGGCATTTTCTTCGATCTAATGCAATTTTTAACTGCCTTTGTTCACCATCGTTGAGTCACCTTTGACTTTTGCGAATTATGCCGTGGAAGATATATGTATATTACAGACCTTACAGTGCTTCTGTAAATAACAGACATTGTCTGTCTTTCATTAAGTAATTTTAATGTACTTTCCAAATTCACTAAAGCCAACTTTACTCTTGTATCTTAATGGTTTGCACGACTCAGGTATACACCCGCAATATAGGAAAAAGAACTGCTTTCATTCAGATGTCATGTACATTTCAATATATTAAGATCACTATTCCCCAAAGATCTTCAATAGCAAAGTGTTCGATTTGCTCTTCTGATCACACAACAACAATTCCAAAATTTCCTGATCAACAGCTCGGTGTTCAACATACTACCAAAGCAACCCGCCTCATACGCACTCAACATTAACATTCACTTGGGTAAACACTGGTTAGATGTAATTTGAAGCTGTCCATTATTACCCACAAACAAGCAAGGTGGATAATGGGGGTTCTATAGATGCATTATATCTGGACTTCCAGACATCAGTGGGTAACGTGTCACAAAAGATTAATATGCAAGACAAGAACACGTGGGATTTGGAACAATCTACTTGCTAGGGGAGAGGATTAGCTAACCAGTAAAAGTCATAATATGGAACCGTTTGATTTGGACTGGGTTGGACAAGGTCAAAAATGAAATGAAACCCATTGGAGTCCAATTGGTTTATTTGTAAACACAAGGTTTCATTGTGCTGCTCCTTCATCAGGTGTAAGAGAGAGGAAGACCTTAAACACAGAGGATATAAGGAAAAGATCAAAGGGTTGTACAACTCATGCACATGAATTGTACACACACCTAAGATGGCTCTTAATACTTAATGAGTTATAATGGAGGTGCGAGTTTGATTGGTTAATATGCAAATTGCCGAAATTACTTCAAGTCACTGCCTGGAGATACCTTCAGGTATTATCAATGTAAACGAAGTAACACGTGTGGTCAGAAAATGTGTTCTAAGCGTGACGCCTTGCTTGGACTCTGTCTATGTCTTGACCTGGAGTTAGACTGGTTTTATTTATAAAGTACGATTTGTAAAATAACACATTGACTGAATGTCTACAAATTGTATGTTTTGGAACCAAATAAAATACATCTGCAAATACAAATGGAAAATATAAATTGAACCCACAGGTTTGTAGTGTATTCGTTTGTGTGCGTGTGCATATGTGTGAGAGAGGGGCGTGTCTGTGTGAAGGGGAGAGAGAGACATTGTGAGTATGTCAGAGACAGTGAGGTGGAGTGTGGGTGTGGGTGCGGGAGTGAGTGAGAGTGGTTGTGTGTGCATGTGTGTGTGACAGATTGGAGTGCATGTAGGAAACGTGAGAGAGGGGGAGTGTGAGTGTGTGTGAGGGGCAGAGAGGGAGAAAGTGCATCAGTGTATGTAACGGGGAGAGTGAGAGTGTGTGCTTGTCCAGGCTAAGACACAAACAGATATGGCTGATCCCTTTCCCCACATACACTCACTCCATGGTTTCAGAGCTTCCCCTCTCTGCAACCTCTGCTCAATTTGTTGTTCATGTTACAGACCCATATGCTGTTATTACAGTCTCATGCTACGTCCCGAGCTGGGACACCAAATCCTCAGGTCTCCTGGAATGTCTGAAGCAGCTTACAGCACAACCTCCAGCAAACAATCCCCATTACCTCCACTAACAGGAGGCAGTCAGAATCCCCTCAGCTACAAGTTAGATGCCTTGTCCTTTACAATTATACTCAAGGACCTTCGTTGCGTTACTGACCACACCCACAACTGAGAGGGACAAACAGAGGCATTCCATGGGAAGGCGCATACCAGGATTCAAACACGTGAATCAAAGCTCCTGGAACACCTTTGTCCATGGAGCACCACATGGGATACATTGAGAAGTGAACAACAGCCTGACATACACTATTTCAATGTTTCTGAGCTTCACCATGCCATCACGCGATACAGGAGGGAGTCAAAAGCCAATGCCAGGGAAAAAACGCAGAAAAAAATCAAATAATTAATTAACTGATAACTTGGTGAAAATATGGATCAGGAGATGTAGGGATTGGAATAACAGGATACGTGAGACAACGGTGGGCCCAATCACAAGAATGCAAACATTGAATAAATACATTGCTAGATCAGCTGAATTGGTCTATTGCCTCAAATTCTAAATCTGCTTCACAGAATCAGCCCAGACACCTTAAATTGGGATAAGGTAACGGCCAAGATGGAGAGCTGTGGAGGCCGTGCTCATAAACTCGAATATCTGCACAACATGGGGAGCATTTCAAACCTCTGCCAGGATATTGCAACCCTCTACCACCACCCTCTGTCTGGACATTTGAGCCAATTTTGTATCCAAATGGCTGGTTATCCATGTATTGCATATGAACCAACCTTGTCAAACAGATGACCATGCACAATGTTATTCAACGCCTCACTGATGTCCATATCGACAATGTACACCTCTCTATCTCAATTAATCTTTTAGTCACTTCTTCAAAAAAATCTCAGTCCAGTCAGTGAGACACAACATTGCTTGCACAAAGCCATGTTGACTATCCCTAATCCGTCATTACCTTTCAAAGTGCGTGAAAATCCTATGCCTCATAATCCCCTCCAACAACTTACCCACCACTGACGTCAGGCTCACTGGCCTTTCCTTATTACCCTTCTCAAATCCCTTAAGTTATGGCACCATATTAGCCAACCTCCAGTCTTACGGCACTTTACCTATTGTTGATAGCACGGGGCCCAGCAATCACTTCCCTCGCGTCCCACAGAGATTTCGTGTACATCTCATAAAAGCCAGGACATTTTCCTTCCTTTGCATGTTTAAGACATCCAGCAGCACCTCTGTGATACAGACACTTTCCAAGATGTCATTACTTATTTCCCAAATTATCTATCTTCCATATCCTCCTCCACAGTAAATACTGATACAAAATATTCGTTCAGTACCTCCCCCATTTCTTGTGGTTCTGCACATGAACAGCCTTGCTGATGGTGAAGGATGTCCTATTCTTTCCACAGTTACTCTTTTGTCCTTGACGTATTTGAAGAAGCCAAAGCTATCACATGTCCCCTTTTTACGCTCCCAATTTCCCTCTTAAGTATACTATTGTTGCCTTCAGACTCTTCTATTCATTCACTTTAAATCAGGAATTAAGAGGCTAATGATGACCATCCAATTGTCGAAAAAATCCATCTGGTTCACTGATACCGTTTAAGGAAGCAAACTGCCATACTTAACTGGCGTGGCCGACATGTGACTCCAGACCCACAGCAATGTGGTTCACTGTTAACTGGTCTCTACGCAATTAGGGATGAGTAATGGATGCTTGCCTAGCCAGGGACGCCCTCATCCCGTGGAAACATTAAGTAAAAAAACCTCAATTCCTGAAATATTCTTCCCTCTTATCCATGACCAGAACCTCATTTTGCCCAATCCTCCAGCATTCCTTACACGTAACAGCCTTACCCTTCACCCTAACAGGGCCATCATATCTTTGTACTCCTGACATCTCATTTTTGAAGGCTTCTCACTTCACAACTGACCCATTTCTTTGCGAATATATATCCCAACCGAGTTTGACATTTTCATTGAGTATGACAGCATGAGGCTGAGCTAAATGATGCTATCTTATCAAACTCACCTCATTAACTACCCACCCCACCCCATGGAGTCCCTCTAATTCAATGCCAGCCCGATTCTCCCATTCATCATGGCTGGAGGTACTCACCATCGCCCAGATACACCCGATACTCCGCGACCCCTGGCATTGGTGCCCTCTTTGAAAGGCCAATTGGCACATGGTTGAGATTTCTCAGATTGGTGCTGCCCTGCACAGTTTATCCTGAACATGGCAGATAAGGGGAAATTATACTCCAGTTTGTAGACTGGGGCCCGCAGATCCTGGTGGATGAGCTAGGACAGAGAGGGGAATTCTCTCCCCTAAAGGGGGGCCACACCACCAGATCCACCAATCATGATCTGAGGTCAGTGCAGTATCTTCGGTCTGAAGAAATGTCCAGCAATACAGGAAAAGCATCAATGACCTTCCCCACTCTGTCAGGATAAGGTCACCGTATTTTCTCTACTCCCTCACAGTCACTGTATATCTGTTATAACACCTACCCCGGAACAAGACTTATGCTCCACCACTCTTCACCACACTGCATGCAGCATCTTCCCTGTCTCTCTCTTTCCCCACTACTATATCTCCTTCACGAATAGCACTGCATGGATACAACACTCTTGACTGACTCCCTCTGGACACGTCACCATCGCACCCCTCCCCCACCTACGCCAGCACTAACAGTAGTGTCACCCACTCCCACCCTCACTAAATCCTTCCCCGTCTCCTATTCCAGGAGAAACAGCTCCGAATAGGATAGAAAGTGCGAAGCCTGGTAGTGGAGTGGTCGATATCCACCTTCCCCACCCCCTGTATTTGTGTGTCTGTATTTTTCTCTGTGAGTGTCTGCATGTGGTTGCAGGCCTGGAAGTCTTGTGGTGCTGAAAATGGCATAATCTCTCTCTTAGCTGGCCACCACATCCTACTGCAGTGATGGTGGCAGAGGGTGATAACCTTCGAGGATTCAGTCTGGGTGGGACAGAGGGCACCAGCTCACAGCACAATCCAAACTGACAGCAACGTCAACACACACCTCCCCACCCGCTACACCCCGCGCCCCACCACACACACACACACAATGCTGGTAGATGGAGAGTTGCAAATATACTTGGGATCGTCAGAATGGAAATGCTCACCTCCGAGTGAACCATTTTGTCAGGAGATGACATGAATTGATTTCTGATTCTGTGACTTGCAATGCTTAAACATTACGTGGAAAAGTATCGAAAATTCCCCAAAAAAGGCCTGGTAGTGTTGATAATGACGCAGGGACAATATCGCTTAGTATTAGACAAAACTGCTCTGTGTTTCCAAAGATATTATTTGAAAAAAACAAACGAACGTGTAATTTGAGAGATTCACAGCAAAGGATTTGCTGTCGACTTAGAGCCAAAAACTGTGACACTGATGCAGTGGCGTGGGGAGGCCAGCAGTGGGTAGTATTGGATGAATCCAATCATAAAACTGAGTGGTTCGTACTCCCTCTATAAGGATGAGAGATGTTGGCCTTACAAAGCTTCCGAACATTCCGTGGAAGAATAAAGGGAGTGATAGATAATTTTCATGGCGACGATATTCATGAACTGGATAGATAAAATTTGCCTTATTGGAGTTTATAGATAGAAAAGTCATATTTAAAAAGCAGAGTTCATAGTATAACTGTAAAATCTTTAGGTCACCCTCAGTGGGAGCATTGTGTGTAATCCTTGTCCTCATTCTCCACCAAAATCATGTAAAGCAGTTAGAAAGGGCACAGACGCTGTTCCCTGGATAGCAAGATATTAGAAAGTCAAGTGGCGTTGTTTACTGAGACATAAAAATATCAGAAAGGATACAATAGGTTTAATTGGGATGATAGAAAGAATGAATGAGTTTACTCACGAGATTTGGGAATACTAGAGCAGAAACACACAAGTTTTTATGAAAACAAATGAGATTTTCACATAACGCGAGGTTTGAATGACTAAATCAGGGAAATTCCCTCTTTCAAGTGGAACAATAACTTTAGTTAGAGCTTCAAAACCATGAGTGAATGATTAAGAAAGGTTTGGATGAGAGTTTCTTCCACTCAATGGAATTATTTAAATCGTGAATGACTTTCCAGAAATAAAGCGTCGAAGCTGATTTCACAGTGTTTCAAAAGATACACGAGCAAACATACAAGGAGGGAATTTACCATTGAGAGAAAGTCAGTGTGGTTACGTAACAATTTCGAATTTGGTTGAGTTCGGAAACAAAGACATTTCATGAACACGTACAACTGAATAAGATTGAATATAAAATGTTCATGGATTGGTAAGATGTGATGTATTATTCAAGGTGAAACTGTAAATGGAGCTGATGTCTTAAAGTAACTGCAGAGATAAGTTATATCCTAATGAGTATGAATTGAATCGTCACTTGGAGACGCAACACCTACTTTAAAGATTTGACCACATTCACATGATGTTATGTATATTTCATACATTCTTAACTCGACCCAAGAAATCCACCAGGAAGACTCTGTCCTTTCGTATTGTTAACCCTCGGCACTTCTCTGCACCACGCCATTGAAGATAAAATATGCTCAGACCAAAATTCAATTCAATACAATATTCAAACGGTCCTATGTGATTTCTTTTTTTTATTATTGCAACAACCTTTGTGAGTTTGCAACAAACTGTGTAACATGAAACCAGTTCAACATCTATTTTCCCGGAACTTAAAACAGTGCACATGGGAAACGCTATCCATCTGCTGAAAAATCACCTTCGGCTCTTTCTCCACACATGTCTCTTCACTTTTTAAATACTTGCAGTATGTTTGTTGATCAAGGAGTCATTATCCAGAAAAGGTCGTTTCTCAATCCACAAACACGGGTATCTTCCCATAAACTTGGCTTTGCTCAATATCACCTTTTATCCGTACCCATCAACACGACGACAAATTGAAGCTGCTCCATGTGAGGCTCAAACGTCAAACTTCGGCACAGCACAGCCCACTATACTGGAACAGAGGTACCGTGCACTGGTCACATGTAGCACAAGAGCAACGCATTAATGCTTACCTCCACATTCCTGGTTTTACCTTAACGTTTGGGAAACCGAATTTCTCTGATTCCATGGATAGTAACGGGGATTATAGGATCATCTTCACCAGTGGTTCTGACCCCGAGTGAGGAAAGTAGTGAGCAACCAATTACAAAGATGGGTAGATTGTTGAAATATACAATTTCGACATTTGCCATCAAATTCCTAAGTGTAAACCCCCTCTGAATTCTTTCACCGCAGTCCGCTGTTTGGGAAGTGTTCCTGTTGTGGGAAATGCACTTCCCCGTGTGTCAACTGCTGCTCCCAGCATTCGCTCTGGCACTGCACTCATTTTCCTTCTGACATTTGCTCACTGTGTTGCTGTTATCATACAGTGACTTGGTGTCGCACGGCCCAGGAAAATTATACAGATCAAGGGTTTTGCATTGTTGAATTCAATTGTCAGTTTAGCCTTATTTCGGATTTTGAAATTGTCTGTCCTGTACACAGGTGCGTGTCAAACATATCTGTGTGGAAGAAAGGTGTTCCGAATAATGACTTTGAGCACTATGCACTCTCCTCCAATCTGGCAAACAATTCCTCACAGGCAATTTAATAGACAATAGACAATAGCTGCAGGAGTAGGCAATTCTGCCCTTCGAGCCAGCACCACCATTCATTATGATCATGGCTGATCATCCTCAATCAGTATCCTGTTCCTGCCTTATCCACATAACCCTTTATTCCACTATCCTTAAGAGCTCTATCCAACTCTTTCTTGAAAGAACACCTCCTGCTGTCTCGGATTCTTCATTCCATTGACTTCAAATCTTCACAGAATTCAACAGACCTTGTTACATAGTCATTTCTTCATTTTTGTTCAGACCACTGTGAGCAGAGTGTCACAGTGGGAATGCGCTTGCCCCAGAACCCAGAGGTCAGACCATAGTCTTGGAACGGTACTGTGCTATTTATCATTTCACCAAAACAAGGGAGAAATATCTGCTGCTCTGCATAATTTATGCAATTCACTTATTGATAAGATTATAGGTGCATAGGTCTGTATGACGAGGTGGCCGAGAGGTTAAGGCGATGGATTGCTAATCTATTGTGCTCTGCACGCGTGGGTTCGAGTCCCACTCTCGTCGGTGTTATCAGTGGTCTTCAATGTTGCTATTTTTGGATGATCACAGCTGTCTTACTGAAATTGAAACTGCCATGTCAGTTTGTATGCATCGACGCTATCATAAAATCTCAAAGAATAATTTGGTTCTGTTGCCTAAACTGCATTGAAATGTACATTGCATTGGGATATTGAAAAGGAGCGCGACTTTCTTTTTCAAGTCAAGCTGCTGTGACCTTTTATCATATGAAAGAGATCCAGGAAAACCAAATAACAAGAGATGTGAGGGGCATGTTTATGCAGTGGGATTCTTCATGAGTGTTTTGTCAAATGAAATCTGGAGCAGGTTGAGTATAAGTGATTCATCTTGGTGAGAAGAGCACAAAATAATGGAGATATTTCAAAAGGAGCAGGGCGTGAGTGTAGGGGCACCGAGAACTAGCTGTAAATGTACAGTAGAGAATTGCCGATGTGGGTGCTGTGCATGGGCACAGAAAGACTTACACATTGGTCTCGCCCTCGCCCCTTGCTCTCGCCATTGAGGAGTGCTGGACATAAGGCCCAAATACAAGATGTGGGAAGCGAGCTCCCTCTCGTTATGCACACACTGGATGCATCACATTGAACTATGAAAAACTGGAGAAGTCAGCATATTAACTTTAGGGACTGAACCTAAACTGTACATCAATAACCGCAGATTCATGCAGCATAAACATGAAAAATGATTTAAAGTGTCTTTATACGCATGTCATTAACAGACGTTTCGTTATAATACCCGTGTGGTTGAAAGAATAAGGCACCACATTTCAGATTGATGACAACGTAACCAATTTTGTTTTGAAACTGAGACCAATTTGATCATTTTACACAGTGAACAAGTTTATTTTAAATAATGCAAACCACATTCCCTTACCTGGAATAAAAGTGTGATTACATTACAAATACTTTCCTTGCTCAGTCGCAATTACTCAACATGAAAAATAGGATGTAATTTTTTTATTGAGCATACATCAATTAGCACCATTATCTATCTTCGGATTGACTGCAATATGCACATGCTAAATAAGGTTTAAGAAAGAATGACTTTTGGAAATAATGATTCTGTGGTGACTAAAATTAATATTAGGTTCTCATGATGTGGATTTCCCACCAATGGCTGCAGTGGTAGAAATGCTCAGTGGGTAATATTTCTATGATGGTATAGAGGTGTGTGATCTGCCAGGGATGGGAGCTCCCACTTCATCTGGAGCAGCGTCTGTTGACATGGACCAGGGAGCATTATGACATCAGTCTGGGAGTTCCAACCACACCTGGAGCAGCTTTTATTAACATTGAGCAGCAGGGAGCATTGGAACATTAGACTGAGATCCAGCCTCACCTGGAGCAGCCTGTATTGACATGAAGCAGCAAGGAGCATTGCAACATCAGACTGCGAGATCTAACCTCATTTGGAGCAGCTTCAGTTGACATGGAGCAGGGAGCTTTGCAAGATCCGTCTGGGAGCTCCACTCTCACCAGGAGCAGATTTTAATAACATGTAGCAGCAGAAAGCATTGGGACATCAGAGTGATAGATCCAACCTCAACTGGACCGCTTCTATTGACATGGAGCAGGGAACATTGGGACATCAAACTGGGAGCTCCAACTTCAAGTAGAGCAGCTTCTATTGAATGGAGCAGCAAAGGGCATTGAAACGTCAGATTGGGAGCTCCAACCGCACTTGGAGCAGCTGGTATTTACATGGAAGAGGAGGGAGTATTGGGACATTAGGCTGGGGGAAAGGATAATCAACTATTTTAATTTGAAGTAAAATATGATTCAACGACTCTGATGTTAATTAATTTATGAAGAATCTTTCCCGGGGAAATAATTGATTCTTTAGATATTAAAGACAAGTCCTGCAAATATTCAACTCAGAAAAACGCATTGGTACAGAGAGAAATGGGAGTGATGTTTCATGTCTTTGTCTTTTCTTTCCTGGCCGACTCTGCACTGGTTTACATCACCGGAAGGACGTTTTCACTCATTTCATTTTGTTCAGTTTCCTGCAAATACGGACAGATCATTAACGTAATCTAGAACTGAAAATTAACGGGAATATGCGATGGTATGATTAGGCTGGAGTATACCTCAAATTATTTTGAAAAATCAGCAAAGTAAGTTGCAATTTCCTTGATCAGAAGTGACCTCATTGATTGGCTGATCAGATTGTGAATGGTCGTTTTTTGAGGACAATTTGAAGTGAATCAATGATGGTGATTATCTTTGTTCTTTGTTCACCTTGTGACTGTTACTGTTATTGCTCATGTCCTTGTTAACACCACAGCTCTGCAGCGTGTAAAACCTCAGCTGTGCATCTGGCCAGTGGTATAAACTTTCATATAGCTGGCTACCGATCAGGCGGTTGTCAGTGCGACTTTTACTTGGCGCAAGCGCATTGTGGAGATTCATCACACATACAAACTAATCATTTTTGTTCCGCTGAGGTGGATAATATGTGAAATTTTCATCTCCACGAACAAAAATTCTTTCACTGTCTTCGATCAGTTAAACATTACCAAGAACAATCAGAGTAAAAATCACACTGCACCAGATTGTATCGAACTGGCGGATTTGGAAGCACCAGTGTTCCATGCACTGCTTCTTCATCAGGTATTTGTCAACTGTTGGAATCTAAAGTGGCTTTGTGTGATTTTAAAATTTGGCCACCCCAGTCCAACACCAATACCTCCACGTCATGGGTACCATCGACACCACGAACGGTCTGTTAAAGTCTAGATGATCTTCCAAAAGATCGCGCATATTGACACACACACCAAGTTTCTGCAGAAAAACACCCACCTGGTGAAGGAGTGGCTCTCTGAAAGCTAGTGCTTCCAAATAAACCTGGTGGACTATGCCCTGATATTGTATAATTTTTAACTTTGTCTACTCAACTCAAACACTGGCACTTCCATATCATAGACAACATCAGTCATGTCCCACCGTTGTCAGAGAAGGCAAACCTGGAATAGCCCAATACATTGCTCATAGGTACGTTTCGTTTTCAGAAACCAATGCACTCAATCGCTGCAGCTCCTATGTATGAAAAGCACAGAAAAGAAATAGCTGAGACTCCGTTTTTACGGTATTTTGAAACCCTTTGGGAAGTGGAATCAGAGGAGAATGAAGGATTAACTGTCCGACTGTGCAGAGAGAGGGAAGACATTTTCCCTTCTTTGAAGAGCTGCGGTATTGACTGATCTAAGGGATGAAACAGATTCCTGGTAGAGCTGCGCTCTCTGCATCAGGAACAAGAAGTCCTGATTTCCTGAACGGTAATGAAACCCAGGCCACTCAGTTAAAGCGCTGAATACTCACCACTAGACCACCAGGGATGAGGGCAGAAGAAGTTGCACCGTTTTTTCATAACACAGTTTTTGGAATTATGTCACTGCAGATATGTTTCCCCTCAAAAATTATTGAATTATTGAGTGTTTACAGCACAGAAATGGGTCCCTCCATCTCATTTCCCAGCACTTGGTCTGTAACCTTGTAAGCTCTGACGTTTCACCTGAATGCTAATTTCTCTGGAACGTTTTAATCTTGTAAAACACAATAAATGGGATTAAAGTTTGAGATGGGAACTGAACCCCATTTTTACCCATAGACTGAAGCACGCAGACACATTTCCCCAAGTGTGACACAGTCCTCGGGAGAAAACAAGCAAAAAGTAAGATTTCAGACTTGTCCGATGTTGTCCCATTTCAGAGTTCAACACCAGTGTCTGGTTACAGCAAAGAAAGGAAGCATTCAGCCCCTCCCGTCCCAGTGTTCCTTGCCCATTGTTTCCCCATTACTCTGTAGTTTATACTGCCTCACCTCGTTCTTGCTGCCAAACTTGATCACTGCTCACGCCCGCTATTTCCTGTCCTGCCGAACGGTTTGCCTCAAGTTCTTGGAATGAAAAACAGGAATGGCCTATTTCAAGCACTTTTCTAGTTTACAAGGACAGTGTTATCACCACTGAGCAAGCACATTGCCAGCTCAGAGAGAAGGTCTCATCCTTTAGAAACTGAAATGCAAAGATGATTGGATAGCCTCAGTATTGTAAACCAACCAACAAGACCGGAATAGGGCGAGGGAATCACGCACAGAAGGATGGGTGAATAGAATGGCGAATCTCATGGTGCCAAGGGTGGTGTTGACAGAAATCGTTCCTGGTAGTATAGTGATGAGGATTCAGTGATTTCACTGTCATGCCTTGTTAAAGGTTAACGTTTACAGTAATCAATATGAAATACTGCCTGACATTTCGAAGCAGAATGATGTTGTGCAGCAGACAGAATCTTTTCCCTGCATGAACTAATAAGAGAGCTCAGAAGAGCCAGGGGGAGACATGAGAGCCAGGAGGAACATGAGAAGTTGTTGGCGGATAGGATCAGGGTTAACCCTAAGGCTTTCCATAGGTATGTCAGGAATAAAAGAATGACGAGAGTTAAATTAGGGCCAATCAAGAATAATAGTGGGAAGTTGTGTGTGGAGTTAGAGGAGACATGGGGAAACACTAAATAAATATTTTTGACAGTGTTCACTATAGAAAATGAAAATGTTGGCGAGGAAGATACAGAGATACTTGCATCGAGACTCGAAGAGATTGAGGTTCACAAGGAAGAGGTATTAGAAATACTGCAGAGTGTGAAAATAGACAAGTCCTCTGGGCCGGATGGGATCTATCCTAGGATCCTCTGGGAAGCAAAGGAAGAAATCATCATTGTCGACAAGAATAGTGCCTGAGGACTGGAGGATAGCAAATGTGGTTCCCTTGCTCAAGAAGGGTAGGAGAGACAACCCTGGTAATTACAGACCAGTGAGTCCCACTTCAGTTGTTGGTAAAGCGTTGGAAAAGGTTATAAGAGATAGGATTTATAATCATCGAGAAAATAATAATCTGATCAGGGACAGTCAGCACGGTTTTGTGAAGGGTAGGCCGTGCCTACGAATCTTATTGAGTTTTTTGACAAAGTGACCAAACAGGTAGATGAGATTAAGCAGGTTGATGTGCTGTATATGGATTTCAGCAAGGCGTTCGATAAGGTTCCCCACAGTTGGCTATTATACAAAATGCGGAGGAATGGGATTGTGGGAGACATAGCAGTTTGAATCAGTAATTGGCTCGCTGAAAGAAAACAGGGGGTTGTAGTTGATGTAACATGTTCAGCTTGGTGTCCAGTTACTGGCGGCATTCCACAAGGGTCGATGTTGGGTCCACTGCTATTCGTCATTTTTATAAATAACCTTGATGAGGGCTTAGAAGGGTGGGTTAGTAAATTTGCGGACAACACTACGGTCGGTGGAGTTATGGATAGTGACGAAGGATGCAGTAGATTTCAGAGAGACATAGATAGGATGCAGAGCTGGGCTGAGAAGTGGAAAATGGAGTTTAATGTGGACAAGTGTGAGGCGATACACTTTGGACGTAGTAATCGGAATGCAAAGTACTGGGCTAATAGTAAGATTCTTGGGAGTGCAGATGAACAGAGAGATCTCAGTGTCCATGTACACAGATCCCTGAAAGTTGCCACCCAGATTGACAGGGTTGTTAAGAAGGAAAACAGTGTTTTGGCCTTTATTGATAGAGGGATTGAATTCTGGAATCAGAAGGTTATGCTGCAGCTGTACAAAGATCTGTTACGGCCACATTTGAGGTATTGTGAACATTTCTGGTCACCGCATTGTAAGAAGGATGTTGAAGCTTTGGAAAGGGTGCAGAGGAGATTTTATAGCATGTTGCCTGGTATGTAAGGAATGTATTACGAGGAAAGGCTGAGGGCCTTGAGGCTGTTCTCGTTGGAGAGAAGACTGAGAGGTCACTTAATAGAGACATACAAGATAATCAGAGGTTTAGATAGGGTGGACATGGAGAGTCTTTTTCCAAGTATGGGGACGGCAAACACAGGGGTTACAACTTTAAAGTGAGGGGAGATAGGTATAAGACAGATGTCAGAGGGAGTTTCTTTACTCAGAGAGTAGTTAGGGCATGGAATGTTTTGCCTGTAACGGTAGTAGATTCGCCAAGATTAAGTGCATTTAAGTCGTCATTGGAGTGGCATATGAACGTACATGGAATAGTGTAGGTGGGATGGGCTTCAGACTAGTATCTGAAGCGGTGCAACATCGAGGTCCGAAAGGCCTGTACTGCGCTGTAATGTTCTATGTTCTATCTACTACAGTTCCACATCAGCAATGTCATCTGCAATTGACTGAAGTTCAATCAGTTTAAAACAAGGGGGGGCGTCAGGAAAACGGAATGAGAATAGTGGTTTGTGAGAGTTAACTACATGTCTCATGGAGCCAGGTTCAATGTAGATACTGAATATCGGTTTTCCTGTTTACCTTGGTATACTGATCACTCCGGAACAGTTACACAATATTCTCGGCCCTTTGTGTGTTGTTCTTTGTACTTTTCACCTCGGTTCAGTGTTCCGGGGGGACCACGCTTTTTTAAATTTGGCACATTTTACTCAGGTCCGTTTTGCAGCTTCATATTAAGGCCATAGATTTTAGGAACAGATAGACACCATTCAGACTATCAAGTCCACTCCGCTATTGAATGGTTTCATATCTGATCTGATAACCTTGAACTGCACTTTCTTGCATTTCCCCATAACGCTTGATGTCTTTGCTGCTTGAAGAACTGCCGATCTCAGCCTCATTACACCTAATGACACTTCCTCAACAGTCTTCTGCTACAAGAAATTCCAGTGATACAGAACTGTCTGAGAGAATAAATGCTTCTTCGTCTCTATTTTAATTTTGAGATCCGCATTCCAATACGAAGTTAAAAATCACATAACACCAGGTCATAGTCCAACAGGTTTAATGGAAGCAATAGCGTTTGGAGAGCTGCTCCTTCATCAGGTGTTTGTGGAGTACACAGTGGTAAGATACAGAATTTATAGTGAAAGGTTACAGTGTAATGTCACTGAAATTATACATTGGAAAAATACCTTGATTGCTTGTTAAATCTTCCATCTGTTAGAACGACTATGTTAGGTTCACTTCTTTCTTATGTAAATAGAAAAACTTTCTTTTAACAGTTACATTCTCAGGTGGACTTTACCAATTGGTGTCAGCACAGATAATATGTTGAAGTTGTTAGTCCCTGTGTGCTGCGTCCATGCCAAAATGTTTAGACTGACGCTAATCTAAGAAAAAAAACGCTGCAGGCAAGGATGCTTTAAGGCATGGTACATTGGTGAAGCCGAGCAGAGGCTACAACAACGGAATGGGCGCTGTACATCAATCGACAGACAGGTATGCCCTTTCCCAGTTGGAGAGCACTTCCGTGATTCAGGACATTCGACCTCGGATCTTCGGTTGACAATCCTCCAAGGCAGTCTTCGGAACAGGCAGCAGCTAAAAGTGCCCCCGCAGAGGCTGATAGCTAAATTCGGTACCCATGGTCATTGGGTTCATGTCACAGTACAGGTGATCCCATTGCCCTATCTACAAACAGAGTCACTCCCACACACACACACACACACGCGCGCGCGCGTGCGCACACACACACGCACGCACACACACACATATACTTTTGTGGGGTGAATTTGTACTTGCAGAGTAACATTGTATTTTGCTCAAAAACTGCATAAATCCATGTAAGTCTCTGGTATCTCATTTTTATAAATTAGAATCAGTCTAAATATTATGGAACAGACAGCACGGGGTGGGGGGGGGGGGGGGGGGACAGACACCAGTTGTTAAATTTCACCTAAGAATAAAACTTTAAAATAAAAAAAGTTTTGCACTTTACACATGAAAGAAGTGAAGCTAACATGGTCATTCTAACAGATCGGAGACTTAGCACACAATCAAGGTTTCTTTTCAATGTATAATTTCAGTTACATTACACTGCAAACTTGGGCTATAAATTCTATGTCTTACAACTGTGTACTGCACAATCATCCGATGAATGAGCAGCAGTCCAAAAGCTAGTACTTCCAATTAAACCTGTTGGACTATAACCTGGTGTTGTGTGATTTTCAAATTTGCTCACCCCAGTCCAAAACTGGCATCTCCAAGTCATTCGATACGAGGCGCTCTGGTCACAGAACCGAACTTTCTGCATCCAACTTATTAAATCCTTGAAAATACCAATATGTTTCAATAAGGATCATTTTGTAGTACTGAGTCTGAGCAGGCAAAGGCAACTGATTTCAGCGTTCCTTCCCATTTGATTTCATCTCCGATATTAAATTCTCACTGACTCTGACAGAACAGCTACCTTCGCTGTTTTGTAATGTCAGGAACTCATGTTCAATTTAAGATTTTCATAAGGAACAAGAAATATTTTTCCCTGACTGGAAATCAACATTGCGAAATAGCACTGAGACAGCTAAATTTCAGCACTTTCGCACCAAGGACAACATATGCAATGCTTGGAACTTTTCTTGATGACTTTGCTTTTGCCAATTTTTTTCAGTTGAAAAATGGCAGTTAGTGAGTTTTAAAAGCATGGCGAATGGCCCTTCACCCTATTGCATCATTATCAGTTATCAAACGTCTGGCTTGTAAACACAGTTTCCAGACGTGACTCATCGCCTGGTGTGTTCTAACATTTCAAGTCTTAGTTAAATTGTTATTCAATTTCTTAAGGGCTTGAGTGGAACAAAAAACATCTCTGTGAACTAACAGTTCTGAAAGACAAACTCTTTCTCAGAGCCGTTTGTCAGTTTTCCTCATGATGCTACCGAAAATGTTTCTGCGCTCCCATTTGAATTGGTTTACCCTGTTTCTTCCTCAGCTTCCTTCTTCTTTCTATTAAATGGTTTAGATTCCAATACAGACACAAGGTGCAGGTTGCGGAAGTCACGTGTTTGTATTTTCACTGACACTCTGTCTCGCCGGGAGCTGCAGTCCTTCCCCACGCTAATTCAGACAGCACTGTCCTTCCTGTGACATGCCTCATGGAGAATGGAAGGACAGGCATTAATAACCCGCATTTGGAAACGGAGTGATAGTTTTAAAACATTTACAGTGCCCCAGCAAGGAATTGAGCTCCTAACTCCCGCATAAAAGACGGGGACACGAACCACCATACTACCGAGGACAACAGTTTCAAAGAAGACACTTCAGCCCGTTGTGGTTGCATTTGTCAAAAACAACTGCTTAACGGCCCGAATCGTTTAGCCCATAGCCTTGCAGGTATTGGCAGAACATATTCACATCTGAATATTCCTTCAGGCTATAAGAGTTGCTGCCTCTCTGACCCTTACAGACAGTGTGTTCCAAATTCGAACACCCGCCGGCCTATACCGCTTTTCTACACATCTACTTAAACATTTTTGTCTCTCTCATTAAATTTCTGGCCCCCTGTGATCGTTCTTTCCATCGATGGGAAACGCTTCTTTCAGTCTACCTTATCGATACCCCTCACAAACTCCACTGCACGTTGACAAACGAACCCAGTTTGTCCTGTCTCCCTTCATGACTGAAACTCTTTTCCCTAGACACTATCCAAGTGAATCTCTCCTGCAACTTTCCCATGCGATCACATCCCTGGACAATTCTAGCAATGAGCTGAATGATCATTTTTCCATTCTGTAACAGCATCGGGGGTGGCTCTGCAGCATTTATTGCCATCCAGTCTGGAGTCACGTGGACGCCAGCTTCATTTCCTCAAGGACGTCAGTGCAACAGATGGGTTTTTCAGATAACGTCTTTTTACTTCTAGGCATTTATTGCATTCACATACTACCATCGTCATGGTGTGGTGGGAATCGAACCCGTCTCCCCAGAATATTACCTGGCTTTGCTGTGTTAACAATCCAGCGATAATACCACTGGGCTATCGCAGAAAGCCCTCATGGGGGATCTTTTCCAATAGAGTCTCTTTTCCCCAATTGTTCCCTATGCCATTTTATTGAGCCTCACGCTCCAATAATCACTGGGCCACGTCAGTGAAAGCTGCGAAAGAGAATTGATCTCACAGCCATGATATACAAACGGATCGAATGATTTGAAGGTGCCAATGAAGAGAGCGGGGCACGGTCACCCAGCAACAGTGAGTGCAACGGTACAGACTGGATGGTATCAACGTGAAAGTGTATGTTAGATTGTGCAATGCCTCAGTCAAATGGGACTAGTGACGGAAAAGAGAGTTAGGGAGAGTGCGAGGGAGAGACATCTTCGAGAACTTTTGGGTTTAAATCCTGATACATGAAAAGCAGAAATATCAGAGAACAAAATTCGATGGAAAACAAATCATCACCTCGGAGAATATTATCTTGTAAAAACGATTAATTTCTTATGGTGTTTCACCAAAAGTAAAACTTTGAGAGAACTGACCGCCAGGATGTGGATTCGAGCCGAGGTCGCTGCAATCCCAACGCAGAATACGAACTACTAAACGGTTACAGCATTCCACAGAGCACGCCTGCAAACTGCAACCAGTATGGTAGCAGAGGAAATGTCAGGAAGAATGTATAATATCAGGACTTAGCGACAGGCAAGGGGGAACGCAGAATGAACCGAATCTTTAACTTCAGCGTCCCCAGAGACTGTGGAGATTCCATGAATGAGAATACTGGAGAAATTGATTAATGAAACTCTCCAAATTCTTGAGAGAGGGCAGAATATTGTTGAAACGTATGCTTCAATAGCATTATAGTTGAACATCGGCTACTTCATCGCTTTGCCCACACAAGGCAGTACCAACTGTTGCATGTAATCATACATAATCCCAGTTCCAGACCCGGAATCAGAGAAACTGTGTGAAGCATGCACGAATATCCAATTGGAAATTAGGATGGAATGACGGGAGAGAGGCGCATGTATTTCCGAGGTTGGCACAGCTACTGGTCACAAGCGAGGCGGAATGGAATACTTGCCCCCATTTATAATATTATGACCATAAACTGTACATGTTGCTGAGACAGCCGATTGGCGCATCTAAAGCGTGTGGAGACTTTAACTTTGGGGTGGCAAGGTTCGAAATTTCATTTTCCTGTTTGGATCAGTGGTTTTGACATTGGCATCTGCTTTTGATCGCATCAGCTCAGGATCAGCTTCTTGTTCCCAATAAATACTGCAACCTGGAGAAGGTGGTGTTGTGGTTATATAATAAACTAGTCTTCCTTGGGGACTCACACACAGAACTGGTAATGTTAAAGTTCGATGAATACAACCTGGAATGGAAGCTTGACCTCAGGAACAGAGAGCATGCCTTTAATTTCCTGCAATCTCATTCATACATGTCGCTTATGCAGGGGATGCTACCACCTTTATCCAATCCTACCTACTTGTGACTCCAAGACCTGAATAACATAGCTGAGCCTTAATCCGAGAATGACGACCGTGTGGGAAAGCAGGCCATTCGGCCGTTCCAGTCGACACCATCCCTCTGAAGCACATCCTATCAGACCCACACTCCACACCTATTCCATTCCCCTTCATTTCCCATGGCTGATCCCAGTAACCTGCGCATCTTCAGACTGTGGGAGGAAACTCACACAAGCAAAGAGAGAATGTGCAAACTGCACACAGTCACACAAGACTGGGTTGAATCCATGTCTCTGGTGCAGCGAGACAGCAGCGAATCAGAAAGAACAACAAATGCTGTCCTGACCAGCGACATCCACACCCTGTGGGTATATGAGGAAGAATAAAAACACATTCACAACATGAACAACGGGACTTACGTCTGCGTGGACATGATTTGAACCAATCGTTCACCCTGGGTAGATACAAAGAAACCGATATCACAGAGAAACCAGCGCAATGGGGGATTCAATTACCTTCTGAAGCGGAAACTCATCTACTCAGTCATTCTGGGGACAGACTGTTCAACAATCCCGTGTGTGGGGAGGGCTCAATGAGCAGAAGAACCTCTCGATTTACCAGCAAGATTACATATCCCAGAAGGAGATCAATTAAACTGTCAACGCTGCTGTTAATCCAAACCAGCTGCAAGTTTCATAGCGTCAAAGTCATAGACTCACACAGCATGAAAACAGGCCTTTCACTCCTACAAGCTCATACTGACAATAATGCCAAACTAAACAAGTCGCATCTGACGGCTCCTGTAACTGCTGAGGGTTAATAATGCCCTTGTGATATTATTACTGCATTGTTAATATGAATGTTCAGATATAATTCTTTGGACACGGGTTCAAACCCTGGCATGGCAGATGCTGGAATTTTATGGAAATAAATACCCAGAGTCGAATGATGATGTTGAATCAGTTGTTGTAGGTCTGATTCACTAATGCCTGATAGGGAAGGAAACTGCCATACACATCTGGTCTGGCTGGTTTGTGACTCCAGATCCATATTATCGTGGTTGCTTCTGAACTTCCCTCTGGGCAATAAATTATGTACTAGGCATGAATGAATAGCTTTTGCTAATCCCACTGAAACTTTCCAATTCATTTATCGATCCAAATATCCTGTAAATATTGTAAATGTACGTTCATTCCTCACTGCCTCAGGAAGTGAATTGCACACATAAACCATCCTCTGTTAAAAAGCCTCTCATGTCTTATTTTAAATCCCTCTTTTCTTTTTAAACATTTTCCCTCTCGTCTTGAAGTGCCCCTCCTTGGAGAAAAGACAGTTACAGTTAACTCTCGCCGAACTTTCAATAATTTATAAATTTCTATCAGGTCGCCTTTCAAATTCCAATGCTCGAGTGAAAATATTCTCAGCCTATCCAGCCTTTCGTTATAACACAAACCTTCCCCACTAACCATACGCTGGTATACCTGTTACAAACCAACTCCAGCTGAATAATTTCCTTGCTATTACTGGGCGACAAGAACTGGACACAGTATTCCAGAAGACGCATCACCCAATGTCCTATTCAACTTCAACATCACGTACCAACCCCTACGCTCAAAGGACTGAGCAACGAAGGCAAGATGACTTTTTTTAACCATTCTGTCTATATATGAAGCAAACTAAAAAGAATTATGTACTTGCATTCCTGGCCTTCGTGTTCCACAACAACGATGCAACGCCCGATCATTAATTGTATAAGTCCTACTCTTACTTGATGCAGCAAAATGCAATACCTTCCATTTATCCAGATTGAACATTGACATGTGACATTTTTCAGCCCAAAGACGCATTGGATTTAGAGCCTTCTGGAATCTTAGATCGCCTTCTTTACAGTCTCCAATTCTGCTGTCCTCTGCAAGCTTATGAACCATGGCTTCTACGAGTTCTATTGTTTTCTCATATAGGTCAACGATTTTTAATTATTTGTCGTATTTTTAATTATTTGTCGTGGCCATCATTTAGCAGGTTGCAAATCATGTAACAATTAGTCATGTAGTTAACCATGAGAAAGAAAGCCATAGACTGCAGGGAGATTGGAAACAATTGGCAAGAAAATGTGCTGAAAGGAATTCAGTCCAGTGAAGTGGGTGATAATAAATTTGCGGAGGAACAATGATAAAAGTGTGACTGTTAACAGTAATAAAAGAGAAATTGGAGTAGGCAATCACGAATGTTTGAAGGTGATTGGGCAAGGGATCAAGTGGTCTCGCGGTGTAAGAGATACATTCTGTTCTTGACCGTAGGTGGGAATATAACAGCGGGGAAATGATGCTGGAACTTTAGCAACTGCCTGTTCAGAGAAGAGTCAGAGGACCGGCCACAAGTCTGGTCATTGCAGGAATCATTTTTTTTGTAAGAATGATAAAATAGAAGATGGAGGGCAGAAATAGACCATTTGGCCCATTAAGTCTGGATCAGCACTCAATCAGATCTTCGCTGACAATTCTCTAAGTCAGGCTGGCTTGTTCCTTGGAGGGGAACTTGCAGATGGAGGTCATTCGATGCATAAGTCCATAAGACAATAGAGCAGGTATTAAACCATTCAACGCAGTGAGTCTGCTCTGCTTTCTGTCCTGCGAGCGCACCTTGCCTCAGACACCATGGGCTCTTATCTTATTCTGTAGCCTCCTGTGCGGAAAATATCAAAGGCCTTCATGATGTCCAGACACATAACATCCAATGGCTCTCCTTGGTCTACCTTCCTCGTTACTTCCTCAAAGCGGAATTCTTACAGATTTGTCAAGCATGGCCTCCTCTTGATGAAACCATGCTGACTTTGCCTTATTTTTACATACACTTCGAAATATTCAGAAATTTCTTCCAAGGCAATGGATTCCAGGACCTTATCCACAGCCAAGTATCAGCTGATTGGTCTGTAATTTGCAGCTTTTGTGTTGTTTCTTTTTAAAATGGGGTGTCACGTTTGTGATTTTTTAGTCCTGTAGCACCCTTCCTGATTCTAGCGATTCCTGAAAGCTCTCCACTAACGTATCTACTATTTCTTCAGTTGTCTATCTGGCATGAACTACACCTGATCCAGATGATTTATCCACCTTCAGGCCATTCAGTGTTTCTTGCACCTTCCCAGTGATGGCACGAGACTCACCTCTATTCCCCCATTCTCTTGTATGTTTGGGTATAACTCATGCCTTCCACTGCGAAGACAGGCACAAAATACTTTTTTTAGTTCCTCAACCCATTGTCGACTTCTTCCTCTCTTTTGCGTTTTTATGAATAAAGAAACAACTGCGATCTTCCTTTATATTCTTAGCTATCTGATATTTAATCTTCTCCCTCCTCATTTGTTTTGTTGTTGCCCTTTGTAGGTCTTTGTGAGCTTTCCAATCCTCTGATTGCTCACTGCCCTTTTCCACATTATGTATTTTCTGTTTTGCTTTTATGATATTGATGACTTCCTCAGTCAGCCATGGTTGCCTCATCCTCCCTACACCATGCCTCATTTTCCACACGATGCGTCTCTGATGTGTCTGCTGAATTACGCTGAGACACCCCTACTATTGCATTTCCACTTTCCTGCTTTCTTGCTAGGCTCCTCTCCTCACCAATTTCACCCAGCTCCTCCCTCATGGCGCTGTAATTGTCTTTATTCAACTTTAATCCTGTTACCTCTGATTGTATTTCTCCCTCTAAATTGCAGGGTAAATTTAATCATTATCATCACCGCCTCCTAAGGGTTCCTTCATCTTCAGCTCCCTTTTCACGTCTGCCTCATTGAACAACTCTAAATCGAGTATTGCCTGTTCCCTACTTGGCTCCACCACAAGCTGCTCCAAAAATCCATCTCGTCGACATTTCATAATTGAATTGAATTGAATTCATTGTCACGTGCACTGAGGCACAGTGGAAAGCTTTGTCTTGCAATCAATACAAGCAGATCAGAGTGTTAAGTAGCATAGATGTATAAAGAAAATGGAAACATATAATAGGTTGGCCTTTGTGATTGTCCGGGCCGCGTTCACCACTCGCTGAGTCTCCTATCTTGAATGGTGCAGATGCCATACCAGGTAGTGATACATCCAGACAGAATGCTCTCAATGGCGCACCAATAAACTTTGGCAAATGTATTCGCAGTGGTGCTTCAAGTGATCATCAATTAAAAGAAGACTTTTCCACTACCTCTCGTGAGATGTCATCATCACACATATATCCCTCTCCCGTCCTTGTCCACCATCCACAGGGACCATTCCCGAGCGGAAACCTTGTTGTATTTTGCCTTCACTCCCAACACCTCCCGCAACTCGCCCCATGGAATCTTCCCACTGCATCGCTGCTTTTGTGACACATAAATGCAATGTGGCTTCCACATAAATGCATAGAATCTACAAACACGAGCAGGAGTTTGCTGTCCGGCCCTTCAAGCCTGCTATGCCTTTCAATGACATCATTGCTGATCTTCTAAAGACTCAAATCCGCTTACTCGCCCTCTCACTGTATCCCTTATTTCATTTATTGTTCAAAAGAAGTATCGCTCTTAGCTATAAAAAAAAAACTTTGTTATACCAGCATCAAGTTCTTCACTGGGCAAGGTTTTCCAAATAGTAATATCCGTCTGGGTGAAGAAGGTCCTTCTGAACTCAGTCCTAAATCTGCTCCCTCTAATTCTGAGGCTTTCCCCTCCTCTCCGAATTTCACTCGCAAGTGGAAGCAATCTTTTTAAATTCTACCGAATCTGTTCCGTTCAATGTACGATTCCCCGGTCATTCTTCTAAATTCCAAAGAAAATAATCCTAATCTACGCAGTCTCTCTTTATAGACCAACCCCCTCACCTCCGGAATCAACATAGTGAATCTCCTCTCCACCGCCACCCCGCTCCCCACTCCGCCCCCTGGCAGTATATCCGTTCTCAAGTAAGGGGACCAAAAGTGCACGCAATGCACCAAGGATAGCCACACCAGCACCTTTTACAGCTGCAACATAACATCTCTGCTTGAACCTTCATGAACCTAAGTTGCATCTGTTCAAGTTCTATCGAGAAGCCCCGGTACTTCTTCCTTGATAATAGACTCAAACATCTTCCCAACTGCAGAACTTAAGCTAACTAATCAATTATTCCCAATCTTTTATCCTCCGCCCTTTTTAAACAGTGGTGTCACACCAGCTGTTTTCCAGTCTGCTGGGACTGCCACGCAGTCTAGTGAATTTGAAAATTGCCAAGAGAGCACTTGCTGTTTCTCCCGCCATCTCCTGTCATACCCTGAGATGCATTCCCTCACTGCCAGGAGACTTGTCCATCCTCAGCTCCATTAGCTTACCGAACATTACCTCTTCCGTAATAATGTTTGTTTCCAGGTCCTCATCTGCATTTCTCTCTTTGCCACTTACTGGCATGGTATTAGCATCCTCCACTGTGATGACTGACATAAAATACCTGTTCAATGCCTCGACCATTTCATCACGTCGCATAAGTAAATGTCCATTCTCATCCTCGAAATGACCAATCTTTACTTTAGCCACTGTTTTCTCGTTTTATATTGTTATAGAAACTTTTGCTATCCGTCTTTGTATTCTGTACTAGTTTGTTTTTCCCCTCATGTTTATCTTTAAAGTTTTCCCAATCTTCCAGTTTCATGTTGTTCTTGGCCGTTTGGTATGCCTTCTCTTTCACTTTGATAGCCTCCCTTATTTCCTAAGACTCGCAGGGCAGATTACCCCTTTTCTTACAGTCCTTCCTTTTCACTTGGATATACTTTTGATGAGCACTTCTACAAAAACATCATTTTTTGGAAGTCCTCCACTGTTCGTTATCTGTCCCACCATATAACCTTTGCTTCCAGTCTACTTTAGCCAGGTGCACTCTCGTTCTACATTTGTGTCCCCTATACATGCACAGGATCCTGGTATTGGATCTTCTCCTCACAATCCCCATCTGAATTCTAAATTCTGCCATACTGTGATCACTCGTTCCAAGCGGATCCCTAACTATGAGATCATTAATTATTCATGTTCCTTTACACAGTACCAGATCGAGGATTGCTTACTCCCTCGTCGGTTCCATTGCATATTGTTCAAGAAGACGGGTACTCTCAACGAACTCCTCCTCAAAGGTACTGTGTCTGAGCTGGTTTGACCAAGCTACATATAGATTAAAATCCCTAATGATAAAAGCTGACCCACTTTTACAGGCATTGCTTATTTGTTTGTTTATTGCATTTACCAGTGTGATGTTATTATTTGCTGGCCTATAGACTGCACCTATCAGTGACTTGTTCTTCTTAGAATTTCTACTTTCCACGCAAATTAATTCAAACTCATTTTACATAGAACATACATTATCTCTCCACACTGCCCTGATGTCGGCCATGAATAACAAAGAGACACCACCTTCTTTACACTGCTGTCTGACCTTCCAAATAGCCTCGTACTCCTGGATATTTAACTCACAGTCGTGACCTTCCTGTAATCGTGTCTCTCTAATGGCTATTAAATCATTTTCATTTATGTTTATTTGCGCCATTAACTCTTCAACCATGTTACAAAAGCGACGAGCATTCCGGTGAAGTGCTTTTTTTGTTAGCTTTCTTGTCCTCATGATTTTTCTAATAATATCATTTTTTGCTTCTTTTCTCTCCTCAACTGTCCATTGACGTCTTCCCTGCTCTGATTCCAATGGCCCAAACACACCTTCCAGGTGAATCAACACATGAACTGCACTTCACGCAATCCACTCTACAACAATCATTGCTCACAATTTGGCTGCCACTATCTTGGGAAACGAAGTTTGAACTGGGTGAACACACTGCAGAACATCCAAGTTCTGTCTTCAAGAAGAGTTCCAGCGAATCTCAAGGCATGCTGGAAGAACATCACCTCAGTTTCTATTTGGGGAGTCTGCAGCCCTCCAGACCACGTATCAATTTCAATTTTTTTAGGGCCTGAACTCTCCCATGTCCTATTCCCCTATCCCACACGCCAGACCTTGTTGCCACATAACCTTCCATAACACACCACATATGGTTCGCTACTAGCAGTCTCCATTATCAACTATTCATCCTGCTAGCCAGATCACCATACACTCCTTTGTCCATCTGTTTTTCCCACTATTTGAACTCTATCCCTAATTTTCGTTTACTCCTTATCCTCCCCCAACCGCCACTATATCTTCTGCAGATATACCAACATTTTCCAAGCTATCGTCAGTTCTGAGGAATGGTCACTGGACTCGAAATGTTAACTCTGATTTCTTTTTTCAGATGCTACTAGACCTGCTGAGTTTTTCCAGCACCATCTGGTTTTGTTCTAGTTAGAGTCGGACACTGTGAATGTTCGAGGAAGAATGACTGCACATGGCCTGGTAGAAGCTTGATACTGAGCTTGTGAAATGATACCTTGCACAGAAGACAGAACTGTGTTCCTGTTGAAAAGTTATCTTGTGGATAGTTCCCATTACGAGGTGAGCCATCGGCATCAACTACTTCGGTCAATGAAAACAGTAATGATTTCTGCCGCAGTTCTATCCTGGATGTGATGAACAGCAGAGGGAAAAACATCCTTCATGTCAGATGTGAACGGATTGGAGTCCACGCAGGAGGTGTAATCAAGTCTAATCAGATAGAGAACGCCCAAACGCTTTCTCACTGCAGCAATGTTCCATTGGGTATCAAAGTTATATGGTTTGTTGCCGCAAAGGCTAAACACAGTGTTTTCCAGTTAAAATACGTGGATGTGTTCCCTCCAGTGTGACAGTACAGTTGTGTATAGTTGTAAACAGGATTACTGGATGAATCACTTTTCACATTCAGCTGGCGAACAGTCCTTTTGTGGGAAGACATCTGTATAGAATGCAGGAAGATGCACTGAGAGGTTCTTGATCAGTTTCATATAGGGGCTGAGACAATACTGGTGGTTTTGAGAGTCTTAAACGTGGACAAATCCCCAGCTCAGAGTGAAGTTGTATCTCACGTTGCTCTGTGAGAAAAAGGAGCAATTTAAGGGGTTCTGACCAATGTTTCACATTCCTCTTTGGCCAAAGGGGAGTTGGTCGAGGACTACGGGACTACTAATGGGGTTCCACTTTTTAACAAGGCAAATAGAAACAAACTAGGGAAATACAGCCAAGTGACTCTCACAGGAGTGGTCGGGAAACGTTTGGGGAAACCTCTGAAGGAGAGAATTAATTGCAACTTGTCCAGGCAAGGTTTGATCAATGACTCAGCATAGTTTTGTTAGAGGAGGTGATGCCGAACACATCTGTGGCCACAGACAAAATAAGTGTCATTGTATGTTCTTAGGTGGTGGGTTTGTGTTCCTGTCTAAATATTATTGAAAATGGAATTGTAGTCAGACAAGTTGTGGCCAAGTAAATGTTTTGAGGAAGTGATCAGAGGGGTGTGAAAATAATGTAGTGTATGTGGGTTTCACTGAGACCCCACACGGGAGTCTGATAACACGGTAAAAACATAAGCAATTCACGATTACGTGGTGTCAGAGAAATTCAACTCAATGGATCAGAGACCAGATACGATTAAACAAATTGACAACGCAGAAAAGACATTGACCAGGCTGACAAAGAACTGATTCTCCGCATAGATGGCCAGAATGTTCTCCCCCAAACAGAGGGTACAGGCAGGTTTCATAGGGGTACAAAACAAAGGTGATGATTGCAAAGCAGCAACAGTACAGTGGTGAAAATTGTAAAGCGATTAAAATAAGAATAAACTGAATGGAATTTAAACAAGCGTCTGGCAGTAACAATTCAATTGTAATTGACACTGGAGATTCCAGCCATCTCCTTGAATACGTGAGACTGTCTTATCTGGGATTCTTAACGTATTTCCTGTCTGCACGGGTATGTGTAAGTGCTCCTTCTCCTGGCATTCAGTTCTGTCCATTGTTTTCCTCCTGGGACCAAAGTCTTGAGGGATCTCTCAGTTTGCCTCTTGTTTATGCGCTGTCGTTTTATATGAGAAACGACCTTGTGAGAAGGGTATTAGGACTGAAGAGATGAGCGAGGATCTTCCTGTGAAGGCTGTTTGAGAGGTATCTTATTTGGTTTGGGAGTAGCTTAGAATATCTGGATTCTATATTCGCCTGTTTGGCCAAAACTGAGGCATTGTGGGTGTATTATATGTGTATTAGCAGGCATGATTTCTGTGTTTCGTAGACATGCTTCTGTTTTTTTTTTAATGTGGTTATGCTGTGGGTGGACAGTGTAGCAGATTTTCTCCCACAGTTCACCCTTTCTTTTGTCAAGAGCAGGTTGAAAAAGTGCAATGTAGCCCGAACCAAGTAGGCTATCAGATGGTGGGGTTTTGGTGTCAGACAGGTCGCAGTCAGTGTCTGAATCTGACCAAGTGTAGTTTGTGTCGGGGAGGGGATCTCACTCCAGCGAACATGTACAAGCTGTTTTGTGAGGAGAGCAGGGGTAAAAGTGCTGTACAAAACCGGCAGCAGCACATACGGAGGCCCATGATCAGGATAATGGTATCCACAACCGCAATACGGGATATTAGTTCCTCCAGCAGTTCAGTGCCCCGTGAGCCAAGCCAGGCGGTTGCCCAGGTCCACAGGTCCCAGTGGGACTCCGGTTCATTTGGGACAGCAGCAGCCTGTGGAAAGTGGTGTGTCAGGTCCGTTATATTTTTTTAGATTAGATTACTTAGATCAAATTAGATTAGATTACTTAGAGTGTGGTAACAGGCCCTACGGCCCAACAAGTCCACACCGACCCGCTGAAGCGTAACCCACCCATTCCCCTACATTTGCCCCTTTACCGAACACTACGGGCAATTTACATGGCCAATTCACCTGACCTGCACATCTTTGGACTGTGGGAGGAAACCGGAGCACCCGGAGGAAACCCACGCAGACACGGGGAGAATGTGCAAACTCCACACAGTCAGTCGCCTGAGTTGGGAATTGAACCCAGGTCTTTGGCGCTGTGAGGCCGGTGGGGTCAGGGGTGTAGGTACAGCAGTCTGTGCCAATGAAGGTGCAAGTGCCCCAATTTTGGCCAGCCAGTTGTCCAGGGCTATTCTGTTTTGTAGGGCGACAGTGCGAATGGCGACAGCCTCTACATTCAACTGGGCAAGTACTTCAGCCGTGGCATGTTATCTCCTCTAGCGTGGTGGCCAGTTGATATGCCTCCATATCGAGGTGTAGGCTTTCGGAAGTGGACAGGAAAACGCGGGTGGGGGGGTATATAGTCTAGGGCAGTGAGGGCGCGCTTTCTATGGGGAATAAGCTTCTGGAAGGGAGACGACTGGGAGTGGTAAAGGAGTGGTACCACATACCACGTGAGAGCCCATGACAACGCCAGCCAGGGTATGCCTTGTGGCGCAGACAAAATACGTGTTATTTTATATTGTTAGGTGGTGGGTTTTGGTTCCTCTCTAACCATTATTGAAAATGGAATTGTGGGCAAACAAGTTGTGTCCAAGTAAATCTACGATGCTGCACTCTGCTACAGACCAGAATGCTGCAGGTGTCAAGAGCAGTGAGTTCGTGCACCATGGTTTAAAATGATCCTTCTACTAAGGGCTTCAACGTAATCCAAGAGAGTTTCCTGTGTTAGGAGCAATGCTGTGTCATTGGCTAGTTTTGTGGGTCCGGCATCTATGGGAATGGGTCGTTCCGTTAGCACTTCAAAGGGTGTAATTTCCGTTATTTGGTTTCCCTGTCCTCTTACTGTGTAAAACACCAGTGGCCGGCCGTCTGGCCAAGCCAGTCCTGTGTCCTGAGTGATTTGGGGAGGGTGGTTCTGAGGGTGCCGTTCATTCTCTTCACCATTCCTGATGACTGGGGGGTGGTACAGAATGTAGTATCTCCAGCGTATCCCGACGGCGTAATAGTCAGCAGTAATGAGCTTTGCGGTGAAATGGGCCCCATCCACCGTATGTTTCCAAGCGCCCTGGGATATAAAACTCTTGTAATAACGTCCTGCAGGATACATTTTTTCCACAGCTCTGGTGGCATTTTTTTGTTGATGGGTAATGACTCTACCCATTTTGACAACATGTCGACAATAACTAGGACATGTTTGTATTCCTCTTTCTGAGGCATATGGGCAAGGTCAGTTAGAAGGTGCGTGAATGCTCCCTCAGGAACTCGTAGGTAATCATGTTTGGCCATCGGCTTCGCGACATTTTTCGGTAGAGAGATGAGGCACTGTGACAGCAGGGCTTGGGCAGCTGCAGCGAATCCCGCTGCATACCAGGAATGGCTGGCATCATCTTGCCTGTGTGTCCGATTCAGTATGCCACCAGGGCCAATAGGTGCAGTTGGGCTTTCAGGTAGATGATGCAGCCATCGAGGTGGGTAAGAACCTGTAAAGTTCTATCTCTCACCTGCTCTCTATCGATTCCCCTCTCTCTCTCTTGACCCCATCTCTCACCATTGTCTCTCTCTCTCAAACACTCTCTCTGCCCTCCCTATCTCTCCTCCCCTATTGCTCTCGCCCCTTTTCTCTGTCTCTCCTGGCCCCTCTCACTCTAGATCTTTCTCGTTCTCTATCTCTCTCTCACGCTCTCTCTCTCTCCTGCTCTGTCTCACTCCCTCCCTCCGTCTCTCTCTCGTCCATCATCTCCTCCTCTCTCTATATCTCTCTCTCCCCCTCACCCTGTCTTTCCGTTGCTCATCTGTCTCCACGTTCTCTCACTCTCGATCCGCCTTCCTCTGTCTGTCTGACTGTCTGTCTGTCTGTCTGTCTCTCTCTCTCTCTCTCTCTCTCTCTCTCTCTCTCTCTCTCCCGCCCCACCACCCTCCGTTTCTCTTTGGCTGAATCTCTCTCTCCCCTCGACATCCCTCCCTCTCTGATACACTCTGTCTCCCTGGTTCTTCCCTCTCCCCTTGAGGTTGTGAGAGAGAGAATGTGCAAAGAGAGAGAGGGAGAGAAATGAGGAGAAAGACTGGGGGAGAGGAAATGGGGAGGCCAGGTTGGAGTGGGGACAGAAGGAGTTGAGCCAAGCTCCTGAGCTCAGGACCCGGTGGCCTCCCCTTCCCTGAGGACCAGGACTTGGGGCAGAGTCTGTCTCTCTCCAGCACAAAGACACACAACAACATCGGTCACTCTGCTGCTCAGCACGCTTTAATCAACATTTTTATTGTTTACAAATTGAAGTGATGGATACAGTCAGTGGGATGGTGTCTTTTCTCACTGGCCGCTGAGTTGTTAGAAACATTGAAATGTTTCCCAGCTCCCCCCCCCCCTTCCCCTGGGATAAGGATGGACAAACCAGCGCTACCCTCAGGATGTTACCATAGCGACAGGTTGCTCCATCGCTGAAATACTGAACTGAAATAAGAAAATCCTGGATGGTGTGATTAATGAGGGAATTTGATGGATGGATGGATTTGGGTGAAGGGATATTTCAGCACATTCTTCAGCTGCTGCCTGAACTTAGTCTGGGTAACGGCATAAATTGCGGTGTTTGTGCAGCAACTGAGGAGCTGCAGCATGAAGCCCAATTCCCGCACAAATTCTTCGAGATACATAGGGGTATCCACAATCTGCCACATACGGTACCATATAGAAAACAGCATTAACGTTGACCATAACAGGATGAAATTGGCCGAGATCACAAACAGTAAAATGATGGATTTTTTTCGGTTTCTCATTTCTGTGTCAGACTGAGCGTCCCCATCGGCGTGAGCGCGGAGTCTCTTGCGGGGTCTGCTGGTCACTAAAATGTGTCTGATGGTGAGACCATTGAGCAGCAGAATCAGGAGAAATGGGACACACGGGGTTAGAATGTGGTGGAGGAACTCGATTGTGATCCAGACACTGGAGGATAGAACAGCGATTGTTACATCACAAAACCAGGGGGCGTTCTCTAGCCAATACCGAGTCATGAGCATAAAATACCAGGAAATGTTCTTTAAACAGCTCAGCACAGTCACTGCTCCCAGAACCACAGCCGCCGTTTTCTCACTGCAATATTTACTTTTCAGCTTCTGGCAACAAATGGCCACAAACCGATCAAAGCTGAAAGTGACGGTGAACCAGACAGAGCAGTCAGTGGCTGCATAAAGCAGGACGGCGTGGATATTACGCACGCGGACGGAGTACTTCAGGAAATAGAACTGTTCCCGATAAACAATGGGAATGTGTCTCAGTATCAGGTCGAGGATAATGACCAGGAGATCCGCCGCTGCCATGGCCCCCAGGTAACGTCTGACACATGGAGACAATCCACAATCTTTATAAAGCAGGACGTAGATGGTCACTACGTTAACTGTGAGGAAGGAAAATAAACGCATTATCCATGAGCCTGGAGGCAAAGGGACCCGTTTGATCGGGGACCCAGTGAGATTTTCAAATGTGCCCCTGTATTCAGGGATTTATTAAAGTAATTGGAGCTGGAATAGCAAATGGGAAGGCCGGAATTACTGGCAAAAGTGTGATACAAAACCACAAGAAACTCTCCCTCCCCCAAAACACAGAGACACATCCATAAGGATAGATGGTTTCTAGAACATTCCCACACACTCGATCATTCGAGAGCAGACACAGGTCACTCCTTCCCAGTTCCTAATACTGAGGGTGGAACCGTTGCTGTTCTGAAGGATTCTCTCCCAGTTTCCTGGAGACAAACGGAGTTTGGGAATTTCAGTATTTTGGTCTAAATTGTGGTCGATCCTGTATCGTGAAGAAATGTAAACGCAGGGAAAACGTGTTCACTTCCCTGGAACGTTCTGTCCCCGACATTCTATAACTGACATTCACCAGAAAGTTCTGTCCCTAACATTGTTGTGAACGGCCGGATGTCAGGGAATTGAGCAAGCGATAAGACCCCGAGGGAAGGGATCCCGTTCCAGGGAGAAGGAGACACTGTTCCGAAGGCCCATGGTCGAGAATGATATGCAATTATTGAGAAACACTAGTTGAATGAGGGCAGCCTTAAATGGGGCAAGAATGAAGCTGGGAAGATTTGACTGGAACACCAGTTTGGTCAGAAAAAGATAAAGTGAACCATGGGCTCCCTGCAATGAGGAGATAGCTTGGGTCCAGTCGAGGAATGGTCCCTCAAATACGAACGGAAGCATAAACAATCCCAATGTTCCCTCGGTGACAGTGAAGAATAATAGATTTCGCGTCAGATGGAGAATCGAGTTGGGAACCAGGAGGAATGCTGGAGGTTCAGAGGGGAGATGGTAGAGCAGAGCGGAACTACGGGAAAACTGAGAGTCACCATACAGCTGTCTCAGAATCTTCCTATGGACCCCTCATAATGAGCGTGTTAAAAGATGGAGTAAGGCTGCATCGAAATTAGAAAGAGGATTTCTACCTGGAAAAAGATCTCCGCAAGTAGTTAAGATGTACTTAGATGCGTTCTGGCTGCATGTTTGACTGAAACATTCAGGAGGCGATTGGATGATTTTTGATACAAAACAAATGTGAGGATGTCAGTGAAGGAGGAGATCATTATTAAGCAAAGAGTTCAGTTGAATAGCTGGTTTAACCATGATTGGCCATATGACACCCTTCTATGCCATGAGGCGTCTGTGCTATTCAGTGTAATGTCTTGAGAGTCCTCTAAATCCATAAATAGCCCATCTTTGTAACCTTGTCGATCCTATGTGATACATTCTAATCTCTGCAACCTCCATCAGCCAATGTCCCCCTTCTTATCTCTGTAATTCATACAGGCCATATAAACCTTCTTTCCCTGGAATCTCCACCAGCCCCGATAAACTTTCCTCTCTATAAAATATTTCTCAAGTCTTTACAGCTCTCCCCTTCTCTGCAACTACTCTGATGCATAGAAACCAAATCTTTGCAATCTCTTCGAATCCATAAAACAATCAGCGTTACTAATCTCCTTCTGCCCTGACAGACAACCCTGCCCGCCTCTTTTCTTTGCTCCAGTCTCTACAATTTTCGCTGTTGTGTAACTAATCCAATGCCTAACCAGCCGTGTAACATCCTCTAGTCCCGATAGTGCTCCTGATTCTGTAACCATCTTCTGCTCCGACACAGCTCACAGTCCCTGAAATCTCCAGATTCTAAACCTGCCCAGATGAGAAATGTTCGTTTAGCACCTCTCCGATCTCCACAATCAACCTCCCACTTCTGTCTTTGTTTTACCCCATTCCTACCCTAATCATCCTTTTATTCCTCAAATACCTATCGAAAGCTTAAGGGTTCTCCTTTATTCTATTTGCTAAAGACTGCTCGTGTACTCTCTTTGTTCATCTTAACTCTCTATTTAAATCCTTCCTCGCTGATCTGTAACTCTCCATCGCCTCATCTGAACCATCTTGCCTCATCAACATATAAGCCTCTATCTTCTTCATAAGAAGCAATGCAATTTCTGTTGTAAACCACGCTTCCCTTACCTTATGACTTCCACCTTGCCTGACAGGGACACACCTGTCAATGGCATGCAATATCTCTTCCTTAAACCAGCTCCATTGTCTGCATCCCCTGCATTTTTCCACCCCATTTTATGCATCCTAATTCCTGCCTAATCACATTATAATTGCCACTGCCCCATCGATAATTCTTGATCTATGGCATGTACTTATCCCTTTCCATCGCGAAACTAAACGTAACTGAATTGTGGCCACTCACTCCAAAGTGCTCACCTACAAGTAAATCAAACATCTGACCTGGTTCAATACCAAACACCAGATCCAATGTGGCCTCCCTTCTTGTCGGCCCTTCGACATACTGTGTCAGAAAACCCTCCTGTACACATTTGACAAAAACTGATCCATCCGACGTACTGGAGTTATTGCATTTCCAGTCAATGTTGGGAAAGTTAAAGCCCCCATAATGACTCCCCTTTTCCTTTCGCTCCTCCCCAGAATAATTTTGCTACTCCTCTCTTTCACCTCCATGGAACTCTGCGGACGCCTATAAAAAATGCCAAGAAGTGTGATCTCTCCTCTCCTGTTTCTAACCTCAAGCCACACTACTTCATTCGACGAGTCCTCATCAAAAGTACTCTCAGCCACCGTTATACAATCCTTGACTAACATGACTTGCATGGACCCATTGCAGTGCTTCAAACTCCATGAGGCAGCCATACTCTCTATGACAGACAGACTCAGTCTGGAACCTCCTCTGTCCTTAAGATCTTATACACTGCCTGCACTCCTCCGTTTCCCCTTTGCACGTTCCCTTTCCAACCCACCCCACCTGCATCACTCCCCAATTGGAGCTGTCAAGGGCAGAAGTCTGTTAAATAGCATCCCGAACCTTCTCTATCCTCTTTTAAGATTTTTTTTTATATCATTCTCCTTAATCAACGTTTTGATCATCCATGAAGCACCTGAGGAGATTTGCCATTGAGAAAGATTCCATACAATGCAAGTAGTTGTTGTTCTTGCTATACATTAGGAGAAACAGGAATGATGCATTCAAAATTCGAACAAGAAAGTCACTGATAGGCGCAGTGTGTAGGCCAAATAATAACATCACATTGGGATGGGCAAGAAACAAAGAAATAACTAATGCCTGCAAAAATGGTATGGTTATTATCATGGGTGATTTTAATCTACATGTAGATTGGCCAAACCATCTCAGTCAGGGTAGCTTTGAGGAGTTCATTAAGTGTATCTGTGATATCTTACTTAAACAGTATGAAATGGATCTACAAGGAGCAAGCTATCACAGATCTGGCCCTGTAAAATGAGAGAGGAATAATTAGTGATCTCAGAGTTAGGGATCCTCTCGGAAGAAGTGATCACTGTATGTTTGAATTTAATACATATGGAGAGTGTGAAGATAAAATCTAATACCTGGGTCCTGTGCTTGGACATGGGGGACTACAATAGAATGAGGGAGAACCTGGATAACGTAGACTGGAAACAAAGATGTTATGGTGGGACAGTTAATGAGCAGTAAAAGATTTCCAAAGACACTTTACAAAGTCCTCAGCAAAGGTATATTTCAGTGAAAAGGAAGGACTGTAAGAAAAGGCATTCTCTGCGATGGGTATCTAAGGAAAGTGATCAAATTGAAAGGCATACAAAGTGGCCAAAACCAGCATGAAACTAGAACTGGGAAAACTTTAAAGATCAACAGAAAGCCACAGAAAAGCTATAAAGAAATGCAAGATAGAACATGAGAAAAATAAACTAGCACAGACTATAAGGACAGAAGGCAAAGGTTTATATAAACATACATAATGAGAAAAGAGTGGCTAAAGCAAATGTTGGTCCTTTGGAAAAAGAGAAGGAGAATCTCGTTATGGGATATCACAGTGGAGGATACTAATATCTTGCCAGTAATTAACAAAGAGACAAAGGTAGGTGAGGATTTGGAAACGATCATTATTACGGAACAGCTAGTTTTGGACTGTTGGAGGTAATTGAGCTAATAATAGAAAATTTTCCTGGCCCTGACAGAATATATCCCATGGTACTAAAAGAGATGACAGGAGAAATAGCAAATGCACTGACAGTAATTTTTCAAAATTCACTGGACATTGTGGCAGTCCCAGCAGATTGGAAAGCAGAAAAAGTGACACCACTATTTCAAAAAGGAGGTGGACACAAAATGGGGAATTATACCCCAGTTAGCTTTTTCTCTGTAGTGGGAAAGATGCTTGGGTCTATTACCAAGGACGAAATAGCAGGGAATCGATAAAAAATGACCCATTGGACAGACACAGGGTTCATGAAGTGGAGGTCATGCTTGACAAATCTTTTGGAATTCTATGAAAACAGTTCGAGCAAGGTGGACAACGGGAACCCAGTGGATATGGTGTGCATGGATTTCCAAAAGGTCTTCAAGAAGGTGCTGTGCAAGAGGCCGATGCGTAATATAAGGGTGCATGGCATTGGGGTAGAGTATTAGCATGGATTGTAGATTGGTTGCCTAACAGGAAGCAAAGTGTGGGGATAAATGCGTATTATTCTGGCTGGCAATCAGAGACTAGTAGTGTGCCTCAGGAATCAGTATTGGGACTGCGATTATTTAGGATTGATACAGATGAATTGGATTTGGGGACCACATGTAGGGTGTCAAAGTTTGCATGACACTAAGATGAGTAGCAGGACAATGTGTGCGGAGGACTGTGAAAAGTTTGTGAGAAGATTTGTAGCTCGGGTGCTCGTTGTTGTGCTGCTGTTCACCAAGCTGGGAATTTGTGTTGCAGATGTTTCGTCCCCTGTCTAGGTGACATCCTCAGTGCTTGGGAGCCTCCTGTGAAGCGCTTCTGTGATGTTTCCTCTGACATTTGTAGTGGTTTGAATCTGCCGCTTCCGGTTGTCACTTCCAGCTGTCCATTGCAGTGGTCGGTGTATTGGGTTCAAATCGATGTGCTTATTGATTGAATCTGTGGATGAGTGCCATGCCTCTAGCAATTCCCTGGCTGTTCTCTGTTTGGCTCGTCCTATAATAGTAGTGTTGTCCCAGTCGAATTCATGTTGCTTGTCATCTGCGTATGTGGCTACTAAGGAAAGCTGGTCGTGTTGTTTCGTGGCTAGTTGGTGTTCATGGATGCGGATTGTTAGCTGTCTTCCTGTTTGTCCTATGTAGTGTTTTGTGCAGTCCTTGCATGGGATTTCGTACACTACATTGGTTGTGCTCATGCTGGGTATCGGGTCCTTCGTTCTGGTGAGTTGTCTGAGAGTGGCTGTTGGTTTGTGCGCTGTTATGAGTCCTAGTGGTCGCAGTAGTCTGGCTGTCAGTTCGGAAATACTCTTGATGTATGGTAGTGTGGCTAGTCCTTTGGGTTGTGGCATGTCCTCGTTCCGTTGTCTTTCCCTTTGGCATCTGTTGCTGAAATTGCGCGGGTATCCGTTTTTGGCGAATACATTGAATCGGTGTTCTTCTTCCTCTTTTTGCAGTTCCGGTGTACTGCAGTGTAATGTGGCTCTTTTGAATAGTGTCTTGATGCAACTTCTTTTGTGTGTTTTGGGGTGGTTGCTTACGTAGTTCAGGACTTGGTTGGTCTGTGTGAGTGGCTTTCCTGTATTCCTTTGAATACACACAAAAGAAGTTGCATCAAGACACTATTCAAAAGGGCCACAACACGCTGCAGTACACCAGAACTGCAAAAAGAGGAAGAAGAACACCTCTGCAATGTATTCTCCAAAAACGGATACCCGCGCAATTTCATCAACAGATGCCTAAGGGAAAGACAACGGAACGAGGACATGCCACAACTCAAAGGACTAGCCACACTAGCATACATCAAGAGCATTTCCGAACTGACAGCCAGACTACTGCGACCACTAGGACTCATAACAGCGCACAAACCAACAGCCACTCTCAGACAACAGCTCACCAGAACGAAGGACCCGATACCCAGCATGAGCACAACCAATGTAGTGTACAAAATCCCATGCAAGGACTGCATAAAACACTACATAGAACAAACAGGAAGACAGCTAACGATCCGCATCCATGAACACCAACTAGCCACGAAACGACACGACCAGCTATGCTGAGTAGCGACACATGCAGATGACAAGCAACATGAATTCGACTGGGACAACACTACTATTATAGGACGAGCCAAACAGAGAACAGCCAGGGAATTCCTAGAAGCATGGCCCTCATCCACAGATTCAATCAATAAGCACATCGATTTGACCCCAATAAACCGACCACTGCAATGGACAGCTGGAAGTGACAACCGGAAGCGGCAGATTCAAACCACTACAAATGTCAGAGGAAACATCACAGAAGCGCTTCACAGGAGGCTCCCAAGCACTGAGGATGTCACCGAGACAGGGGACGAAATGTCTGCAATACAAATTCTCAGCTCAGCGAACAGAATCACAACAACGAAGACTGTGAAACTTTGCAGAGCAACATAGATACATTGAGTGGGCAATGGTCAGTCATGTGGAATATAATGTTCATAAATGTAATGTCATACTGTTTGGTTGGAGTAACATTTAAAAAGAGATTATTACTTGAATTTTAAAAAGAGATTAGCTGCTATGCAGAGGCACCTGAGTATCCTTCTGCATGAACGTTGGTCACCAGATATAACAATCAATTCAGAAGGCAAATGCAATTTTGTCCTTCATTGCTGAAGGGATTGTGCTTAAAAGCAGAGGTTATGTTCCAGCTGTATTGGGTTCTGGTGAGGCCACACCTGGAGTACTCCGTGTAGTTTTTATCTCCTTAGTTGAGAAAAGGTGTACTGGCATTAGACGGAGTGTAGAGGAGGTTAAATAGGTTGATTCCAGACTTGACGGGGTTGGCTTAACAGAGGCTGAGTAGATTGGGATTATATTCATTGGAATTCAGAAGAATGGAAACATATAAAATAATGAATGAAATGGATAAAATAGAAGTAGAGAGGATGTTTCCACTGGCAGGTGAATCTAGGACAAGAGGGCATCAACTCAAGATTAGAGGCAGCAAATTTAGGACTGAATTGAGAACGAACTTCTTAACCTCAATGGAATTCATTGCCCAGGGAAGTAGTTGATGCTAGTTCAGTAAATGTTTTTAAAGCTAAGGTAGTTTTTTTAAAAAAAACACAAATAATTAATTAAGCAATACGTTGAGAACATGGGTAAATGGTTCTGCGTCCACGAAATGATCAGCCATGATCTTATTGAATGGCAGAGCAAGCTCAAAGGGCAGGATTACCTTCCCGTGTTCCTCGTTCTTCTGTTATGCATTCCTCCCTCACTCGTGACTTGGAGGTGCTGGTGTTGGATTAGGATGGACAAAATTAAAATTCACAGAACACCAGGTTACAGTCCAACAGGTTTATTTGGAAGGACTAGCGTTGCTGCTGCTTCATCAGGTGGTTGTGTGTTTTTAACTTTGTCCCTCACTCTTGTAACTTATGAATAGCAACAAAAGCCACGAAGCAGTGCGCATACTCCAGCCAACAAAGGTCCCCGGATGATTGATGGCAGGGGCGGAGCTGGAGGACCTGGCGGGGCAATTGGCCCTCCGACCAATCAGTGAGTGAGGGCGGGACTTGGTATCACCACGTGATCATCCTCGCGAACAGCGCGAATGTGCGGGCGGAGAGTTGTTGGTAAGGAAAGGAATAAACAACAGGAAGCGGGAGGGAAAATGTGTCGGTATGAGCTGAGAGATTTTGAAAACATTTGGTGCACATCGGAAAATACAAATTTGAAACTTAGTCTCGTTTTTTGCAGTAAACGGAAAAATGCCTCATGTCGCGATTGACTCGAGTAAGCGCCGCCATCTTTATTCGGGGCAGCAATTCACTGGACACGTGCGGCCGCCAGCTTTGTAGGGGGCAAAGTTCAGAGGGGTGTCTGTGCAGCCTTCTCTGGCAGAGAGTCATAGGGCAAGATTTACACAGAGCACATTCAAACCCAGAGAAATTGATTTTTTTCTCTGGATTTGTTTCGTCATTCATTTAAATGATTTGGATATGAATAGAGGCGGTACAGTTAGTAAGTTTGCAGGTGACACCAAAATTGTTGGTATTGCGGTCAGTGATAAAGGTTGTCTCAGAATACAATGGTATATTGATCAGATGGGCCAATGGGCTGCGGAGTGGCAGATAGGGTTTAATTTAGATAAATGTGAGGTGCTGCATTTTAGAAAAGCAAATCAGAGCAAGACTCACACACTGAATTGTAAGGTCTTGGAGAGTCTTGCTGACCAATGATATCTTGGAATGCAGGTTCACAGTTCCTTGAAAGTAGAGTCACAAGTGGATAGGGTAGTGAAGAAGGCATTTCGTATGCTTCGCTTTATTGGTCAGAGCGTTGAGTAAAGGAGCTGGACAGGACATTGGTTAGGCCACTTTTGGAATATTGTGTGCAATTCTGGTCTCTCTCCTATCAGAAGGAGGTACTGAAACTTGAAAGGTTTCCGAATTGATTTTTAAGGATGTTGCCAGGGTTGGAGGATTCGAGTTGCAGGGAGATGCATAATAGGCTGGGGCCATTTTCCCTGCAGTGTCATAGGCTGAGCTGTGATGCTGAAGAGGTTAATATAATCGTGAGGGGCATGGATCGCGTAAGTAGACAAGGTGTTTCCCCTCGGGTGGAGGAGCCCAGAACTAGAGGAGAGAGGTTTTGGGTGTGAGGGGAAAATTCAACAGGAGCCTAAAGGGCAACAAAAATTGTAACATTTCAAATGGATTTCAATAGGAAGGGTTCAGAGGGATGCCGGCCAAGTGCTGGCAAATGGGAATAGATTAGGTTAGAATATCTGGTTGGCATAGACGGGTTGGATTGAAGAGTCTGTTTTGGTGCTAGACATCTCTGACTGTGGGATCATAAAAGTGAACACTGCTCTGATTCGCCTGTGAGCTCCTTGATGTCCACTTGTTCATTATCTAGCTTCCTCAATCTCTGAGTGTATTTTTGCTCTGTTTAGTATTTTATGATTACGTTCATAGACCATTCTGTAAATGAATTGTCCACTACAGCCCAGCTCCTGGTCATATTACAGAGGAGGTAGTACTGGATGTCTTAAGCAAGGTGGATAAATCCCTGGGACCAGTTAAGGTGTATCCCAGACATTTCTGGAAAGCTAAGAAAATGATGGCAGTTCCACTCTGAGATATTTATATTGTCATTGGTGACAGGTGAGGTGCTGGAAGACATGTGCTATTATTTAAAAAGGTGGTAAGCAAAGGCCAGGGAACAAGAGAACAGTGAGCCTGAAGTCAGTGGCAGGCAAGTTGTTGGAAGGGAATCTGAGGGACAGGATTTACATGTATTTGGAAAGATGAGGAATGATTCGGGATAGTCAACATGGCTTTGTGTGTGGGAAATTCTCTCTCTCCAACTTGATTGAGTTTTTTTTGAAGGTAGACTGTGGATGTTGTCTATATTGACACTGAACGATGTTCCACAAAGCAGACTGGTTAGCAAGGTTCGATAACATGCAATGTTGGGAGAACTTGCCATTTGGATACAAAACTGGCTTGAAGGTAGGAGGCAGAGGGTGGTGAAAGAGGGTTGCTTTGTGGACTGGAGGCCTATGAGCAGCAGTGTGCTGCAGAAATGGATATTGGGTCCTTAAATAATTGACTTAGGTGTGAACATATGAGATATGGTCAGTAGGTTTACAGAAGACACCAAAATTGGAGGTGTCGTGGACAATGAAGAAGGTTAGTTCAGAATGCAACAGGATCTTGATCAGATGGGCCATTGGGGCAAGGAATGGCAGACTGGGTTCAATTTAGACAAATGTAAGCTGTTGGATTTTGGAAAGGCAAGTCAGGACAGAACTTATACACTTAATGATAAAGTCCTTGGGAATGTTGCTGAACATAGAGGCCATGGAGTGCAGGTTCATTGTTCCTTGAAAGTAGAGTCGAAGGTCGGCAGACTAATGAAGGTGGTGTTTGGTATGCTTATATTTATTGGTCAATGCATTGAGTACAGAAGCTGGTACGTCAAATTGTGGCTGGACAGGACATTGATTAAGCCATTTCAGGAATTCTGTTTTAAGTTCGAAATTCCCTGTTCTGGAAAGGATATTGTGAATCTTGAAAGAGTTTACATAAGATTTACAAAGACTTTGCTAGAGTTGGACGATGTGGGCTACAGGGTGAGGCTGAATATGCTAGATGTAATTTCCCTGGAGAGTCAAAGACTGAGAGGTGACCCTCAAAGATCAGCAAGGCAGCCATTGTGTGGAGCTGCAGGCGATGGGCGAGATACGGAGACAAGTATTTTGCATCATGTTTACTATGAGGAAGTACATAGGAGGCATAGAATGTGGGGAAGTAAATGGTGACATCTTGAAAAATGTCCATATTACAGTGGAAGAGGTGCTAAATGAGTGGCTAAGGAGCTGGTGCAGGGGAAAAGGATTCACATTTTTTGTATCATTGTGATCTCCTCTGGAGTAGAGTTGACCTGCATAAGAAGAGTCTGAAGATTGTACTTGAATTGGAAGGTGTCTAATATGTAGGCAGAGAGTCTTTCTAGTGATAAACGGGAGGCAATAAACCAGTGAGGGAGTGGGTGTAAACCCAAGACGATAGTGAGGAAAGAGGTATGTCTGAGGCTGGTACAGTTCAGAAGTCAAATAGTCAAGGCAGGCAAGGGCAAGGCACAGAATGAAGTCGGACTGAGCAGTTGCACTGCATTTACTTCAATACATGAGGCCTGATAGGGAAGGCAGATGAGCTCAGGGCATGGTTTTGAACATGGCACTGGGATATTATAGCAATTACAGAGACATCACTCAAGGATGGATAGGCCTGGCAGCTTAATGTTCCAGGGTATAGATGCTATAGGAAGAATAGAAAGGGGGACACTAGAGGAGGGGGAGTGGCATTTTTGATTCGGGATAGCATTATGTTTTTGCTTAGGGAGAATATTCAGGTGGAACTGGGAAATAAGAAAGGGATGATCACCTTATTGGGGTTTTCTCCATGGATCTCATCGGAGTCCTCTGGTTTCCACTCACAGTCCAAAGATGTGTCGGGTAGGTTGGATTATCCAGGCTGAATTGCCCACAGTGTTGAGGGATATGCAGGTTGGGTGGATTATCCAGGCTGAATTGCCCACAGTGTTGAATGATGTGCAGGTTGGGTGGATTACCCAGGCTGAATTGCCCATGCTGTTCAGGGATGTGTAGGTTGGATGGCCCTGGGAAATGCAATGTTACAGGGGGAGGTTAAGAGGCTCTCAGCGTTAGTATCAATGTGATAGGCTGAATGACCTGCTTCCACACTGTTTGGAATTCTCTGATAATTCTACTAGTTTTAAAATAGTTACAGAAAATAATATACCAGATCTAAAAGTTAAGGTTCTGAATTGGACAAAGGCCAATTTTGTTGGCACAAGGCAAGAACTTTAATCTGGCCCCTCAAGCCTGCTCTACCATTCAATAAGATCAGGCCTGAGCTTTTTATGGCCTCACCTCCACATTCCTGCTCTCTCACCATCACCCTTAATTCTTTTCCTGTTCACAAATCTACATTTTGCCTAAAAGGCATTCAAGTTGATAACATCAAATGCTGCACTCGGCAGGGAATTCCACAGATTCGCAACCCTTTAGCTGAAGAAGCTCCTCCTGAACTCAGTCCTAAATCTGCTCCCCCTTATTTTCAGGTTATGCTCTAGTTTGACCCGCCCCCAGTGGATTTAGCCTCCCTGCTTCTATCTTGTCTACTCCCTTCAGAATTTTATTGTTTCCTCTCTAACCTCCATTCTTTTCAATTACAATGACTATAGAACCAGTTTTCTCAATCTCTCCACATACACCAATCCTCTCAACTCCTGACTCAAACTAGTGAATCTCCTCTGTACTCCCTCCAGTGCCAGTACATCCTTGCTAATGTAAGGGGACCAAACCTGTACACATTACTCCAGGTGTAGCCTCACCAGCACCCTGTACAACTGCAGCATAACCATCCCTCTAGCAATGAAGGACAATATTCCCTTCACTGCCATAATTACCTACTGCACCTGCAAACCAACTTCCTGTGATTCATGCATAAGTCCACCCAACTCCCTCTGCACAGCAGCCCGCTGCATGTTTTCACCATTTCATCATCCAGTTTGCTGTTAGTCCAACCAAAGTGGATGACCTCACATATTCCAACATTGAACTCCATCTGCCAGACCCTTACCCACTCACTTAACCTATCTGTCTTCCTGTGCAGACTGACAGTGGCCTCTGCAGATATTGCTCTATCTCATCTTTGTATCAAATGTGAACTCTGACACCGTACACTTGGTCCTCAACTCCAAAACATTTGTGTAAATTGCAAACAGTTGTAGTGCCAACACTAAACCAAACACCCATTTATCCCCATTCTTTATTTTTTGTTGGTTAACCGATCCTGTATCAATGATGATATATTACCCATAATGCTGTGCATCTTTACCTTATTCAGCAGCCTTTTGTGTGGCAACTTGTCGAATACCTTCTGGAAATCCAGGTACACCACATCCACGGAGTCCGCCTTGTCGAACGTGCTCGTTGTATCTTCAAATAATTCCAGTAAATCCTTAAACGTGACCTGCCTTTCATGAATCCATGCTGTGTTTGGTAAATGAGACAATTTCTACCCAGATATCTCACCACTACTTCCTTGAGAGATTCAAGCATTTTCTCCACTACAGAAGTTAAGCTAACGGGTCCTTTTTGGAAAATAGTGGCACCGCATTTGCAGCTTCCAGTCTGTCAAAGCCATCCCAGAATCCAACACATTTTAGTGAATTATCACGAGTCTATTTGATATTCACTCCCCCCCCCCCCCCCACCACCACCCCCGCCATCTCCTTTAGTCCCTGGGATGCAATCCATCAGGGCCAGGAGACCCATTCACCTTTAGGCTGTTATCTTTCCCAACATTACCTCTTTACTGGGAATGATTGCTCCTCTGTCCTCATCTGCCATTGCCTCCATAGGCATGCGACAACAAGAGTACACTGACAGTATGTTCCTGTTAAGGCCAATGCTGGTAGGGGTAGAGAACGCTGCCTATCGAAAGAAATTGAGGGCCTGGTCAAGAAAATGAAGGAGGCATATGGTAGGTACAGAGAGCTGTTTCTGTATGAATCCCTAGAGGAGTATAGTGGCAGTAGGAGTATACTCGAGGTAAACCATGAGGGCAAAAAGGGGACATGATATAGCTTCAGGAAATAGGTTTAAGGACAATCCAAAGTGATTGTTCAAATACACTGAGGACAAACAAGTAACCAGGCAGAGAATAGGTACCCACAGAAATCAAGGCTGTCTGTGGAACCGCAGGAGGTGAGAGAGACTCTGTATGAGCGGAGAGGTTTTGAAAACAAAATGTGCACATCGGAAAACACAAATTTGAACGTCCCAGTTTCTTGTTTTCAGTAAACGGGGAATTGCCTCAGTGTGGCTGCAGGCATGGGTGCGCGCCGCCATTTTTATTTGGCGCAAAAAATCACTGGACACGTGCGGAGCCACCAGCTTTGTAGGGGGCAATGTGCAGCCAAGCTCTTGTGCAGCCTTTCTCTGGTACAGAGTCATTGGGCAGGATTTACACACAGCACATTCAAACTCAGAGAAATGGATGTTTATTTCTGGATTTGTTTCGTCACACATTTAAATGATTTGGTATCGTAAATAGTTTGCAGGTCATACAAAACTGGAGGTATTGTGGATAATGTAGAAGGTTACCTCAGATTACAATGAGATATTGATCAGATGGGCTTTAATTTAGTTTGGAAAAGCAAATCAGGCAGGACTTATACACTGAATGGCAAGGCCCTGGAGACGTTTGCAGAACAAAGAGACCTTGACTGCAGGTTCATAGTCCTTGCAAGTCAAGTTGCAGGTAGATAGGATGATGAAGAAGGTGTTCAGTATATTTTCCTTTATTGGTTCGAGCATTGAGTATAGGATGTGGGAGGTCATGTTGCTGTACAGGACATTCGTTAGGCCACTTTTGGAATAGTGTGTGCAATTCTGGCCTGCTTCCTATCAGAAGGGTGCTGTGAAACTTGAAAGGTTTCAAAAAAGACTTACAAGGATGTTGTTAGGGTTGGAGGATTTGAGCGGTAGGGTGAGGCATAAAAAGCTGGGGCTGTTTTCCTTGGAGTGCCATAGGCTGAGTAGTGATGTTATGGAGGTTTATACAATCATGAGGGGCATGAACAGAGTAAATGAACAAGGTGGTTTCCCTGGAGTGGTGGTGTCCAGATGGAGAGGGCATTGCTTTAGGGTGAACGGAGAAAATTTCAAAGGGGCCTAAAGGACAACTCTTTCATGCAGTGGGTGAAATGAGCTGCCAGAGGAAGTGGTGGAGGTTAGTACAATTAAAACATGATAAAGGCATCTAAATAGACACATGATATGATTAGGAAGCATTTATAGGGAGATGGGCCAAGTACTGGCAAATGGGAATAGACTAGGTTCGGATACGTGTTTGGCAAGGAACAGTTAGACTGAAGGGTCTGTGTCGGTGCTATACATCTCTATGACTGTGGGATCATAACAGCTTATACTGCTCTGCTTCATCTCTGGGCTCCCTCATGACCACTTTGTCAATATCTAGCTTCCTCAAATTCGAACAATGGTTGTATTTTTGGTCTGTTTGGTGTTTTGCTATTATTTTTACAGACATTTTTGTAAGTTAATATTTCACTGCCGCCCAGCCCCTGACCATGTGCTGCTTATCAATATTTTCTGGAAAATCTTTAACAGTCAAGAATTCCTTTTTCCAATTAGCAAGTGTATCTTCCTTCCATTTCTGACTATCTCATTCTGCACCATTTTCATTCTCTGTAATCCATTTTGCACTTCCTGAAACATCAACTGTGTTTCTCCTTCCACAGGTGGGCGGCACGGTGGCACAGTGGTTAGCACTGCTGCCTCGCAGCGCCAGAGACCCGGGTTCAATTCCCGCCTCAGGCGACTGACTGTGTGGAGTTTGCACATTCTCCCCGTGTCTGCGTGGGTTTCCTCCGGGTGCTCCGGTTTCCTCCCACACTCCAAAGATGTGCAAGTCAGGTGAATTGGCCATGCTAAATTGCCCGTAGTGTTAGGTAAAGGGGTAAATGTAGGGGTATGGGTGGGTTACGCTTCGGCGGGTCGGTGTGGACTTGTTGGGCCGAAGGGCCTGTTTCCACACTGTAAGGAATCTAATCTAATCAAGATACCAGTGATTAATGCCAAAGCCCTGTTGCCTGTGGAGTGGGTGATGTTTGGCTTTCTTGTACAGCTGCAGTTTGTGTGGTGAAGGTGCTCCGACAATGTGGTTGGGTAAGAGACATTACAGAGTATTCATTACAGCAACAGTAAAGATCTGAAGATAATGTCCAAATCAACAACAGTTTGTATTTTTATTATCATGCTTATAATTCAACAAAAATATTATTGAGAATTTTAAACATAAGGCCAGAGATGGTGATATTAGGTCAGGTGAAAAAAAAGCATTGCCAAATAAGCAGGTTTTGAGAAATGTCGTAAAGGAGGAAAGCAGACCTGAGATGTTTTGGCTGCGAATTTCAGACCTTGTTGATTTGGCAACTGTAAAAGCAGCCACACAGGTGAAGTAATGAATTAACAGGTCATTGGGAATCTCGAACAGAATGGGTTGTCGAGGTCTCAAAGGTTGTGTGAAGCAGCGAGCTAGGGATGATCACAACCAGGAATTAAATCAAGGGTGAGAATTTAAAATTGAGGGATGTGGGCTGGATGCTGGCAGGTGAGACTAGATTGAGTTTGGATATCTGGTCGGCATGGACGGGTTGGATTGAAGGGTCTGTTTCCATGCTGTACATCGCTGTGGCTCTACGTTGTTGATTATGAATAGAGCCTTTTGATGGATCAACAAGTTTTGGTACGAGGGAGTACTTGGACAGCAGAGATTTAGTTTTTCTTGAGATCACAGGGAGGTTAAATGTGGGAAGCTGGCCAGGAGTATGTTTGGATAATGAAGTCTGGAGATAACACAATATGGATGAAAGTGTATAAGCTGAGACAAGGGTGAAATCAGCTAGAAATAGTGATCTTGGAGTGGGGCTGGGCTGTCACTCTCACCTCACCTCTGGGATTCAGCTGGTTGTCAGGTTGTGAATCAGGGCGGTAACACCATCGGGAGTTGAGTGGCCCTGGTGGAGCCGAAAATGAGTGTCGCTCAGCTGACTGTTGCTGAGCAGCTTCTGTTTGATAGCCCTGTTGATGACATTTTCCATCACTTTACTGCTGATCGAGTGTGGACTGATAGATGGAAATTGGCTGGGTTGGATTGCCCTGAGTTTTTGTGTTGAACATGACTGGGCAATGTTTCACATTGTCGGTAGATGCCAGTGCTGGAGCGTTACGTGACTTGGTGGGTGGCAAGTTCTGGAGCACAAGCTATCAGTGTTATTGCCAGAATGTTGGCAGGTCTCGTAGCCTTTGCACTACTTAACCATTTCTTGATGTTATTCAAACTCAACCGAACTGGCTTAAAACTCATCTGTGATGTTAGAAAGTGCTGGAGAAGGCTAAGATGGATCATTCCACTTTGCACTTCTGGCTGAAGATTGCTGCAAATGCTGTCATCTTACCTGGTGCACGGATGTGTGAGCCTCCTCCATCAGTAAGGGTGGGGATATCTGTGATGCTTCCTCCAGTGAGTTGTTTAATTGTCCATCACCATTCACAACTGGGTGTGGCAGAACTGCAGAGCTCCGATCTGTTCCATTGGTTGTGGGATCGTTTAGCTCTGTTGCGTGCTGCTGATGCTTTTTGAAATACAGGTGGTCCTGTTTGATAGCTTCACCAGATTGGCACTTCATTTTTACGTCTGCCTGGTGTTGCTCATGACATGCCCTCCTTTACTGTCCATTGTGATGGGTGAGAGCCGGACTTACAAACCCATGAGATTTCAGAGTGTGTTGGAGTACAGTTCTGCTGCTGTTGATGTCCCACAGTGCCTCAGAGATACCCAGTTTGAGATCCTACATCTCTTCAAAGTCTGTCCCATTTAGAACGGTGATAGTGCCACTCAAGACAATGGAGGTTTTTCACAACTTTAAGCCAAGACTTGTGTCTCCAAAAGGAATGTGTGATGGTCGCTCTTACCGATACTGTCATGGACAGATGTATCTGAAGCTGGTCAATTCATAACAATGAGATCAAGTATGTTTTTCCCTCTTGGTTCCCTCACCACCCGCTGCAGACTCAGTTGAGCAGCTATGTCCTTCAGGACCTGGCCAGCTCAGTCAGTAAATCTGTTGCAGAGTTAGTCTCGATTGTGGACATTGAAATCCTGTACCCAGAGTACGTTTGACACCATTTTACTTCCTCAGTGCTTCCTTGAAATGTTGTTCAACATGAAGGAGAACTGACCCATCAGCCAAGGGAGGACGGTACGTGGTAATCAGCAGGAGCCATGAGATTTCCTGGTGTCCGGAGTCAATGCTGAGTACTCCAAGGGCAAATCCTCCCTGTCTGTGCCACGACCTCTGCCTGGTCTGTCCTGCTGGTGAGGCAGGATATACCCAGAGATTTCAGGAGAAAGTGAAGACTGCAGATGCTGGAGATCAGAGTCAAGAGTCTGGTGCTGGGAAGGCACAGCAGATCAGGCTGATGAAGGGCTTAGGCTCGAAACGTCGATTCTCCTTCACCTCGGATGCTGCCTGACCTGTTGCGCTTTTCCATCATCACAATCTAAATATCTTGGGATGGTGATGGTGGTGTCTGGTCAATGTCTGTAAGGGTTGAGTATGAGTATGTCAGGCTGTTCCTTGATTGGTCTGTGAGAAAGCTCTGCACATTTTGGCACCAAAATCCAGATGTTCGTCTGGAAGACATTGCACCATCGAGAGGGCTGATTCTGTGGTTGCATTTTCTGGTGCCTTCTTAGATGCCGAATGGTCCATCCAGTTTCATAACTGTGTTGAAACTTTGCAGTGATTAATACAGTGAATAGCTGACTGGGCCACTGTCAGGTTGGCAGGGTTTTTTCCGCCATTGACAATGATTCCATGGAGATCAGGAGATTCCTAATTCCAGTTATTTTTTCTTGAATTCAGATTCCACCATCTGCCAAGATGGGATTCAAACCAGGACTTCAGTCGTTTGTTTTAATATTTTGGATAAAATTTAAATACATTAGGTTTGTTCACTCACTTTAAACATCACTTACCCAGGTTTTGTTCCTTTGTGAAACACTGTCCATCATCCTGTCCCCTCCATCCTTTTCTCCAACAACAAGACTTTGGAGCACAAAGAGTTTCTCTGTCACTAAGACTGAGATAATCCGATCTGCTGCTCCCCTCCCTCCCACTAGCCCAATGAGTCAAACTGCCTCACGTAGTGTTCCTGCTTTTTGTCCTAAATTTACATCTTCCTCCAATCTCTTGTGAAGCCTTATCAGAGCTCATCTTGACCTTTACCCTAATTTCACTAAACTAAAAACTTTCCAACTTCCTTTCCTCCTCCTCCTCATCAGTCCCCCTCACCGATTCACAGATATTGTTCCTTGTTCTGTCTTTTCTGGTTATGTCCTTCTCTCCCAAAATCCTGCTCCATCTCCACTCTCCCTTTCCTTTCTGAATTCCTTGCATTTGGTGTCCTTGTTCCCTTCTGTCTCTCACATATTGACTGCCAGGAGGCGACAGCACCATGTTGGGTTTCACATGTACATTGACGATGCCCAGCTCTCCCTCCCCATCATCCCTCTCCATTACTCCACTGTTACTCAGTTATCAAACTGCTTACCACATTCCCACTCCTCGATTAGGTGCAGTTTCCTCCAATGAAACATTGTAGTGGTTAAACCCGTTGCCTGACAAATTCCTTTCCCTTACTGCTGAGCCTCTCCCTCTCACTGGGAACTATGCAGCATAACTACACTCTTCACAGTATTGCAGTTATATCTGACACGAAGCTGACCTTCTGATCAGACATCTACACAATCCCAAACACCAGGAATTCCAATCTCTTAAACGTTGCTTGTCTCCTCCTCACCCCATCTCCATTGCTACTGAAACCCCTTACCCGTGTCTGTGTTGCCTTAAACTTGATGAATCCGAAACAGAACCCTTGATTCTGTGACTGGCTCAGAATCTGGTTTCAGACTACCCCTCCCCCCTCAGTATTTACCCTCAGACACATCAGTATTTATTCTGTCAAACCCCTTAAGAATCTGGTGGTGCAGTCTGATTGTAGCTGGTGGAAATGACAGAGGATGATGTGTTGTATCTGGGTTGAAGGTAAGGACTTGAGGCGGGGGGGTGTTCTATCCTTGTTGCAGTTGGAGGTGTGTGTTTCAAAGGCAGAGGTGCGGGAAGTGGAGGAGATATAGTGGATGATGTTGACCACATGGGAGAGGAAATTGCAGTCCTCGAAATACGGGGCCATTTGGTATGTTCTGGCCTCACTGGAACACTGCAGTAAGCATGAGACAGAGATGTTGGCCAGGGAACAGGCTCGTGTGTTAAAGTGGCAGGCAGCTGGAAGCTCGGGGTCTGTTTTTGCAGCAGAACATCGATCAACAGTCACCATTTCCGCCACCTCCACTGAGATGCTGCCAGACACAGGTTCCTGTCCCCTCCATTAACAGCAATGCACCCCCCCCAGCCAGATCGTAATCCACTCCTTTGTCTTTCCAAATGTTCTGGTCTCTCTTTGGGTTCTGTCCCTGCCTATTATTTACTATTTAACCCCTATCTCCTGCAGTACAAAAATCTGCAGGTTAGTTGAATTGGCCAAGCTAAATTTCCAATAAGGTTCAGGGATGTGTAGGTTAGGTGCATTAGTCAGGAGAAATATACAGTACTAGGGTAGGGGAATTGGTCTGGGTGGGATACCCTTTGGAGGGACGCTGTGGAACTTTTGTGCCGAATGGCCTGCTTCCACACTGTCAAGATTCTAATTTTCCCAGCTCCCATCGGTTCTGAGGAAGGGCCACAGGACAGATTTCTGTTCCCAGATGCTGCCAGACCTGCTGAGCTTTCCCAGCTCCTTCTGCTTGTTGTTCCTGATTGACACCATCCATACACCTTCTGGGTGTGTTTCAGGCAGGATGAGGATCCCACTATTGACCTCACAATCGGGTCCAGCTGATTGATGGCAGCTTCGGACCAATAGGAAAGAATGGTGGGACTGGTGGACCAAGTGGAACCAGCTGGTCATCCAAACAATGGGAGTGAATGAGGGGCGTGGCCAGTGGGATGACACGTCACCAGTAACTCAGCCGATGCAGTGCCACGTGACTCGGCCATTGGTGAATGTGGGAGACGCAAACAGGGAAGGGGAGAGTGGCCTTGGAGACAGGGAGATAATGAGTCACTTTAGAATGGGAAGTTTTAATTACACTCTGTGCGGTTTGTAAGTCTGAATCAGAAACTCTTAATCCCGCGTTTGCAGCAGATGGGAAAATGGCTGCGGCCCTCAGGCGGTGAAAGATCCTGGGATATTGCCGCCATCTTTATTGGAGGCAAGGTACAGTGAGGTGCATGCATGTCCCCTTCCTGGGATTGATAGGGGGGGTGGGGGGTGGTGGTGGCTTACGTTTTCAAGAGAGGCATTGACACATCAAGCACATACCAAGAGAAAAGTATGTCTATATTCTTCCTGCACTGACTGTGAGTTTTGTTTTGTGAATTCATTTCATAGGATATTAAATCAGAATAGAGCTGAAAATGTGTTGCTGGAACAGCGCAGCAGGTCAGGCAGCATCCAGGGATCAGGAGAATCGACGTTTCGGGCATAAGCCCTTCTTCGGGAATCCCGCCCCCACGCCTATATCCGTCACCACGTCTAACCCCGCCCCTTCGCCGGTCTCCGTCCCCGCCCCCAGGCCTAACCCCGCCCCCACGCCGATCTCCGTCCCCGCCCCCAGGCCTAACCCCGCCCCCACACCCAGCTCCAGCCCCACACAAGGTCCGAGCACCCAGCTCTGCCGTGTTTTCACCATCCCTCCAGACCTACCCCTCTCTGAGGATGAAAGATCAGTCCTCAGCAGTGGCCTCACCTTCAATCCCCTACGCTCTCGGATTAATGAATTCAACACTCGGCGTGACATCGAAAAATTCGCCTCCGCACCTACGTCTTCAACCAAGACTCTCGCCCACCCTCTGACGACCCCTTCTCACGCCTGCAACACACCCCATCCATCTGGACACCCCGTGCTGGCCTCCTACCTGCCCTAGACCTCTTCATAGCCAACTGCCGCCACGATATTAACCGCCAACTGAACTCCCCCACCCCTCTCACCCACTCCAACCTCTCACCCTCGGAACGCGCAGCCCTCCACTCCCTCCATTGCAACCTCAACCTCACTATCAAACCAGCAGACAAGGGAGGCGCGGTAGTAGTTTGGCACACCGATTTTTACACCGCTGAGGCCAAACGCCAGCTCGCAGATACCTCCTCCTACTGCCCCCTTGACCATGACCCCACCCCCACCACCAAACCATCATCTCCCAGACCATCCATAACCTCATCACCTCAGGGGATCGCCCATCCACCGCCTCCAACTTCTTAGTCCCACAATCCCGCACCGCCCGCTTCTACCTCCTGCCCAAAATCCACAAACCTATCTGCCCCGGCCGACCCATTGTCTCAGCCTGCTCCTGCCCCACCAAACTCATCTCTGCATACCTCGACACGGTCCTGTCCGCCTTAGTCCAAGAACTCCCCACCCGGTCCCCAACGCCTTATCGTCACCATGGACATACAGTCCCTGTACACCTCCATCCCCCATCACAAAGGACTCAAAGCCCTCCACTTCTTCCTTTCCCGCCGTACCAACCAGTACATTCCTGAAGAAGGGCTTACGCCCGAAACGTCGATTCTCCTGATCCTCAGATGCTGCGTGACCTGCTGCGCTTTCCCAGCAACACATTTTCAGCTCTGATCTCCAGCATCTGCAGACCTCACTTTCTCCTATAAACCAGAATAATTGAGGCTGGGATCTCAAAAGCAAGTTTTTACAGTCAATGGAGTCATCAGGATCTGAATATCATTGGCATTTAATTGTGGAAGGAGAAAGGTTTGTCTGTTCTGTTTGTGGGAAAAATATCTCCGATAGTTTTGTTAAGCAGAAAGATGTACAAATTCATGGTTGGATCACCCTTTGGGTATGTGGTCTGTTCTGGGCCTTGCAGCTGAGGAAGGAGATATTGGCCTAAGAGGGAGCACAGATTTATCCAAATTACACCTCGCCTCTTTGGAAGAACTCTCAGATTTAGACCCAATCACCCACTTCATGATGTTAACCTGTAAACTTCATATTTTCAATTACCTGCAAACTTCCCATTAAAAGTCCTTTAGGACTCAAATTCCAGTACCTTTTCAGGTGGAATGTTCCAGCTTCTGACAACTGTCTGTTCATTCAGAAACTGCTGAGGTCCATGTTTTCTCTGGGGTTACAAAGGGCTGAATTGAAAGATGAGATGCTGTCCCTGAGCTCCCATTGAGATGCATTGGAACAGTGCAGGAGGCTGAGGGCACTGTAGGTGTGAGCAGACAATGAAAATGACAGGGCTGCACTGTGAGGGCTGCTTGGCTTAATGAGAGTGTTCTGGAGTTGGGTGTAAACAGAGTGAGGTGAGACGGGGGAAGGTGAAGCTGAAACTCAGTTTCACTCCAGGCCTTTCAGAAATTCACATGGTCCCAATGGGAACAGCCAGTTTTGAAGTGATACCTGCGGAGTATTTGTTAACAGTTTTTTTCCTGAGGGCAGTTGAGAGTTAACCACATTGCTGTGGGTCTGGAGTCACATGTACGCCAGACCAGGTGGGATGATAGTTTCCTTCCCTACAGGACATTAGTGAACCAGATGGGTTTTCTAACAATCGACAATAGTTTCATGGTCATCATTTGCCTTTTCATTCTAGATTGTATTGAATTCCGATGCTGCCATCAGCCATGTTGGGATTCTATCCATAATCCTCGGATATCAGTCGTCTGGCAGGAAGACCATTAAGCCATTGCCTCCCTTTTTAGCAATGTTTAAATGGATGTTCCATCATTCTACGTGTACAATGTGAGATAAAATACTGCACCGCCTCTCCAAAAGGTCAATCAACAGAATTTTGTTTGGAACCGAAATATTTCACTTTTTTGGGGGGGTTTGTTAAACAAAAATGAATCCAGATAAAAATCTTCTGCTACGGACACGTAAATTCTGAAGCCGGAGGGTGATTACAGAGACAGGGAGGGTTGTGGGGCCAGAGGGGGATTGTTGTCCAAACATCACTGTGGTGTACATGGACTGCAGCATTTCAGGGAGGCGGTTAACCACCACCTTCTCCAAGACAAGTAAAGGTGGCCAATAAATACTGGTCTGTGCAGTAAAGGCAACCCCCTGTGAATAAAACCAAGCAGTGACCTCTCTGAGCTGATTGCTATGAAGTTAAAAACCTCTCTGGAAATGCAGTGGGCAGAGAAGAGAAACAGTGACATTTCACAGCTGTCCTCAGAAAGACCTCACCCTTGCAAGTACTCCGAGCCAGGGATCAGCTTAGTGAGTTTCAGTCTCTTCAAATATCAATCTTAGTCGGTTTTATAAAATTAAATCTACAATAGTGAGTAAGGTGAGGATTTCTTTTCAATGTCTTATGGTCTCTTGATTAAATGTTAAAGATATGAAACGTAAGTATTAAGTTATTCTCGGGCAGTATTTTTCGAGCAGGAAGACTGTGCCTTCCTCTTAGTCTGTAGATTGTTAAGGCGGAGAGATGGCCTGTTGTAGAGTGGCGTGCTGTTCCTGTCGGATGTGGGAGATAGGGAGAGTTTCAATGATCCTGATGATTGTCTGCAGGAAGTGTGATTGCAAATCCTATTGGATCGCATGGATTGGTGGAGGAGTAATTAAAGGCAGTGAGGAATTGGCAGGAGCCGGGGTGTGTGATAGGTGGCAGTGTCAGAAATGCAGGATACTGCAGATACAGTCAGGTAGATGGGTAACCGCCAGGAAAGCTAGGAGGGGTAGGTCGGTACTGCAGGAGTCTCCTGTGGCTATCCCCATCTCAGACAAGTATACTGTTTTGGAAAATGTAGGTGGTAATAGACTTTCAGGGGAATGTAGCACTGACAGTCAAGTTACTGGTACTGAGACTGGCTTCTAACATAATGTGAGGTATATCCAGTTCCACACAATCGATGGTGACAGGGGACTCTCTAGTCAGGGATACAGTCTGCCATTTCTGCAGCTGACAGTGAGGCATCAGAATGGGGTGGTGTCTCCCTGGTGCCAGTGTCAAGGATGTCTCGCACAGGGAGAAGAATATTCTCAAAAGGCAAAATAACCAGTGGGAGGACATTGTACATTGGTATCAATGGCATAGGAAGGGGAAAGCATGGGGTCCTGACGAGCAGGGAGATTTGCTAGTGCCACTCAGGAGGCATTAAACCAATGAGGGAGTCGGGGTAATCCTAAAGAGATAGTGAGAAAAGAGGTGAGGCTGAGGCTGGTAGTATTCACCGGTCAGACTGTCAAGGCAGGCAAGAGCAAGTCACAGAATGAGGTGCGACGGACCAGTTGCACTGCATTTGTTTCAGTGCAAGAGACCTGACAGGTCAGGCAGGTGGGATCAGGGTATGGTTTTGTACATGGCACTGGGATATTACAGCAATTACAGAGGCATCACTCAGGGATGGATAGGATTGGCAGCTTAATGTTCCAGGGTATAGATGCTATAGCAAGTATAGAAAGGGGGCAACAGAGCAGGGAGAGAGGTGTTTTTGATTAGGATAACATTATGCTTGGGCTTCGGGAGGATATTCCTGGGAGTACCTCCAGGCAAGTTATTTGGTTGGTACTGAGAAATAAGGAAGGGATGACCATCTTACTGGGATTGTATTATAGACTCTCTCCCAATAGTCAGCGGGGAATTGAGACACAATTTTGCAATGAGACCTCAGTTATCTGTAAGAATAATATGGATGCAATGATAAGGGGTTTTAACTTTACCAACATGGCCTCGAAGTGCTGTAGTGTTAAGGGCTTGGATGGAAAGGTATTTGTTCAGTGTACACGAGAACATTTCAGATTCAGTTTGTAGAATGTACTTACTAGAGAAGGAACAAAACCTGACCTGTTTTCTTTATTCATTCACAGGATGAGGCTGTCAAAGTCTCGGCCAGCATTTATTGCTGCGTTTACCCAGAGGGCAGTTAAGTCAACCACGTTGCTATAGGTCTGGAGTCACATGCAGACCAGACCAGGTAAGGATGGCATTTTCCTTCCCTAAAGGTCGTGAGTGAACCACATTGGTTTTTCCAACAATTGACAATGGATTCCTTGTCGTCACTAGATTATTTTTTCCAGATATTTATTGAATTCACGTTCCAAAATCTGCCATGATGGGATTCAAACACGGTCCCCAGAATGTTATCTGGGTCTCTGGATTAACTGTCTAGCGATAATTTCACTCCGTCATCACTGCCACTTATGAAATGAGGCAGGGTGAGTGACTGAGTTATCAGTGGGGCAGCGCATCAGCACCAAAGATCCCACAGCATTGTGGCTCAGTGGTTAGCGCTGCTTCCTCAGCCCCAGGGACCTGGGTTTGATTCCAGCCTCAGGCGACTGCCTGTGTTCAAGTTGGCACATTCTCCCCAGTGTTTGTGAGGGTTTCCTTCGGGTGTTCCAGTTTCCTCCCACAGTCCAAAGATGTGTAGGTTAGTTGGATGAACCATGTTAAATTTCCCATAGTGTCCAGATGCTGTATATGAGGTTTTGGGATGCGCAGGCAAATCTCTGCTTGATGTGAAAAGATCCTTTTGTTGTCTTGGACAGAGGTCAGAGGGAGGTGTGGCCACACGTTTTACATCTCCCATGACGGCAAGGGACGGTCAAGGGTGTGGACCGAACATGGGAAGTGCAGAGTGAATGGTCTCTGCGGAACACAGATAGGGTTGGGGAGGGAAATATGTCTCTAGTGACTTTAGGTAGCAGAAATAACAGATATTAATGCGCTGTATCTGGAGATTAATGGGGTGGAAGGTGAAGACCGCAGGGTTATATTCTTTATTGTGGCTGGAGGGGTGGGGTAAAGGCGGAGGTGCGGGAAGTGGAGGGTATGTATTGGAGGGCATTGTTGATCAAGTCAGAGGAAAATTACGCTCCTTGAAGTAGGCCTTTCTGGGATGTCCTGCAGTAGAATCCAAAGAGATTAAACAAATATATCACAGACAAAAGATTAACTGGACCAGAGAAGAGGACCCCTTAAAGGTCAACAAGGCTGTCTATGGAACCACAGGGGGTGCGAAAGATATGCAAATATTTCACTTCATTTTTACTGGAGAAGTATATGGAATCTCGAGAGTTTGGATAAATAAAGTGATAACTTGAAAAGTGTCCATGTTACAGAGGAGGTGGTACTAGATGTCTTAAATCGCATCAAGGTGGATAAAGCCCTGGAACCTGATCAGGTGTATCCTGGAACTTTCTGGAAATCTAGGGAAGTGATTGTTGGGACTCTCCTGAGGTATTTGTATCGTTGATAACGACAGGTGAGGTGCCATTATTTTAAAAAGATGGTAAGGAGAGGCCATGGAACAAGAGAACAGTGAGCCTGAAGTCAGTGGCAGGCAAGTTGTTGTAAGGGTTTATGAGGGACAGGATATCCATCTATTTGGAAAGGTAAGGAATGATCAGGGACAGTCAATGTGGCTTTGTACATGCACAATTGTGTCTCACTAACTTGAGTGAGTGTATAGAAGTGGCAAAGAAAATTGATTGATCCAGGCGGTGAATTTTGTTTATATGGACATTCAACAAGGTTCCACAAAGCAGACTGGTTCGCAGGGTTAGATAACATGGCATGCAGGGAGAGCAAGCCATTACAAAACTAGCTTGAAGGTTGGAGACAGAGGATGATGGAGGATTGCTCTGCGGACTGGAGGCCTGTGAGCAGCAATGTGCTGCAAGAATGGATATTGGGCCCTTAAATAAATGACTTGGATGTAAATATATGAGGTATGGTCATTAGGTTTACAGAAGACATCAACATTGGAGGTGTAGTGGACAGTGAAGAAGGATAGTTGATCAGATGGGCCATTGGAGCAAGGAATGGCAGACGGATTCAATTTAGATAAATGTGAGCTGTTGTATTTTGGAAAGGCAAATCAGGGCAGGACATATACGCTTAATGGTAAAGTCCTGGGGAACATTGCTGAACAAAGAGACCTTGGAGTGCAGGTTCCTAGTTCCTTGAAAGCAGAGTCACAGGTAGGCAGGGGAGTGAATGCAGTTTTTGGTACGCTCCCCATTATTGGTCAATGCATTAAATGCAGCTGTTGTGACGTCATATTGTGGCTGGACAGGGCGCTGATTAAGGCCCTTCTGGAATTGTGCTTTCAGTTCCAATCTCCCTGTTCTTGGAATAATGTTGAGAAACTTGAAAGGGTTCAGAAACCATTTGCATGAATTTTGCCAGGGTTGGACGTTTTGAGCTATTGGGAAAGGCTGAATAGGCTGGGAATATTTTCCCTGGAGAGTTGGAGGCTGAGAGGTGATCTTATAAAATCATGAAGGGCATGGATAAGGTGAGCAGTCAGGGACTTTCTCCCAAGTTCGTTGAGTCAAGAACTGGAGGGTACAGGCTTAAGGTGAGAGGGGAAAGATTTAAAAGGGATCTAAAGAGCATCTTATTCATGTTGAGGGCATTGCAAGTATGGAATGAACTGCCAGAGGAAGGGGTGGAGGCTAGTACAATTGCAGCATTTAAAAGGCATTTGATTGGGTATATGAAGAGGAAGGTTTTAGAGGGATAAGGGTGAACCGCTGGCAAATGGGTCTCCATTAACACACTCCGTTATTGGTCAATGCATTGAATACAGAAGCTGGGACGTCATACTGTGGCTGGACAGGACGTTGATTAAGCCACTTCTGGAATTCTGTTTTCAGTTTGAATTTCCCTGTTCTGGGAATGATGTTGTGAAACTTGAAAAGGTTTGGACAAGATTTACAAAAACGTTGCCAGGATTGGAAGATTTGGGCTACAGGGAGAGGCTGAATAGTCTGGGGCTATTTTCTGTGGAGAGTCAAAGACTGAGAGGTGACTTCATGGAGATTTATAAAATCACAAGCGTGGATAAGGTGAGCAGCTGGCGTCCTTTTTCCTCAGGTTAGGTTGGTCCAAAACTAGAGCACGTGGGTTTAAGTTGAGAGGGCAAAGATTGAAAAGGGATCTAAGTGGCAACGTTTTCAAGCTGAGTGTGGTGTGTGTATGGGAGGAGCTACCAGATGAAGTAGTGGAGGCTGATAAAATAACAATATGTAAAAACCTTCCAATTGGGTACATGAATAGGAAGGGTTTTGATAGATACAGGCCAATAGATGGTAAATGGGAATCCATTAGTTTAGGATTCCTTGTTGGCACGGACGAATTGGACCAAAGGTCTGTTTCTTTGATCTTAATAAATTAAGATGCATTCCTCAATTTTGTGGAGAGCAAGCTGAAGCACAGATAATTATCCTTGCAGCTGAGAAGGGTGAAGCAGTGATTTCGATCTGGTGCAGATTTGGTTCCAAGGTCTTGAATTTGCAGAGAGAGAGAGAGAGAGGAATTGTTAACACTGTCACATTTTTTAGTAACTACTTTCAAGTAATTGACAAGTAATACAAGGTGAAAATGTGAACACTACTTTACTCAGTAAGTTCTGAGCATCTGGAACAGTCTGAACGACACAGATTCAGCAGGTATTCTGAAACAGACTTGGAATTTTACTTTTTAAGGAAAGATTTGGGGGACTATGGGCACATGGGAGTGGACTTGGGACAGATTTGCAGCATCTCCAGAGGGAGAGAGTACAGCCCCAATGGGCTGAATAGCCCCCACCCCCTGTGCTCTGTGATACTGCCCCATTCACTGTGAATGATGAAGCTCATCCCTGGGCAGAGAGAGGGATTAGCCCTCCACTCTCATCACAATGGGGCCCGGCTGATTGACGGCAGCTCCAGACCAATGGGAGGAGAGTCTGTGTGGTCCTGCAGCCAATGGGATTGAATGAGGGCTGTGGGCATCAAAACAACACCTGTCCATGAGCTGTGCAGGTGCAGTGTCACTGTTTGGGGTTGGGAGAGACAGCAGAGACTGGGACAGATGCTGTTGGACCTGAATTACAAGTTCCCGGTAAATTAAACCCAAAAGAACTGCGGATGCTGTAAATCAGAAACAACAACCAGGAGGTTCTGGAAAAGCTCAGCAGGTCTGGCAGTATCTGCGATGAAAAATCATAGTTAAAGTTTCAGACCCAGTGTCCCTTCCTCAGGACAGATGTTACTGAGAAAAAAAGTCAGTTTATGTGCAGACGTTAGTTTGGGGGGAGGATAAATAGAGTAAAGGACAGGTGGGGATAGAGTGAGAAGAACGGTTAGATAAAGGATACCGATCTGGCTGGGGGAGGGTGACTAGCTGTTAATGGAGACTGTTAGTGGCTAACCATAGGTAGTGTGTAATGGCAGGCTGTGAGAACAAAGACTGGTGTGTGGGGTAGGGGGCTAAGACATGAGGTTGTTAACTTATGGTTAGCCAAGAACTGTCTCCATTCTAAGCTGTTGCCCACCTATATCACTCCACGATTGGAGCTGCCGAGGACACAAACCTTTGGAATATCCTCCCTACCTCCCTCTCTTCGCCTTAAATATGTATCTAAAAATCGTTCTCTTTAATCAACGTTTCCATCATTCGTGAAGCGTTTTAGGAGATTTGTCAAAGGCTCCATACAATGCAGGTAGTTGTTGTTATTGTCTGACATCAGGAGAAACAGGGATGACCCCTCTCTCTCATACCTGATGAACAGCAGCAAAAGCAGGAAGCACTGAGCATGCTCCAGCCCACAATGGGCCTCGGATTATTGATGTAAGCGCAGGACCAATAAGAGTGGGGGAATGAGGCTAGAGGTGCTAGTTGGTCCTACAACGAATCAGAGTGAACGAGGGGCGGAACAATACTCAACCACGTGATAAACGTCACGGACAGCACAGTGTTGTTGTGACCAAGGCATTGGAAATGTGTGAAGGTGAAGGGCAAGGGAAAGGAAAGACATTGACCAGGAAGAGAACGAAATTTTCATTGTATGGAATGAGAGGTTTTACAGAACTTAATGCACATTGTAAAACAAAAATTTGAAAATACCAAATTCTGCATCATTGTCCCTCCCTATAATGCATTTTGCACTCCCTGAAATATCAACTGTGTTTCTCCCTCCACAGATACCATTGATCAGTGCCAAGGCCCCATTGCCTGTAGAGAAGGTGGTGTTTGACTTCCTTGTACAGCTGCAGTTCGTGTGGTGAAGGTGCTCCCACAATGTGTTTGGGTAAGAGCTATTATAGATTGTCAACTCTTCACTGTCGCTGAGTGAATAATGTGTGTGCAAATCAGCAACAGTTTGTTTTTTTTAATCATGTTTATAATTCCACAAAAATACTATTGAGAACTTCTGACATAAGGCCACAGATGAGGATATTAGGTCAGGTGATCAAAAGAATTGCCAAATAAGCAGGTTTTCAGAAATACCTTAAAGGAGGAAAGCAGGTCCGAGGGCGTTCGGGTGGGAATTCCAGACCGTGTTGCCTTGGCAACAGTAGAAACAGCTAGACAGGTGAAGCAACGAATAAACACATCGTTGGGAGTCTGAAAGAAAATGAGTTGTCGGGGTCTCACAGGTTGTGTAGTGCAGGGAGACAGGGATGTTCACAGCCAGGAATTACATCAGGGGTGAGAATTTTAAATTGTTGCTTGTTAATAGGAGCCTTTTGATGGATCAACAAGTTTTGGTACAAGTGAGCACTTGGGCAGTAGGGTTTTAGATACTCTTGAGATTGCATATAAGTTGAATGTGGGAGGCTGGCCAGGAGTGTGCTTGGATAATGAAGTCTGGAGATAACACAGGGATGGACGAGTATTTCAGTAAATGAGCTGAGACTAGGGTGGAGTTGGGCGACGTCACTAATGTAGAAATAGTGTTTTTGGAGTTGGGCTCCTCCTCCTCATCACTCTCCCTCCCCAATTCAGATCCTTGTTCTATCTGTCTGTCTTTTCTTGTTATGTCCTTCTCTCCCATTCTGCTACAAATTAATATTTGACCCCACCGTTGTTGGAAAAACCTGCTCCATCCCAACTCTCCCTTTCCTTTCTGAATTCCTTTATATTTGGTGTCCCTTAAGGATCTCTCCTCAGTCCCTCCTGTTTCTCACCTACATACTGCCAGGAGGTGACATTGTCCAAAAACACTGTGTTAGGTTTCACATGTACACTGACAATGCCCAGCTCTCCCTCCCCATCATCCCTCTCCATTACTCAATTATCAAACTGCTCATCACGCTCCCACTACGCAATTGGCTGCAATTTCCTGCAACGGAACGTTGCAATGGTTAAACCCATTGCCTTCAGTTGCTATTACAAATTACTTTCCCTTACTGCTGAGCCCCACCCTCTCCCTGGGAACTATCTGTGACAGAACCACACTCTTCACAATATTGCTCTCATATCTGACCCCAAGGTGACCTTCTGATCAGACATCTACACAATCCCAAACACCAGGAATTCCAATCTCTTAAAATGTTGCTTGACTCCACCTCACCCCAGCTCCATTGCTACTGAAACCCCTGACCCGTGTCGGTGTTGCCTTAAACTTGACGAATCCAAAACAGAACCCGTGATTCCCCAACTATCCCAGAATCTGGTTCCAGACTCCCTCATGATGGGAAACATCCTCTCAGTATTTACCCTGTCAAACTCCTTAAGAATCCTGCATGTTACAATGAGATCCCCTCTCATTCTTCTCAAATCCAGTGAGTCGAGTCCCAACTTCTTCAGCCTTTTCTGAAAAAAGAATCCCTGCAAACCAGGGATCATCCCAGTCAATTTTCTCTGAAATGCCTCTGACGAAATGATGCACTTCCTTAAATAAAGGGACCAAAACTTCTGTCATTACTCCAGAAGTGGTCTGACTCGCACTTTATAAAGTTACTCTTAGTTATATACTCCAAACAAATCCTTTTAGACTTGCACAGATGTTGTTGGAAATGCTCAGCAGGTCATGCAGCATCTGTGCAGAAAAATCAGTTCAAGTTTTGGGTCTGGTCACCCTTCCTCAGATACGTTAACTCTAATTTATTTTCACAGATGCTGCTAGACCTGATGAGCTTTTCCAAAAACTTCTGTTTCTCTTCCTGGTTTACAGCATCTTCAGTTGTTTCGGTTTTCATTTCCTTTAAACTTGCCCCCGCTCCTCTGTAATTTGTCATTTCCACCTTGGAAAAAAGATACACTTTTTTTGGACTCCCCTCCCCTGGGAAAAAGAAACCATGACTCGTCACCCTATCATTGCTCCTCATAATTTTATAAAGGTCAATTAAGCCACCGAAAGTATCCAGTGCTGCAGGGAAATAGCCTCAGCCTATTCAGCCTCTTCCTATGGTTCAAATGTTCCAATACTGGCACCACCAGGTAAAACTTTTCTGAACTCTTGCGAGTTTCCCAACATCTTTCCTGTAACAGGGAGACTGGAATTGAAAGCAATCTGGGGATTCCAAAAGTGGCCGAGCCAATAAACTGTACAACCGAAACATGATCTCCCAACTCCTATCCTCAATGCACGGCCCAAAAACAGCTAGCGTTCAGCACACCACCTTCACCGACCTGTCTACCTTCAACCACACTTTCAAGGAACAATCAACCTACACTGCATGGTCTGTTTGTTTGTCAACACTTCCCAAGAACTTGCCATTAAGAGAGGAGTCCTATTCTGATAACATCTTTCTGAAATCATGGAGACCACAATTGAATGCAGTATTCTAAAACTGGCCTCACCAATGCCCTACTCAGCCACAACGTGACCTCCTAACCCCTATACTCATGGACAGAATCCCTACAGTGTGAAAGCAGGCCTTTCTGCCCATGAGACCATACCAACCATCGGAACAGTATTCCACCCTAACTCTGTAACCGACCATTACCCAAAGCTAATCAATCTAAACTGCATGTCTTTGGAATTGCGGGAGGAAATTAAGAGCACCCAGGGAAGCCCACGCAGACACAGGGGGAGAATGTGCAAATACCACACAGACAGTGGAATCAAACCAGAGTCCATTTATTGACCACATTCCATTAAAGGTCAGTGTCCCAAATGCCACATTCAGCACCTGATCTCCCTGAAACTCCACTGTCCAGGAACTATGCAGTTGTTCTGAGCCCTTCAGAGGAAATTAAGGTGAGGAGGAGAAAACACGAACAGGGTTGAGTTGTAGATCTGTAAAATAACTCTCCATCTTCCCCCTCTCTGTTACCCCCGTCCACCCACTGTTGGTGAGTCCTTTGTCGCCCCCGCCCCACCTCGTCGGTCGCCCCTCCCCCGTTGGTCTGTCCCACAATCTGTCGGTCTGTCCCCCATCTTTTGTCCCCTTGGTCTGTCCCCCCTCTGTCAGTTGCCCCCCTGTCGGTCGCACACCCGTCTCTTTCCCCCCCCTCCATCGGTTCCCCCCCTCAGTCTGTTCCCCCTCTTTGTCAGTCGCCCCCCAACTGTCGGTCTCCCCCTCTGATCCCCCTGTCTGTTCCCCTCCTCTCTTCTCCCGCTTTCTGCCCCCATCCATTTCTGTGCCTCCCCTCTCTATCCCCCCTCTGTCCACACCCATTTCTGACCCAACCCTCTCGATCCATCCACCCTCTCTGACTCTCCTCCCACCCCCTCTCTGCCTACCCTCCCTTCCCAGTCCCCTAGTTCTGTACTCCCCCCTCCGCAGGGAAAACATCTTGTCTATTTACCCTATCCATGCCCGGCCTGATTTTAAAAATCTCTTTCAGGTTACCGTTCAGCCTCTGACGCTCCAGGGAAAACAGCCTATTCAACCCTGGCAACATCCTGTACTTCTTTTCTGACCCCTTTCAAGTTTGAGAACATCCATCTGATAGGAAGGAGACCAGAATTGCATGGAATATTACAAAAAGTTGGCGAATCAATGTCCTGTACAGCCGCAATATGACCTCCCAACCGCTACACTCAATGCTCTGACCAAAAAAGGCAAGCAGACCAACTGCCGTCTTCACTATCCTATCTACTTGCTACTCTACTGTCAAGGAACTATGAACCTGCACTCCAAGGACTCTTTATTTAGCAGCACTCCCCTGGAACTTACTATAAACTGTGTAAGTCCTGCTAAAGTTTGCTTTTCCAAAATGCAGCAGCTTGCATTTTTCTGAACTGAACTCCTCAGCCCATTCACCCATCTGATCCAGATCCCCTTGTACTCTGAGGTAATCTTTTTCCCTGTCTGCTACACCTCCCATTTTGGTGTCATCTGCAAACTTACTAACAATAACTCTTATGTTCACAACCAAATCATGGATATAAATGATGAAAAGTAGTGGATCCAGTACCGATTTATGTGACACTCCACTGGTCACAGGCCTCCAGCCTGAAAAGAACCCTCTGCCTTCTACCTTCGAGCCAGTTCTGTACTCCATGCGATCTAACCTTGCTGATCAGTCTCCCATGAGGAACCTTGTCAAACACGTTACTTCAGTCATGTAGATCATGTCTATGCTCTGACCTCAGCAATCCTCTTTGTTATTTCTTCAAAAAAACTGAGTCAAATTCATGAGACATGATTTCCTATACACTAAGCTGTTATTAGAATCCAGGATTTTACTCTGTACATTGGGGTCTTTGTTGCCCAGTTATAGGTGTTAATATTCTGGATGAAGTTCAAGTACACCAGAATTTTGTCAGTGACTGTGTATTGAGTCTTGTTAATGTCACCAACACAGTTGAGTTCCTTTTGAAAGGCAGTCCCCATATCCCTTGCCCATCAGGAAATAGTGGCAGTGTCCTTACCTCTGGACCAGGAGGATCAGGCTCAGAGTTGAGGAACAGCATCTTTGAAGAGGCTGATTAGGAAACCTGCCCAAACAACCAGGCCATACTATCTCCCAGCTGTCCCTGCCTGAGCCTCCAAACAGAACCTTCCTGTAGTTTCTCTCCTGTCAGACTCTCCCATTGCTCAGTTTGTCCAGGATTCCCTCCTGCTGCTGCACTGCTCCTGTCCCTCACGGACCTATCCATCCTCCAGTGTCCTCCACCTTCATTGTTTACAATCTCATTACACCAGTTCTCCAGCCCCGCCCCTTCCCGTCTATAGAGACTGCTCAGTGGTTAGCACTGCTGCCTCACAGCACCAGGTACCTGGTTTCGATTCCAGCCATACCCAGAGTTTGTGCATTCTCCCCGTGTCTGAGCGTGTTTCCTCCGGGTGCTCCGGTTTCCTTCCCCAATCCAAAGATGGGCAGGACAGGTGAATTGGCCGTTCTAAATTGCCCATAGTAATACATTAGTCAGGGGTAAACATAGGGTCGGGGAATGGGTCTGTGTAAGTTACTGTTTGGAGGGTCATTATGGACTTGTTTGGCCGAAGGGCCTGTTTCCATACTGGAGGGATTTTGATATATTGGGCAGCAGCTGCTGTCAATCACCCAGGCTCCTGTTTGATCGCGAGCACGTGCTGTAGGAGAGGAGACCAATGTATGGGCACAGTGCTAGACAATTGTGGGAGTATGCACAGTGCCTGGGAAGAAGGCTGTGGTTGTGAGGGATTAATCTGTCATGGGCATCTTCCTCCCTCTGGGAGCAGGACCCAGGGGAATGGCCCGTTTCATGGCCCCCTGACGTGATCAGACTATCAGTGGTCCAGCATTTTGCAGAAAGTTATCAGAACTCTTTTGTGAAGATTCAGGGTTTTTATGGAAAGCGACAAGGACGGGCCTGCAATTAGAGTTATAATTTGGTTCATTTTAGTAAGACGGGATTTGGCCAGAGTGTGCAGGAAGCAGTTTATGCAGGATGGTTGTCATCAGAGGATTCACCAACACCCCCCCAGGTGGACTCAGAGTCAGACTCATTGATTTGGTTCTTAGTCCGCAGACAAGAGCTAGGAAATTGAATTCAAAGAGAGGAGAGAGAGTGTGAGAACTGGGCGTGGAGGAAAGGAGTGAGGAGATTGGTTTGGATTTCAGTTCACAGAAGAAAGAAATTGTTTGACTGAGAGTTAAAACTTTGGGGAACAAGAAACTACAATTTAATACTATAATTGTCTTATAAAGATCCATCCTGTATTAACGTGGTGAGTTGTTTTCTCAGTTGTAGAGTACTGAAAGGGTGGATTTGTGGATGAGAAATTCAAATTGAACTTCATGTTCAGATCTGATAGTTACTTGATCCGTGCCGATCTGAATATCATTGGCTTTTTCATGAGGAAGGAAAGGTGTGTATTCTGTCCGTGGGCGAATATTTCAAATGTCAGTGTGACTGGAAACATTACTGAGGTACAGCCAAGTCCATGCTAGTGTGGAGAGTGTGGAGAAAGAGTTCATTTGTTTTTGAAAGTGTGAAAAATCATGGCACGTTTCCCAGGAACAAGTAAGCCACAGCTTTGCTTTGTCGAAGGACAAGTCTTTAATTAACCATGCAACCAGAAAGACACAAGGATACCTGCACCATGGGAAACAGTATGAAAACGGGATTGTTATAAAAGAGTTCATTCTCGATCATGGATTGTAATCCATTGGCGTTGTCACTTCGGTTCCAGCACCATGGGGAAATACTGGAAATATGAAGAATGCCGTGTAGGTTTCAGTTATTAAACTGTAAAAAGTGCAGAACAATTTACAAGGATGTTGCTAGGGCTCAGGGGTCTGAGTTATAGGAAGAGGTTGGACAAGCGAGGATATTTTTGTTTAGAGCAGAGGATACTGTGGGGGTACTTTTCTAGAAATGTATAAGACCATGAGAGGCATGGGTAAGGTGAATGCATTCAGTTTTTTTCCCAGGGAATCAAGAACTGGACGGCACCAGTTTAAGGTTAGAGGGGAACTAATAAAAGGGAAGCTGAGGGGCAACTGTTTTACACAGAAGGTGGTATGTATATGGAATGAGCTGCCAGTGGAAGTGGTTGAGGTGGGTACACTCACAACAGGTAAAATACATTTGGACAAATACATGTAAGGAAAGGCTCAGAAGCAAATGGGCCAAGTGCAGGGAAATGGGGTTAGTGTGGATGGACATTCTGGTCAGTATGGGCCAGTTTGTGCCAAAGGGCCTGTCTCTGCTGCAGGATGCTATAACTCTAAGTGCATCTGCTATTTCTCCCACTAACTCTGTTGGTATCCTGGGATGTGTTCCATCAGGGCAATGAGACTTGTCTACCTTTAGCTCCATTAGCTAGCCCAGCTCTAACTCTTTCACGATAATAGTTATTTCTAGGTCATCACCTTCCTCTGTCTCCTTATCAATTACTGGCATGTTCTTCGTATCCTCCACTGTGAAGACTGACTGCTGTGTACTCATATTCCTAAACCCTGCTGGATAGGAATAACTGGGCACAGAACTCTGAGAGGTCGTCTTTGAGTCTTTATTGATGAAACATGGCTGTTACCCGGATAGTGTACATGCAGAGCACCTCCAGGCAGCATCAGGTAATTCCCCGCCTGTCCGATGTAAAGCTCCCATTCTTATACCTTTGTGGTTTGGGACTTTGAATAGAGATTGTCGCTCAGTGTTATCTCCATGGCAACGGTCAGTTAAAAAGTCGAGTTCATTTTCGCACTTTGTTTTTAAAATGCACACCCCTCCCCCACGCCCCTGTGGCTCCCTCAAGTGTCTGATGGGCACTTCAGTTTCACTGGGGTATCTATCAGGATTCCCCAGTGTTGGAGAATCCGGTATTGGGGTGGGGTGGACAAACTTATAAATCACACAACACCAGGTTATAGTCCAACAGGTTTATTTGGAAATACAAGCTTTTGGAGTGTGCTGTGAGTTTTAACTTGATCAGGATTATCTCTATGGTAACAGTTAAGTGCTTCAACAATTACAGAGGCCATATGTTCCCCACACAGTAAGTTCCCCTCTCGCAGTGTAAACTGCTATTCCGGCCCTTGGGTTAACTACTCATCACTTTTCTCCCCCAATCCCATCTAGCTTTCTTTTGATCTTCAAAATTTTTCTAATCTCCTAGTTTCTCCATGGTCTTTGCCAATTTGTATTTCAATTTGATAGACTCCCTTATTTCCTTAGCCACTCATGGCAGATTACTCCTTTTCCGACAGTCCTTCCTTTTCACTGATATATACTTTTGCTGAGCACTTCGAAAAATTGCTTTGGTATTTCCCCCACTGTCCGTCAACTTTCCCACGGTAAGGTCTTTGCTTCCAGTTTACATTAGCCAACTCCTGCCTCATCCTATTGTAGTCTCCTTTGTTTAAGCACAGGATCTTGGGATTGGATCTAATCTTCCAGCTTTCCAGCTGTGTTCGAAATTCAACCAGATTTATCAGAAGTCTTTTATCAGATTACAAGGTGAGATGATGTTTCCTGGGTGTTTTGCGTTTCATTGTCAAAGACCTTGGCTTTGTAGTAAAGTTTAGGATAGATATTCACAACAGAGTATTCTGGACGGTGTGAATGTACTGCACAGTCTAAAACCATAAATAACCGTCTCCCCTCAGTTTAAAATTGCAAAATCGTTATCTCCTATATACTTCCTCACTACCTAAGTTTGGAACGCTAATCCACCTGACTATCCTGCATTTTTCAAAATCTTCTTTGGTGAAGTTGGTGATTTTTGGATTCAGCTTTCCAGTTATTACCGTAAGAAGATAAGCACTGGGCACAGGAGAGGCAATGCAGCCGTTCGAACCAGCTCTATCATTTAATACCATGATGATTGAGCTCATCTCGGTCTCAGCTGGATTTTCCGACCTGTTCTCTCTCACCCTTCATCTCATTGCAAAATAAACATCTGCATCTCTTCATTAAATCTGCTCATTGTCCTGGCAACTACCGCATTTTGAATAGGGAATTCCACAGATTCATAACACATTGAGACAAGTACATTCTTCTTCATGAGAATATAATAGAGTCCCTACAGTGCAGAAACAGGGTATTCATCCAACGACCCCACACCAACCTATGATGAGCATCCCATTCAGACCCACTCTATCCCTGTAACCCTGCATTTCCCATGGCAAATGGCCCAACCGGCACATAGATGGACACTGTGGGCAATTTAGCATAGGCAATTCACCTAACCTACACATCTTTGGACTGTGGGAGGAAGCTCGAGCACCCTAGGAAACCCACGCAGACATGCTGAGAACGTGTAAACTCCACACAGTCGCCTCTGTCTGAAATAAAATCTGGGTCCCTGACGCTGTGAGGCAGCAGTGCTAGCCACTGAGCTACATCTGCTTAAAATCCGCTACCCCTTATTAACCTCCCCACCCCGCAATTGGCTGAATCTCTGTTCCTTACATCAGAAATCAGGTTGTGGAAGCCGATGTCTCAGTAAAATCCAGTAACGGCCCGTGTCTGAATGGGGATCCTATACACAACACCCTCCAGCCCTCACCTTTCATTCACTATCCAGAAACATGTCTTCAGTGGCTTCATGGGGGCTACAACTCCCACAATCCCTGAGGCAGGGACCACGCATGTGCGGGGAAGCCCAGCAATGCACATGTACAGAATATTGGTGGATTTTGGAGCATGTGCTTTGGGGCAATTAGCGGAAAGCATTTGACATTGTGATTGGCTGGAGGAGGAACGTACCAGCTTGTAGTATTCACCGGTTGGGGGGGGGGGGGGTCAAAGTGTCACCATACCCACATGGGCCCAAGTTCCATCCCCAACTTGTCATAATGCTGGGAATCAACCAATGGGAAACAAAGAAGGATCTGACCCATTCTCCCAGACTGACGGTTCCTCTTCTGTCCAGGATCTGCCACCTCCCTTTCTGTTTCGTTTTGATTTATTCTGCTGTTGCATTATTGACTTGCAGCAACTGAAGGGAAATGGAGTAAACCCAGAAAGGGTGCAGAGTCTAATCAGGGACGGGAAGTGGTGGCATGGATCTGTTTACCAGTAACTCCATGAGAATGGCGGCGGGTACATTCGGGACAGCAGAGTCAGAATGGTGGGAGAGAGTAAGTGGGCTGGAGCGTTACAGCTTTGGCGGAAGAAAGGGAAAAAGATATTCCAGACAAGCTAGAATTGTCTGCTCTGAATTTCTAACCTGTATATATTCCTTTATACAGGGTGCTCGATGGTGAGATTTGCAGACTGGAATCTCAAACTCATGTGCAGATCATGATTAAGTTAACCAGCATTTGAAGAACCAAAGATGGAGAATAACTTGGACAAAATCCAGCGACACTCTCCCTCCCAGCATTGTTGGTCTATCTGTGTCAAATGGACTGTGAGTGGTTCAAGACAGCAGCTCAATACCACCTTCTCAACGGTAACTAGAGATGGGGAATAAATGCTGGCTGAGCCAGTGATGCCCATATTCTGGAAACGGTTTCTATCTTTAGTTGCTGAAACCCCGTTGATGTTACTGCAGGATGATGAGGGACGCTGAGTGCGTCCTCCAGAAGGCAGAACCATCACATTATCCGAGCCTACACCCACACAGTAACACAGCAACACCACTGGAACAAAAGGCAGTTAAGCCAAAGGAGGACTTAGATATAGTTCTTTGAGATAAAGTCATAAAAGGGGATTGGAACACAGCAGGAACAGGAGATTGAGCGGGATGGTCAGCTGTTTCCCATTGAATGGTGGAGCAGGATTGAAAGGCTGAATGGCCTCCTGCTGCTATCTCCCAGGTATGTATATAGCCATGAAGGCCGGCTAGGCAGAAGTAGGCAGGGCAGGGATTCTGCAGGGGAATGCACTTCCACATCAGTTTTCAGTGAGGGACGGTTTGGTGGATTTTATTTAACATTTGTCTTTAACACAAGGTTTGTGAATTTGATTTTAAAATATTGTAGCTATTTATTCCACAATAAATAAAACTAAAAGAAAAGAAATGAAACTATCTGAATATAACAGTTTTTAAAATTTAAAATGCCCTTTAGAACAAAATCCTGTCTCTTCCCGGACACCATCACTTTCCAGTTACTCAAGCTCCAGGGAAATATTTCCTCCCTGTCTGAACCTCTGGTTTGATTTAACTGATTTTCAGTTCTCATTCTGTGAGCTGTGAAGCATTCTTTATTCCCCATTTCTCTCACACAGCTGAGCAACCTTCCCACCATCAACATCATCATTACACCATTTTGGTTCACATATAATCACCAGCAGTAAGCCACCCATGTAACCAATTGAATATTTATAAACAACACCCCTTACAGGCAAAGGAAACCATTACAAATGACAAAGTGGGAAGGGACCAAATCAAAGTAGAGGTGGGGGTGAGGAGGCAGCGGTGGAGATAAAGCACTATATCCCCTGCAGTGCCCACCTCTATCTAAAGGCATCGGGAGAATTGATACACACCACATGCTCCTTCTCCAAGGACACCCTGTTGTGTCGCCTTTATCCTCAATCATGGAATAAAATCCCTACAGTGTGGAAGGAGAGCATTGGTCCATTAAACCCCACCAACTAACTAAAGAGCATCCCATCTGGAGCACTCTACCCCTGTAACACTGCATTTCCCATGGCTGATCCACCGAGTCTGCACAATCCTGGACACTGTGGACAATTTAGCACGACTGATCCACCTAACCCACAAATCGTTGGTCTGTGGGAGGAAACCAGAGCACCTGGAGTGGACCCACACTATCCTGGGGAGAATGTGCAAACTCCACCCAGGCTGTTGACCAAGGCTGGACTCCAACCTTGTACCTGATGCTGTGAAGCAGCAATGCTATAGAGCAATTTAAATCAAAACAGATGATCCCTGCTCCTTGTCACATTGCTGTTTGTGGAGACTTATTGCCCAGAGATACATCCTGAGATTCAGAAAGAGATAATATAAATTCAGTCAACTCCTGCCAAGTTAATCTGATCAACATCAATACTCCAACAGTGCCATCAGAGCTCGTACCTACTCTATCATTTACGATTTCTAACCCATGGGAAGTTTGTTACCAGCTTCGATGACAGCCATAATGCTCTGACCACTTTGACGGAGCCAGTGCAAGTCATTTCTAATAGTTATCAATAGATTGAATCTAAACAGGATGCCCCACAACAGGAAGTGCTCTGACACTCAATGCTTGCAAGCCAAGGTCATTGTCCTAAAACCACTCACGTCTGGCAATACCATTGAAGGTATTTTATACAGTAACCTTTCAGTCTCAATTGTCAGTTCCAGTCCATGAAGCAGCCAGTAACATGCCAGTGAATTGAATTCTAACAGCAGCATTGCACTGGCAGGAGAGATTGAGGAGCTTGAAGCTGTCTTCTCTGGAGTATCTAAACATGAAACCCTTCAAAGGAACAAAAATCTTCAAGAGCTCGAGAGGATAGATACAGGAAGGATGTGCTCCTAGGCTGCTGTACCTGAAATAAAATAAGCACCAACTACGGTATCTTTATCCAGCATCCCCTTTCGATGCATAAATGTTTAAGATTTATTTGCTGCTCTAATTACACTCCCAGTTTTAACTGCTGTAATGTTGATGACTATGCAAATGTATAAAATATAATTTAATCCATCCCAAAAACTCTCTGTACCTGTGTCTCACTTGTGTTCATCGAGACACTGATTCAATCTGACCTCTTCACAAACCCTGCTCTGATATTTCCTTAGATGGCTTAGAATGAAATATTCACAGAATTGTTACTGCGCAAAAGGAAGCTGATTGGCTCATCAGCTCTCCAAAGGATCACCTTACTGAATGTCATTCTTCTCCCTTTACCCCTTAAACCTTCCCATTCGTCCTCTTCCAATAACACAAGCGAGTTCACAACTAACCACAGCGATCAGATTTGTTTTCTTTGTTCATGGGATCACGGCATCACTTGCTGGGGTAGCATTTGTCATCCATTCTCACTGCCCAAGAGATCGTAGAGTCAACCACGTTATTCAGCGTCTGGATTCACATGTAGGCTGGACCAGGTCAGAATTAACAGTTTCTCAGACCCAATGACATGAAGAGTTGATTTCTGGCCTATTATCTTATTTCTGAAATGATAATGAATAATTTTTGCAGTTGAATTAAAAGTGAAAGACCAAAATGTGTTTTATTCTGATTGAGCACGTCCTCCTGTTTTCTCAGTTGTTATTGACAGTTTCATTCCCCTCGCACCAGAACCTGTTCCAGAGAGTGTTACAGAAATGGCAGAATGGTCAGCTGCAGCTGGTCACCTGACCGGTCACTGGTTCCGAAAGGTTCACTCTCCACAGATGCTGCCAGATCTGCTGATTTTTTCCAGCAATTTCTGTTTTTGTTCCTGATTTCCCAGCATTTGCAGATGTTTCGTTTTTGAATATTGATCTTGTCTGTTGCAGAGGAGTTTATTGATGAGTTTGGAGAGTTTTGAACATTGCAACTTAGGCCACAAATCAGCCAGGATCTATTGAATGGCAGAGCAGGATTGAAGGGCTGAATGGCTTCCTCCTGTTCCAATGAAAGTTATCCATCGGCAGCTTGTGGTAACATTTCCCCTCAATACTCACTTCACCTCCATGTCTAACACACTGTTACTGACTGAACAAACCCCCTGTGTTTGAACTAAACTTGCTCAAGTTCAGTAGCTCCCTCTACTGCAACCCAGATTTAACTCTCATCATGGAATGCTGTCTCGTATTACTGCGGGAATGCCCACAAGGACTAATCCTGGAGTCTGTATCCCCTGGGATCCAAAAGTCCCGTTTATTTTCTTCTTCTTATTTCATTCTGGCATTGAACTCTCAGTTTCAATCCATTCTCCTGTCATGCTCTTCAACATGCCCATGTGGGTGGACTAGAGGCAGCTGGCACCTGAGGTTGCGGGGGGAGGCAGATTCAATCAGGGAATTGGGGAAAACACTCAGACAATAACATATCCGTCTGATTGTTGACTCAGACAGATAGGCAGAAAGAAAGATGCACATTTAGATAGCACCTTTGATGACCTGGGGCAATGAAACATGTTTCCAACCCAATGATTTCAACCTCAAACCTCTGAAAACACAGACACAAAGCTTCCTACTTGCACCAGGTTGTCTCTCAGCCTCCTCCTTTCTTAAGAAAAGAGTTTTAAGCTGTTAAGCCTTTCCTGGTGATTATAAATTCTGCGTTTCTGTCAGATTTGTGACTGAACCTTTATTTTCCTGTTGTGAGTGATGCTAGTAGCAGAAACAATTCCTGACTTGTGAGGGATTTCGGTTGGAGTATTTATATTTACACATTCATTCCCACCCTCACATACAGTGTGAAATTGATGTAAAACAGAAGGAAAGGATTGAGTGAGCACCCACAGAAACACAAAAGGCAGTATGTGTACCTGAGTTGAATGAACCTGGACTTAGGAAAACGTGACAACAATCACAACTAGTAAGAATCCCTTAGGCGCACAAAGAGACTATTCGGTCCATAGAGTCTGCAATGACCTGCTGTCCCACCCTACCTCCATAACCCCACGTTTAGAATGGCTAAGCCAACCCACCTAACCTACACACTACAGGCCATGCTAGCACAGCCAATCCATCAAACTTGCACATCTGTGGGAGGGTCACATATTATGTCTCAGTGCTCAGGATTGTGGATGAAGGCTCACAAATACTTGACTCTGACGCAAATCCTCTTTTTTCTTTCAAAATAAAATCTGGGGGAAACTGCAGCCAGAAAGATTTCCGATTATCTCATGAGGAAGAGAATTCAAAACTCGTGCCACTGACCCAGGGGGCGCAGTGAAGTCACAGAGGTCTGGGAACCATCAGAAATGTCACAAGTTGTGAGCAAGGTTGGGGTGAGACAAGGACAAAAAGGTAGTCTGTCACATGGGGGAAGGCAGGAGAGATTAAATTGCAGAAATGGTTGTCCCTCAAGGCCATGGGGAATGGAGTTAGGGCTGGGAAAGAAACCAGGAAACAAGGTGAGCAGCTGTCAAAGAAATACATTGAAAAAACAGATTATAACAACATGGAGGGCAGAGAATGCAGTCTGAAATTGTTGCTCTCATTGGTGAGTACAGAACGCTGTAAAGCCTGGGTCATTCTATTACAGCCAACACATGCAGGATAGGCCAAGTGGCCTCGATTTGTGCTGTAACTTTCTGATAAGTTTATTCTGACATTTGGAATTCAGGTTGGGTGATGTTCATAAATTCTCAAATTGGACTTGAGTTTAATATTCTGGAGAAATGTTAAATAAATCACAATGATCCCATTCTGCAGACTTCAGTCCGCAGCCCTGCATGTTCCAGCATCTCAGTTACATCCATGTCCTTTTATTGTAATGTGAAGCTGGTTACTGCCCCTGCCACCCCATCAATGAGTTCGTGCTCCCCACCATCTCCGAGTGAAATAAATTCTCCCCTCCCCTTCTTTCTGGGAATTAGTTTCAATCTAAATCCTCCAGTTTCTGACTTCTCAGTTAATGAATAGCTCCTTCCTATCCACTCGATCTGGATTCCTCAGCATTTTATCACTTCAATTAAATCTCACCTCATCCTCCTCGGAAATCATCCCCAGCCTAGCCAACCTTTCCTCAGAGCAGAAATTTTCCAATTGTAGAAATATTTTGATCAATCACCTCTGTACCCTCTCTGGTGTGATCACATTAACCCTGGAATAAGGGTATCAGACGTGTGTGCAGTACTTTACCTGTGGTCAAACGAGTGTTCTTGACATTTCCCACGTCACCTCCGTGTTCTTGTGGTTGTCGCTCACACAAGAAGTGTCCTGGTTTTCCCACATGGAACTGGATGTGCACTCCATGGGGCTGGGATTCCCTACCATGTGTTTATTTGTTAACTAATCCTAAATTAAAACTTCAGATTAAAACAAGATTATCAGCTACCCACCAATCAACTTCTTCCATTGTACTCAAGTCAACTTACTTTTAAACATCTCTTTAAAATTATTACTATCTAAACACAACAGGCTTTAATTTGCTGATCAAGTATTCAGATGTCTACACTGTTACAATCACTTGAAGATTATCTTTACCTTCAGCTACATTTGGTGAATTGAACACTGATTGTAAATATATGAATATCAAACGGACTTGAGTTTTATGATAATTAATCCAGTCTGACATTCTTGTTGGTTAATATCTTGAAGATAAATGTTCTCAGAACTCCAGCTGTGCTCTGACTTCATTCACAACTGGATTTGGTTGGACTGCAGATCTTAGATCTGTTCTGTTGTTTCGCGGATTGCTTAACTCTGTCTATCACTTGCTGCTTATGCTGTTAGGCACACAAGTAGTCCTCTTTGGTAACTTCATCAGGTTAACACCTCATTTTTAGGTATTCATGCTGCTGTTACTGACATGCCCTCCTGAACTCTCTCAGTTGAATGAGGATTGATACACCAGTTTGATGGTAAGAGGTCGGTTGGGGGATATGCGGGGCCGTGATTCTGTAAGTTTTGTTGGAGTACAATTCTACTGCTGTTGGTGGAAGGAAAGAGCTAAACTCCTACACTGTTGGCCCCATATACTACATGCAGTATCATGAACACTGATAGGCCAAGACATGAAATACGAGCAACACTGTACAATGATGCAGGATCACAACTGCAGTAAGGGGAGTTTAAGATCCAACTTGACACAGGATTAGGGAAAGTAGCAGCTGATCAGATTGTCTCATTCATAGTCACAAAGAGACTCTATGAGATTATTGTACTGTTGGGGGTAAGGATGGAGGAGGTTGGGGAGATGGAGAGCCCTTCAAAAGAAACTAATGTGCCTGAGAGTTGTGAGATAGAATTGATTGCCATGCATTTAACAGAAAGCTAATTGAAACTGTTTTTATCCCCAACAGATAACAAGACTGATGGTGCTTCCAATCATCACCAGAAACAAACCCCAGGATACATGGTTTGGAGATGGATGTCAATTGCCAATCAACATCCAACTCCTGCAATCATTGAGCAAACGTATGTGTGATTACCTAGTTCTGATGAACCAGAAAATCACTGTTCACTCTGTGCAGATGGACAGCGATGTGGGGAAGTATTGGCCGAGTGGTATTGTCGCGAGACAGTTAATCTAAAACCCCAGATAGCGTTCTGGAGACCTGGGTTCAAAGCCTGCTGCAGCAGATGGGGGATTTGAATTCAATTAAAAAAAACTTGTGAATTTAGAGTCTAATGATGACCATTAATCGATTGTCAGAAAAGCCCATCTGGTTCACTTTCAGGAAGAAAGCTGCCATCCTTACCTGGTCTGGCCTACATTGTGCCTTCATACCCACAGCAATGTGGTTGACTCTTACCTGCCCTCTGGGCAATTAGGGATTTGCAGTAAATGCTGCCGGGCCAGCGACACCCTCATCCTGTGAATGAATAAATGAAAATAAAAATCTGTACCCAGTGTGAATCTGTGCATGTTCAACAATGTTGTGAACATTTCCAAAGCTAAGATCTCTATGTGCACAACTTTATGAGCTGTCAAAGCCATTGTTCATTACTTGGCGTGAAAAAGAGAAAAAAATCCTTCAACTGTGGCTATCAGTAAATTGACTGGGGTCTCAGCAGGATGGATGCCTGAGTGAATCGGTTCTCCCCTCCCCCCCCCCCCCCCCCCCCACCCACACACACACACACACACACACACAGCAGGTGAACAGCTCCCCAGTCTGCTGGTTTGGCCAGTTTCCAGGTGGGATGGGTAAAGAATTCTCTTCTAGCATTCCCCATATTTCCAGAGTCGGTCCCTAGTCTGGCTGCACTGGTGTTTTTCCATTTCATATAAATGCTGGCAGACTGTTACACACACCGTTAGCCCCCCCCCCCCCCCCCCGCCCCCTAAAGAACTCAGTATAAAGCAGTAAACATTATCTCCTGCTGTGGAGAAACAGCCTGTATTGGTCTGAGTAGGAACATTGAGCAGATTTACCGAAATGACAACTTAATCGATGACCAGAGCAAGTTAAGCAAGTCCAAATAAAATACATTATAGCACAGAAAGAGACCCATCAAATCCAAGCTGACTCTCTGTAGCAGAATCCAATATTTTCATTCCCCATACATACCTCAAACTCTGCAAGTTTATTTCCCTCAGAACTGATCTAATTGTTTTTATCAATCATTGATCCTCTCTACTTGCACCATTATAATAGGCAACATGTTCTGCATATGTCCAGCCAATACAGGCAGCAGAAACACTTGCTCATCTCCCGCTGTCTCAAAACCTTACATCTGACCTTAACTCTTGTGCCATCACTTATCGAATACAGATATTTTTGTCTGCTATATCTAGGTCTGTTATAATCTTATACAGCTCTACCAAAAATATATCCAACTTCTTCACTTCACAGAAAATTGCAATTTCTTCAAATCAATCCAGTGACTGCATTTTCTTCATCAGTGAACCACTCCAGTAAGTCTGTACGCCACACTCTGAAGATCACTCATATCCTTCATTGTTGATGCCTATTTTTTTCCACAAATCCAGACGACACTAGTTTTCTTCACAACAGCAATAGTTTTATTATTGGACAGCCGGCGAGAGTTTCAAAGCATCTCTAAAGTAGCCGAGTGTCTACTTGTAGCGATTCTTCTTCATGAATCTCTGCCTTACCCACAGAGACAGTATATTTAATAGGAATTAGACAAAGGCATATCAGTCACATGGGCGATTGTCAACAGATAGTTTAAAGTGCGTAATTAAGACCTTACAAAGCTTGATGAATGACGATATCCTGTGATAACGTGCGAATGGATTACAGAAACTGATTATCGTATTGTTCATGATTATGTGTTGACGGGAAGAAGGGTTCTTCCTTCAGTAAATGGGGGATTCACTTACCTATGCTCATATGGAGGGGAGATAAGACAATGGGAGCGGGAGGCAGTTCAACAGGGTTTTGCCCAGGGCTCTCTGTCTGGGGTTACGGGGTAATCCACATGTGTGACTGCAAGAGGTTCTATTTTGAGATACTGTCAGCCTCCCACCCCCACCCCGCTTCTGTGGTGCTCTGCCTGTATTGTAAGTGTACAGGCCTTCAGTTGATGCAGTAAGGCCTTTGGCAAGGGAATGTTTAACCCTTGAGACCCCACGGTGTCCTGAAAGAGAAGCAAAAGGTATGGAACTGGCCCCTCTATGGTATTTTAACTTCCTCATTCTGAACAGGAATCTGTTGACCAGAATTGAATGCAATGATTGACTGTGACCTAACTAGAGCTTTGTCAAGGGCCAGCATCTTTTCCGTGAGTTTGTTATCATTCCCCCATTAAGGAAGCCCAGCATCCCATTTGTTTTACTCAAAACACTTTATGTTTTCTCTCCATTAATGATTGGTACACATTGTCCCCCATTCCTGCTGTCCTGCTCTCTGTGTCGGTGCCACTCAAATATACATTCCCTTTCTACATTGCTTCTCTCAAAATGCATCAACTTACTGTGTGTTCTAAAGAAGAGACATATTCCACTCAAAATATTATCTCTTGCTGCACACATTCTACCCCCTGGAAAACAGAATAGTACAGCACCGGAATAATTGGCCCACCATGTGTGTGCGGATCATGATGCTATTCCAAACTAATTCCATCTGCCTGGACATGATCGATATCCCTGCCAACCCATGCCTGCTTTTGTGTCTGCCCAAATGCCTCTTAAACGTTGCGATTGTTTCTGCTTTTCCCATCTCTCAGTAAAGTACATTCTTTTCACTTACCACCTTCTGCATAAGAAACTTGTCTGACACAACTCCCTTTAAACTTGCACATGTTGTTGGAAATGCTCAGCAGATCATGCAGCATCAGTGAAGAAAAATCAGTTAATGTTTTGGGTCTGGTCACCATTCCTCAGAAACGTTAACTTTAATTTATCTTCATAGAAGCTGCAAGACCTGCTGAACTTTTCCCGAAAATGCTTTTGTTTCTAGTTTATAGCATCTACAGTTGTTTTGGATTTCATTTCCTTTAAACTTGCCCCCTCTCCCCTTAAATCTATGGCCTCTAGAATTTGCCATTTTCACCTTGGAAAAAGATTCAGATTATTCACTCTGTCTGACACTTTCAGATCACCCACAGCCACTGACTTTCCCAAGTCAAACATCCAAGTCTTTCCAACCTCTCCCAATCCAGGCAACATCCTGGTAAACCTGTTTTCACGCTGTCCAAAGCCTCCACATCCTCCTTTTTATGTGGTGATCAAAACAGCACACAATACTCCAAAGGTGGCCTAATGACAGTTTTATATTCAGTCCCTGACAAAAGAAGGCAAGTATGCCATTCAGATCCTTCACCACTTTCAGGGAACTGTGAACTTGCCCCTGAAGATCCCTGTGTACATCAATGCTGCTGAGAGCCCTTCGGTTTAGTGAATACATTCCTCTTGCAATGAGCCTCCCAAAATACATCACCTCACACTTGTCTGGATTAAAATCTATCTTCGTATTGGTTTTCCAACTTATCTCTTTCTTGCTGTATCCTTTGACAACATTTTCATGATTCACAACTTCATCAATTTGTACCATCTAGAAACTTGCTAATTAAATCGTTTACATTTCCATGCTAATCTTTGATATATTTTACAGACAATAGGTCTTCCATTTCTGATCCTTGTGGAAGAACACTGACCACAGAACTCCAACCAGCAACATACTGTGGAAGGAACATATTTCATTTATTCAGTCAGTCAGAAAGAGTTTCAGGTATTGGTGTGGCACTAGATGTTCCAAGATATTCACAATCCTGGTTAAAACACCCTGGAGCAGATTTTCAGTTCTGTGCACCCTACCTGGGGACTCCCCCAGAACTGAATATAAAGCAGTAAACATTATCTCCTGCTGTGGAAGGACAATCTGTGTTGGTCTGAGCATGAACACAGAGCAGGTTTACCTTAATGATAATTTAACCCCTGAAGACAAATAACCAGAACAAGTTAAGCAAGTACAATAAAAAGGTGTTATGGCACAGAAAGGGGCCCATCAAATCCAAGCTGGCTCTCTGTAGCAGAATCCCTTATTCTCATTCTCCAACTGTCCCCAAAACCCTGAAAGTTTATTTCCCTCAGATCTGATATAATCATATTTGTTAATCATTGATTATCCCTACTTGCACCACCATACTAGGCAGCATGTTCTGCATATCTCCAGCCAATACAGTCAGCGGGAACATATGTTCATCTTCCACTTTCTCAAAACGTTATATCTAATCTTAAATTTTGAGCCATCACCTATGAAGTGCAATTTATTTTATTGTCTGCTCTATCTAGATGCGTTATAATCTTATCCATTTTAATCTATCAAGATATATTCAACTTGATTTCTTCAAAGAAAATAGCATTTTTTTCCCAAATCAATCCAGTGACTGCATTTTCGTCATCAGTGCACCACACCAATAAGTCTGTACTCCACACCCTAAAGATCACTCAAATCCTTCCTGATAAGGAATTTGTTGACCTGAATTGGATACAATGATTGACTGTGACCTAACCAGTCAATGAAATTGTTTAATGAAACCCAGGATCCCATATGTTTTGATCAAAACACTTTGATTATGTCCTCTCTCCTTTAAAGAATTGTACACATTGTTTCCCCGCCTTCCCTCAGTCTCTACTCTTTGTGTCTGTGCTATCCAAATATATACTTCCTTTCTACATTGCTTCTCTCAAAATGTATCAACTCACTGTGTGTTCTCAAAAATATTATCTCTTGCTCCACACATTGTACCCCCTGGAAAACAGAACAGCACAGCACCGGAATAATGGGCCCATCATGTGTGTGCAGACATTGCCCCCCCCCCACCCCTTCGCTCAGTCTCTACACTTTGTAGAGCCATTCTAAACGAATTCCACCTTCTTGCACATGATCCATACCCCTGCCAACCCCTGCCAGTGTATGCGCCTGCCCAAATGCCTCTTAAGCATTGTGATTGTTTCTGCTTTTACCAGCTCCCAGGAGAGCACATTCCAGTCATCTACCACCTTTTGCATAAGAAACTTGCCTGATATAACTCCCTTTAAACTTTCACATGTTGTTGGAAATGCTCAGCAGGTCTTGCAGCATCTGTGAAAATAAACGTCCGCTAATGTTTCGGGTCCTTCCTCAGAAACGTGATCTCTGATTTCTCTTCACAGATGCTTCCAGACTTGTTGAGCATTTCCAGAAACTTCTGTTTTTGTTTCTGATTTACTGCATCTTCTGTTCTTTCGGTTTTAAGTTTCTTTAAATATCCCCCGTCTCCTGAAATCTATGGCCTCTAGAATTTGTCATTTCTACCTTGGAAAAAGATTCAGATTATAGAACATAGAACAATAAAGCGCAGAACAGACCCTTCAGCCCTCAATGTTGCGCCAACCTGTGGAATTTTCTCAACTCGTCCCCCTGCACTATCCCAAAATCATCCATGAGCTTATCTAAGGATTGTTTAAAACTCCCTAATGTGGCTGAGTTGACTACCTTAGCTGGTAGGGCATTCCTCACACTTATCACTCTCTCTGTGTAAAGAATTTGCCTCTAATATCTGTCTTAAAACTATCACCCCTCAATTTGTAGTTGTGTTCTCTCATACAAGCTGACGTTATCATCCTAGGAAAAAGACTTTCACTGTCTACCCTATCTAATCCTCTGATTATCTTATATGTCTCTATCAAATCCCCCCTTAGCCGCATTCTTTCCAATGACAACAGATCCTAGTCTCTCAGCCTTTCCTCATAAGACCTTCCCTCCAGACCAGGCACCATCCTGATAAATCTCCTCTACACCTTTCCCAATGCTTCCACATCCTTTTTGTAATGGGGCGACCAGACTGTACACAATATTCCAACTGTGGCCACACCAGCATTTTGTATAGTTGCAGCATGATATTGCGGTTCCAGAACTCTATCGCTCTACCAATGAAACCTGACACACCGGATGCCGCTTTAACAGCACTATCCACCTGGGTGGCAACTTTAAGGGATCTATGTACATGGAATCCAATATCCCTCTGCACATCCATACTACCAAGAATCTTTCCATTGACCCAGTACTCTACCTTCCTGGTATTCTTCCCAAAGTGCATCACCTCACATTTAGCTACATTGAACTCCACTTGCACCTCTCAGCCCAATTCTGCAGTTTATCTAAATCCCTCTGCAACCTGTAACATTATTCCAAACTGTCTACTACTCCACAGACTTTAGTGTCGTCTGCAAATTTACTAATCCATCCACCTGTGCCTGCATCTAAGTCATTTATAAAAATGACAAACAGCAGTGGTCCCAAAACAGATCCTTGTGGAACACCACTAGTAACTGGGCTCCAGACTGAATATTTTCCATCACACAACACTCGCTGCCTTCTTTCAGAAAGCCAGTTTCTAATCCAAACTGCTAAATTACACTCAACTCCATGCTTCTGCATTTTCTCCATCGACCTACCATGTGGAACTTTATCAAAGGCTTTATTGAAGTCCATGTATACCACATCAACTGCCCTAGTCTCATCTAAATGCTTGGTCACCTTCTCAAAAAACTCAATGAGGTTTGTGAGACAGGACATGCCCTTGACGAAACCATGTTGACTATCTGAAATCAAATTGTTGCTTGTTAGATGATTATAACTGTTATCTCTTATAATCCTTTCCAAAACCTTTCCTACAATGGAAGTAAGGTTCACTGGTCGAAAATTACCTGGGTCATCTCTGCTGCCCTTCTTGAACAAGGGCACAACATTTGCAATCCTCCAGTCCTCGGGTACTAAATCCATAGACAATGATGACTCAAATATCAAAGCCAAAGGCTCAGCTATCTCCTCCCTAGCTTCCCAGAGAATCCACGGATAAACCCCATCCGGCCTGGGGACTTGTCTACTTTCACTCCTTCTAGAATTGATAACACCTGTGCGTAACTAACCTCAATCCTTTCTAGTCGAATATCTAGTACCTCATTTTTGTCCTCTCCAATATTTTTCTTTTCCTGTGTAAACACCGATGAGAAATGTTCATTTAGCACTTCTCCGATCTCTGCAGGGTCCACACTCAACTTCCCACTTCTGTCTTTGATTAGACCTTTTCCTACCCTAATCATCCTTTTATTCTTCACATACCTATAGAAAATTTCAGGGTTATCCTTTATTCTGTTTGCTAAAGTCTGCTCGTGTCCTCCCTTTGCTTTTCTTAACTCTCTCTTAAATCCTTCCTAGCTGATCTGTAACTCTCCATTGCTTCATCTGTACCATTTTGCCTCATCAACACATCAGCCTCTTTCTTCTTCTTAACAAGAGATGCAATTTTTGTAGTAAGCCATGGTTTACAAACTCTGTCTGTGCCAGTTGGGTTACCCCACAGCCATTGACTTTCCAAAGAGAATAATCCAAGATTTTCTTACCTCTGCCAATCCAGGCAACATCCTGGCAAATCTGTTTCCACCTTCCAAAAAGCCTTCACATTCTACCCATAATGTGTGATCAAAACGGCACACAATACCGCAAAGGTGACCTGATTATAGTTTTATATTCACTCCCCTGACAGAAGAAGGCAAGCCTGCCATTCACCTCCTTCACCACTTTCAGGGATCTTTCAGCTTGCAACTGAAGATCCCTCTGTATATCAGTGCTGCTCAGGACACTTCCGTTTATTGTATACATTCCTCTTGCTATGTGTCTTCCAAAACCCATCACCTCACACTTGTCTGAATTAAAATATATCTGCAATTTCTGCACAAAACTTTCTGACTCATCTCTTTCTTGCTGTATCCTTTGACATCATTCTTCACGATTCACAACTTCAACAGTTTGTGCCATCTACAAACTTGCTAATTAAATCGTTTACATTTTCAAACTTTTCATTTATATACATTACAAGCAACAGATGTCCCAGTCTGATCCTTGTGGAACTGCACTAGCCATAGACCTCCAGCCAGCAACATGGCCCTGCACAACTGTTGCTGGGAGAAATATCAAAGAGGAGCCTTGAGATCTGTGTTGAGCAGCATGACCAACATTTATTCAGAGCTCCTTACTAATACATGATGGGAGAGGTCCCTCTCTGGCTCCCCCAGATAATTCCAGCATTTTGATGTGTTTTCTTCATACGTTCCAGTAATATTTTCCCCCTGACCTGAACTTCAGCGTTTGGAATGTCAGCTCGGATATTTCCATGTTCCCTTTCACAGTCTCGGATTCTCTCAGCTCATGCAGCTGTTTTGCCAGTTCTTTCACAAATGGTTTAACCCTATCCTTGTCATTGTATATCTCCAGCCTTCGACTGCCACATGTCTCCGGCCCTCCTACTACCATATCCTGTGGCATCTGCATGGTCCATCCAGTCACTAATTCAAAGGGGGAGTACTCTAACCCATCGCTGTCTTGTCTCTGAGAGAGCCTTAGTCAGACTAGCTTTCAGTGTCTGCGTCATTCCTTCTACTGTCCCAGAGCTCTAGGGGTGGTATGGGGATGGGATTTCTGTTCAGGACCAAACAGGGCACATAGCTCTTTAGCTATGTTCCCTGTAACATTTGTCCCTTGGTCAGAATCTGCAGGAGAATGCTTCCACCCACTGAGTAAACCTACTTATTAAAACCCAACAGGACTTCCTTCCCTGGGATTGGGATGGGTGTGTCTGTAAAATCCATCTGTAATTGTTCCCATGGGCCCCGGGTCCCAGCTGCTGCCTCCATTTAATTGCTTTCCCTGGCTCACACTGTGAACAGACTACACACCTTCGACAAAACCTTGCTGTATTTCTCCCTGTTCCAGGCAAGGATTGGAGTGGATCATCTGATATTGCATTTTATCCTCCCCAATATGGGCCAGCCCATGATATGTTTTTAATAATGTTTGTCTTGTACAATGTAGTGGCACTGCTGGATCATCCAGACTCTGTCGTGTCCTATTACTGCCCCACCCTTTTCCCATTCCTGTTTCTCCTGTTGTGGGACTGTTTCTGGGAATATCTTTAAGCCTTCCCCTCTCACTTCTGTAGCTACGGCCATTGCCATCTCCTCAAATGTCTGCACTGTTTCAGTCAGTATTTCACATATAAGATTATTAAAAGATTTGACACTCTGGAGGCAGGAAGCATGTTTCCGCTGATGGGTGAGTAACGAACCAGAGGACAAAGTTTACAAATAAGGGGTAGGCCACTTAGAACAGAGTTGGGGAGAAACTTCTTCACCCAGAGAGTGGTGAGTGTATGGAATGCTCTGCCCCAGGAGGCTGTGGAGGCCAAGTCTCTGGATACTTTCAAGAAAGAGTTGGATAGAGTTATTAAGGATAGTGGAATCAAGGGTTATGGGGATAAGGCAGGAGCAGGATACTGATTGAGGATGATCAGCCATCATTATAATGAATGGTGATGCTGTCTCGAAGGGCAGAAGGGCCTACTCCTGCACCTATTGTCTATTGCCTATTCACCTGCCTTACCCACATACTCACTGCCCCATTGGTGTGAGGTTTCTACTTTCCTGTGAGCTATAATCTTCATTATTGCTGCTTCACTGGGAACGTTAGCTGCTCCCACTAACTCTCTGACCTTTCCTTCATGCTCAATGTGGCCCCCAGACAGGGTGATTTTCCCTCACCGAGCCCAGGCCATCACTTGGTCATGAACTATACCAAAGGCATGCTGTCTGTCTGTGTATATTCTGAATCCCTGACCCCTGGCTAATGTCCGTGCTTCAGTCAGGGCTCGTGATGGTTCTGCTATTTCTGAGTAATTCTCCACAAAAGTCCTCCAATAATTAAACAATCCTAAAGTTTGCCTTACCCCCTTCACGGTGTGCGGGTGGATTGTTTTGAAATCATGGTCTTTCGTTCCACTGGGATTGACCCCTCCCTTCCTGATTTAATCTCCCTGATGTGATGTCCCAGGTACATCTCTCCCTACCTTCCCACGCTGTGTGGGTTAATTTTAAGTCCGGCCAGCCTGACCTGACCCAATAATCTGTGTAATATCCGGATACGTTCTTTCTCTCCAACTCAGGTAATGAGGTGTTGGTAAGATTAAATCGACGAACTCCATCAGCCATGTATCGGTGGGATATACTGGAATATTATGGGATCCATGTGGTAACTGGATCCAGGTCTACTGCTTTCCTCAGACAGTAAATACTAGCTTATTCTGCCATTCTAGGTCCACAGGAACCCATTCACAATATCAAGGGCTGAGACTGTATCCTGTTGCAATTTTAATCCATTAAATAAAGTGGTGTGGTTCACTACTGGAGGATACTCTTTAGTGGCCGATTTACTGACGGAGGTATAATCAATAGTGAGGTGGGATGAACCGTTCAGCTTCTGTGAGTTAGTCTGGGATACTGTTGGTCTGACTATTCCCTGCTTCTCTCAATCTGTTACTGACACAATTATTGCCTCCTCAGCCCTAACCTCAATGGGATCCGGTTTGTGTGGGGAGTGAGAGGGCCCTCGATCTTTACAGGATCTATAGATAACAACCCACATTCCTGTTTGAGTTATCCGCCCTGCTGTTTAGGTCCTAGCTATAACTCCCCAGATTCTCTGACTGTTCAAGTCTCCCTGCAAGGTAATTACTCTGGAGATGTTGCCTCTCCTTTGCTTCCTGTCCCGGGCCTGTCCAAGTGGTTCCCATATTAGAGTTTGTGTCTCTGCATCAATAGTTGTTCCGAACTGTTCTAAAATGGTAACTCCCGGAATGGTCCCTTCCTCAGTTTCACACTCCCATATCTGAATATATTTTGCCATATCCATGACCTGCACTGGGACAGGTTTATTTCATCCAGCTTCCTCGATTCCCTCTCCAACTGCTCTCATTTTAGTAATTGAGGGGTGAGGTGCAAATCCATATCGGTAACTGATATAGATGCTACTGTATTAATATTATGTTCTGCTGGTTCCCAAACACAGCATCAATGAATATTCATGTGCCTATGTGAACACATGCACACACACAATGTGAACATCTATCTCCCTCTCTCTGCCTCCGTTCTTGGCTATGTTCCCTTTCCTGCTTCCCTTGTAACATTGTGGGTCTGATTACCCTCCCTGTACTGCAGCTATTCCCCAGTGTTTCTGAGTTTGCCTCAGCTCTCATGGCCCAATTCAGAATGTGGTTAGAATTACCTCCCACTGGGAATCCCATGTATGTAATTACAGTTAAATAGGGTCCCATTTCATCTTTAAAATACCTATTTCATCATCACAGGTTGGGGTATGGTAATCCCCTGTGGTCCTTACACTCCTCAGGCTTCCTCTCTGTATGATCCTCGATATTACCCTCGGATCCCTGAGCCACCAAGGTTATTTTAGCCATTCAGCCTGTCCCCTCCCCAGTGTATCCCTGCAATATCTGTAAATGCCTGGACGCACTGATCGGCTGTACACTGGACGGGCGGGCGGGAGGGGGACGACGACCGGCACACACCCTCACCATCTCATTACCGAGGCAGGTTCTGCTGTACACGTCGGGGCATCTTGGCCTATAAGACTTTGGCCAGATACCATCATCGGTGAGACTGTACCTCAACTAATTTATCTGTATTCTCCCAATAAGGCCCATTATTACCGTTTCTCTATCAGGCCGGGTATTCATTCACCAACATCTGACGTTCAGCCGCGTAAACGGTTCAGTTTGGTTTCTGTCAGTTCCCTTTCGTGCCCCCCTCCTGTCTGTTCAAGTTTGAGCTTAGATGCACAGCGGTGCCATAGACACGGCCTTCTGGACCTTACAGGACTGTGGGTCATCCCACCCATTGCCGTCCCTCTGTCCATACATGGGCGCTTTGTCATCTAACCTGTTCCAGTCAGTGTCACCATCCTTACCGCCTTCTGAGGAGAGTGGGAGACTCGGTACCTCCCCCACTGTAAGTACCACCTGGCCCTTTAGCTTTAAGGCGTCACGTCTGAGAGCCACCACCTTCACTTGTTCCTGTTTCCCATAATAATGTAACACATCCTGTCATTCCTGGAATAAAACAGAACAAAAAGGGGAATTTGGTTTGACTTGAAATATTAGTAATTTGACATTCATTTTACATATCTATAGAGGTGAAAATTCTACTGTGATTATTTAAGTGAATTTAACGTGATCATACAGTAAAAATAACTGATAATCAACGACGATGAATGAAGGGAATAATATGTGATTATTTGTACAAGTTCTTGCATTGAAAATTCAATTTTATTTAATGCTTGTCACCCATTACACCATGGGCATTGTTATTAGGGAATAAAGTAATGGAAGGATATCAGAGAAAATAAATAGACTTAAGTTTTAGCTTCACTGCAATAATGAACCAAAACAATATTTGGAAATATGGGTAAACTACATAACAAAGTTTCCAGTGTCATTATTATCATGAAAACTACTTTAGTTTGCAAGTTGTTTTGCACTAAGAATAATTGGAAATGAATTATGATTATGAATTGACCATTTAAAATATATTTTGAAGAGAATAGTCAGATATATTTTTTGGAGGAAATTAGGAAAGTAAATAAATATGCATACATTGGTATTAATAGTTTTAAAATGTTTGGAAGTTGACTGGGATTATTTGATTGAGAGATGCTGCATGAGTATAAGACTAATTCACCTTTTTCATTGCATTGTTGGTTTCACTAGAATCTGTTGTGGTCTAAGCTCTTGTTGTGTGCAATGGACTGTCACTAATAGCTTAACTAACCTGCGAGTCCCTGATCAGGTTTCCTTTGTCTGTAAGTCAGTCTGTAAGTGCGCGACACACCTGTTTTTCTGAGGGAAAACAGAGATACTTTTCCAATGGAAATAAGTGGCAGTTCTCACTGAGAATCGTTTCTACCACACACCGTCAGCAGGGAAGTGTTTTTCTAAAGAATTCCAAGCTCTATCTATAAATTTGATAGTACCTGTGTTTGTCAGTTTGTGGATGATTCAGCGCCTTTGTTCTGAACTGTTTTTATACAAGCAGTTGGTTCATGATGTCTTTGCCAAGAATGTTGTTTACTTTCCCCTTTTACTGTGATTCTGCAGGTTAGAATATTCTGAGAGTCAGTAATGTTCAATAACTGAACATTGAATGGTTTAGACTCTAACAGAGCAGTGGCTTTGTTTTCAGCTAATTATTCACTTTCCATTTCCTGGTTGTGTTGAATTTTACAGAAATAGGCTCTGAGCAATGTTTCCATTCACTTGTGTTGGAGTTACTGACAGCCACGTGGTCAGTAAGTTTCAGGCTGATGGATCAGTATCTCTGTCCTATTAGATGATGGTCTCCTGCTCAGTTTCCGATGGCTCACCTGAGCGTCAGTCCATCAGCTGCTGAAACCCTGCATCCAGCATTTACTCCCTCGCACAGTGACTACTCCAATACAATCCCAGCTTGTCTCTCATATTCTACCTCCATATACTCATGTTCACTTCAGATTCTACTATCTGTGTCCTTACAGCAAGTTGTGCAAGAAACCTATTTCAGTTTTAACCTGATCTATATTATGTTCGGGAAGATCATTTCAAAATTTGGTTCACTGCTTTTAAACCTACCCGGGCCTTCACCCTGTCCTCCCTGCAGCAGTTCCACACCTCCCTGAGGTATCTGCATTTATCCAAATCCAGCTGTGTGTTTCTTCTTTTATTCTCCTCCCTGTTGGTGGCTTTAGTTACAGCTGCCTTGAACCTAAACTTGGTCAATCTCTTCCCTCATTTCCTTCAATTCTCCTCCATTCTATCAGCTCGCCTTAATTTCTACCTGTTTGATCAAGGTGTTGGTTTCAACCCTTAAATCCGTCCCTTTGTTGCTCGGTAACAGCCCCCTGGTATCGTTGCCGAATTGTTAATCTAGAGACCCAGATAATATTCTGGGGACCCTGATTCGAATCCCATCACAGCAGATGTGGAATTTGATTTCAATACAAATCTAGAATTATAAGCCTATTGATGAAATTATTCTCAATTATGGGGCTGTATCTGCGAAGGTCTTTAAACTTCCCTTACTCACTTCTGCGGCTACTGCCACTGCCACTTCCCCAAATGTCTGCCCTGTTTCTGTCAGTATTTCACTCGCCTTACCCACATACTTACTGCCCCGATGGTGTGGGGTTTCTACTTTCATGTGAGCTCTAATCTTCATTATTGCTGCTTCACTGTGATAGTTAGCTGCTTCCACTAACTCTCCGACCTGTTCTTCATGCTCAATGTGGCCCCCAGACAGGGTGATGTACCCTCACCGAGCACAGGCCAACACATGGTCATGAACAATACCAAAGGAATGCTGACTGTCTGTGTATATGCTGACTTCCTGATCCCTGGATAATGCCCGTGCTTCTGTCAGGGTTTGTGATGGTTCTGCCAATTCTGGATAATTCTCCACAAAAGTCTCCAATAATTAAACAATCCTAAGGTTTCCCTTACCCCTTCACGGTGTGGGGGTGAATAGTTTTGAAATCATGGTCTGTCATTCCGCTGGGATTGTCCCATCTCCCTTGCTGATTTGATCTCCCTGATGTGATGTCCCAGGTACACCTCTCCCTACCTTCCCACTCTCTGTGGGTTAATTTTAAGCCTGCCTGCCTGACCTGACCCTATATTCTGTTTAATATCTGGATATGTTCTTTCTCACCAACTGAGGCATTGAGGTTTTTTAAGATAAATGTGACTAACTCCATCAACCATATATCGGTGGGATATAGTGGAATATTGTGGGATCCCTGAGGTAACTGGATCGAGGTGTACTGTTTTCCTCAGCCAGTAAACGCCAGCTTATTCTGGGATTCCAGGTCCACAGGTATGGACCAGAACCCATTCACAATATCAAGGGCTGAGACTATATCCTGTTGCGATTTCAATCCATTAAATACAGTGGTGTGGTTCGCTAATGTAGGATACGTTTTAGTGGCGGATTTACTGAGGGAGGTATACTCAATAGTGAGGTGGGATGAGCCGTCGGGCTTCTGTGAGTTACTCTGGGATAATGTCGGTCTGACTATTCCCTGCTTCTGTCAATCTGTTACTGTCACAATTACTGCCTCCTGGCCCCAGCTTTGATGGGATTCTGTTTGTGTGGGGAGTGAGACGGCCCTCGATCTTTACAGGATCTACAGGTAATAACCCACATTTCTGTTTGAGTTACCCACAGTGCTGTTTGGGTCCTAGCTATAACTCCCCAGATTCTCTGACTGTTCCAGTCTCCCTGCAAGGTAACTACTCTGGAGATGTCACCTCTCGTTTACTTCCTGTCCCAGGCCTGACCAGGTTGTTCCCATGCTACAGTTTGTGCCTCTACATCAATAGTTGGTCCTCAGTGTTCTAAACTGGCAACTCCCAGAGTGGTCCTTTCCTCAGTTTCCCAGCCCCATATCTGAATATATTTTGAGATATCCGTGATCTGCGTCGGAACAGGATTATTTCATCCAGCTTCCTCGATTCCCTCTCCGATTGCTCTCATTTTAGTAATTGAGGGGTGAGCGGCAAATCCATATCGGTAACTGATATAGATGCTCCTTTTATTAATATTTGTTCTGCTGGTTCGCAAACACAGCATCAAAGAATATTCATGTGCCTCGGTGAACACATGCACACACACACAATGTGAACATCTATCTCTCTCTCTCTGCCTACGTTCTTGGCTATGTGTCCTTTCCTGCTTCACTTGTAACCTGGCCAGTCTGGTTACCTTCCGTGTACTGCAGCTATTCCCCAGTGTTTCTGAGTTTGCCTCAGCTCTCATGGTCCAATTCAGAAGGTGGATAGAATGATCTCCCACTGGGAGTCCCATGTTTATAATTACAGTTAAATGGGGTCCCAGTTTAAAAACCACAATCTGATATCATCATCACAGATTGGGGTTTGGTAATCCCCCGTGGTCCGTACACACCTCAGGCTTCCTCTCTGTATGATTCTCTTTCTTACCCTTGGGTCCCTGAGTCACCAAGGTTGTTTTAGCCCATTCAGCCTGTCCCCTCCCCAGTCTGTCCCTGTAATATCTGTAAATGCCTGCAGACACTGATCGGCTGTGCACTGGGGGGGGGACCGGCTCGCATCCCCACCCTCTAATTGCAGAGACAGGTTCTGCTGTACACGTCGGGGCATCTTGGCCGGAGAGATTTTGGCCTGACACCATCATCGGTGAGACTGTACCTCAACTAATTCATCCATATTCTCCCAATAAGACCCATTATTACCATTTCACTATCAGGCCGGATGATAACTCACCAACTTCTGTCATTCATCAGGTGAACTGTTCATGTTTGGTTTCTGTCAGTTCCCTTTGTTGCTCCCTACTGTCTGTCCAAGTTGAGCTTTAATGCCCAGTGGTGCCATGGACATGGCCTTCTGGGCCTTACAGGGCAGTGGGTCATCCCACCCATTGCCGTCCCTCTGTCCATACGTGTGTACTTTGTCACCTCACCCATTCCAGTCAGCGTCACCATCCTCACTGCCTTCGGAGGACGGCGGGGCACTGGGTACCTCCCCCACTGTAAGTACCACCTGGCCCTTTGGCTTTAAGTCCTCACGTCTGAGAGTCACCACCTACACATTTTCCTGTTTCCCATAATAATGTAACACATTCTGTCATTCCTGGAATAAAAGAGAGCAAAATGTAAATTTGGTTTTACTTGAAATAAGAATAATTTGACATTCACTCGACATATCTATAGAGGTGAGAATTGTACTGTGATTATTTAAATGAATTTAATGTGATCATACCGTGAAAATAACTGAGAATCAACGACAATGAATGAAGTGAATAATATGTGATTATTTGTACCAGTCCTTGCATTGGAAATTCAATTTTATTTAATGTTTGTCACCCATTACACCATGGGCATTGTTATTAGGGAATAAAGTAATGTAAGGATATCAGAGAAAATAAATAGACTTCTAATTTTTGCTTCACTGCAATAATGAACCAAAACAATATTTGGAAATATGGTTAAACTACATAACAAAGTTTCCAGTGTCATTATTAACTTGAAAACTATTTTAGTTTGCAAGTTGTTTTGTACTAAGAATAATTGGAAATGAATTGTGATTATGAATTAACCATTTAAAATATATTTTGAAGAGAATAGTCACATATATATTTTGGAGGAAATTAGGAAAGGAAATAAATATGTATAAATTGATATTAATAATTTTATTCTGCTTGGAATTTGACTGGGATTATTTGATTGAGAGAGACTGCATGATTATAAAGACTAATTCACCCTTTATGTTGCATTGTTGGTTTCACGAGAATCTATGTGGTCTAAGCTATTGTTGTGTGCAATGGACTGGCACTAATAGCTTAACTAACCTGCGAGTCCCTGATCAGGTTTCCTTTGTCTGTAAGTCAGTCTGTAAGTGTGAGACACACCTGTTTTTCTGAGGGGAAACAGAGATTCTTTTCAAAGGAAATAAGTGGCAGTTCTCACTGAGAATGGTGGCTACCACACATGATAAGCAGGGAAGTGTTTTTCTGAAGAATTTCATTGTCTATCTATATACTGATGGTACCTGTGTTTGTTAGTTTGTGGAGGATTCAGCCCCTTTGTGCTGAGCTGTTTTTATACAAGCAGTTGGTTAATTATGTCTTCGCCAAGAATGTTGTTTACTTTCCCCTTTTACTGTGATTCTGCAGGTTAGAATATTTTGAGAGTCAGTAATGTTCAATAACTGAACATTGAATGGTTTAGACTCTAACAGAGCAGTGGCTTTGTTTTCAGCTAATTATTCACTTTCCTTTTCCTGGTTGTGTTGAATGTTACAGAAACAGGCTCTGAGCAATGTTTCCATTCACTTGTGTTGGAATCACTGACAGCCACGTGGTCAGTCAGTTTCAGGCTGATGGATCAGTATCTCTGTCCTATTAGATGGTGGTCACTTGCTCAGTTTCCGATGGCTGACCTGAACGTCAGTCCACCAGCTGCTGAAACCCTGCATCCAGCATTTGTTCCCTCTCACCATGACTAATCCAATACAGTCCCAGCTTGTCTCCCACATTCACCTCCACATACTCATGATCACCTCAGATTCTTCTGTCTGTGTCCTTGCAGCAAGATGTGTCAGACACCTACTTCAGTTTTAACCTGATCTATATTATGTTCAGAAAGATCATTTCAAGATTTGGTTCACTGCTTCTTCAGGACCTTCCTGAAGAAGCGCTCATGTTTGAAACGTCGATTCTCCTGCTCCGTTGATGCTGCCTGACCTGCTGCGCTTTTCCAGCAACACATGTGTAGTTGTAATTGTAGTAACCAGTTAATTACAAGTTACTGACAAAATATTTTAAGAGGAGCTGCTATTGGTGGTGGAAATGCTGCTGGTTGGTATAACAGAGGGCTGGGGTGAATACTGTACTCGGTGTTGATGAAAAAGTTGAGCAATGTAAGATTCTTTTATCTTTGTTAATAAGAAGAGGCAAAGAATGCAGCTAGGACATCCACAAGCATCCACTCTCACCATTACTGATGCTCAGTAGCAGCAGTGCCAATCAAGTGGGCTGCTTTATTCCGGATGGTATCAAGTTTCTTGAGTGTTGTTAGGGCTGCACTCATCCAGGCAAGTGGAGAGTATTCCAACACACTCCTGACTTGTGCCTGGTAGCATTTGGACAGGATTTCAGGAGCCAGGAGTTGAATTACTCTTGCAGCCACTGTGTTTATGTGGTGAGACCTATTCAGTTCCTGATCAATGATTATCCACAGGATAATGTTGATAGTGGCTGTTCAGTCATGGTAACACCGTCGAATGTGAAGGGATAGCTGCATTTGTGTGGCATGTATGTTACTTGCCTCCTGTAAGCCCAAGCTTGGATATTGTCCAGATCTTGTTATACTTGGACTTGGACTGCTTCAGTACCTGAGGAGTTAATTATTTATTAACATTAAATAGTCATGAGATTATGCAAATTCCTTTTTCTATCAAATGTCATGGACTGTATCTTGTGTTCACTCTCATATTCACTTTCATTATCTTTTTATTTTTTTCCTAATTCAGACACAAATGTTTGAACATCGATCGGAATAAAATTACATAACTTAAAAACACATGTTTCTACAAGTAAACTAACTGAATGAAATACATTACATCTGCACTGTCCTCATTTTGACAAAAAAATAAATTATTTTCAATTACTATTGAATGGCTCATTTATTGTCCTCAATCCATCAATCTTGGTATTATATTTCAGTCTTCAGTTTACCGATCTTAATGTAGGTCTAATCAATATCAGAGCAAAGTGTTTTTAAGATATTGAGTCAATTTATTTGTTCAGAATACAACATTTATTAGGAATTCGTTATCCTTATAATAATTGCAGAATAGTTTGTTTGTCTTTCTAACGTGTATCGTCAGATCCATATATTATTTTAATCCATATTTTAATTTAATCCATTGCAACAATGCTATTGTTTTGAGGTCAACTATCCCACAATGGAACCAATCATTTTGCATCCAACACGCTTTGCAAACTGACTTTTGCTCATTTGAATAATCACAGTAATCTCAGCCTTATGAATTCAGAGAACTATAACTACTTTTCACTGCAATAACTCCTGTTCATGTCTGCACATTGCACAGTCATGTAGCAAAATTAAATTTCTCCTTCTTCTAAGTGTACTGATAGATGTTCGAAAATCTAAGTGTTGCTAATATCTAATTATTGTTCAGTTCAGTAGGGGGTATAAATGTGTCATCCTGGCTCAGTACATGAAGTAATGTGAAGATATTGCAAAGTACAAACTCACAATGATTGTGAATATCAATTTTTATTTTAACCATGGAAACACATGAACGAATTGAATTGATTTAATTATATTTCACTTCAATGCTCACATTCATTGTATTTCTAATCACAATAAGAGCGAACTATTTCATGTGACAAAATTATTTAAAATTCATGCCACATTTTTATGGACACAAAATAGAATTAGCACCCGTTTGTTCTTTCCTTTACCAATCACAGTGAAGTTTGAATTGTACAATGCTAGATTGATACAGCACGGAAACAGGCCATTCAGCCTAACTTGGCATTCCGGCCAGGTTTCCGAAACTAAACTAGTCCCATTTCCCTGTGTTTGTCCGATATAACTTTGGACGTTTTCTATCCAATAAAATGTCCAAAAGTCTTTTAGATGTTGTAGTTGTACCAGCCACTGCCCTTTCTCTCACAGCTCATCCCAATATGTGAAACCCACTGTGTGGAAAAGTTGCCCCTCAGACCCCTTTTAAATCTTTCCCCCTCACCTTAAATATTACTTACACCGTAGAATCTTTGGACTGCAAAATTATTAAAAGTTGAGAGGTATTGAGAAGCAGCGTAAGAACATTCATACTTTAATCAGTGATGTGAAGCAAATAAATTCAAGATGTTGTGATCATTATAATGAACAACAGTTACAAGTTGAGACAACGTTGGTTGAAAAGCAATTCAATAGACACTTAGATATTTTCTTATCAACTCTGAGGTGTTTTGACACATCTCTGATGAAGGTGGGAATTGAACCCATGGCTCCTGGTCTACTAGTACACACATTACCAGAGCCTCCATAATATTCCCATGCAGGAAGGGCAGGATTATAATCATATACTTACTGCGTTTATTCACAGGGAAAACTGCTCAGATATTTATTGTTATAATTGGACTAGGATTGTATTAGACAGTTCCAGTGTGTAATGGACCGATAAAAAGAATTAGTAATTTCTAATAATGATGGAACGAAGCAACAATGGTCTTAAATAAATATAAATCTCAGGATAATCAAGTAAGTCAATTTGTTTGAAGCAGTTATTCATCTGCATAAATTAAAATTAACCTGCTTTTTAATGCACATGAATTGGAAATAAAGCATTAGTCATTCAATGTGACTACTCAGCGAAAGACAACTTCCCTCATTTTCAAAAAAATGTGATTTCTAAGAATTCAAGATCTATTGTAAAAGCATAGAACAAACATTTGTTAATTCTGGTTTATTTACACAAGGAACACGTGAAATGTAAATAATGCTTAACATGAAAAATACTTAGCTCTTATTGTAATAATCAGAAATGTGGAAATGTTAGAATTGAAGTGAAATACAATCAATACAAGAACGTAAACAAAACTGTGGATGCTGGAAATCACAAACAAAATCAGTAATTGCTGGAAAATAATTCAGCAGGTCTGGCAGCCTCTGTGGAGAGAAATCAGTATTAATACTTGGGCCCAGTGACCTTTCTTCAGACTGCACTTTTTCTCACAACCGATTCAATCCAGCTAAGATTCCACACTTAAAACTATTTTTGCTATGATTAAGAGATTGTAGAGTGTAATATTGTTTGTATCAGTTGATGTACTGAGACATAGTTCCACATCTACAGCTGTAGATATTGGATTTCAACAATGATTACAGGTTAGATTTTGGTAATAATTAGTTTTAAAATGGCTGATAACAAATTTAAGAATGATGAGAAAACCCTATTGTAATGTAATTGTACATCATGTTGGAAAAAACTGAAATATTGATGTGAAAAATAGTTATCCATCTCTTAATTGATAAGAATAATTAATGATCCTTCCATTAATACAAGAATTCAAAAGAAAGAAAATGAGAGAGTTAGAATGCTTGTTGGGTGAGAGAACTTTGGTTGATTGCAGGTGTTGACCTGAAAAGAATGTTAATATTTCATTACGATACTGGCTCTAATAAATAATGGATTGAACTGAAATGTAAATCTCATGATGGTGTGATAATTTAAATGACAATTAAAAAATATTTAATGTGAGAACGCAACACTTAAAATGATTCAATATTGTCAAAGCAGTTTGTACTGGATATTCATTAAGATCAGTAAACTCAGAATTAAAATATTGGGGTATTTTTTTAAAAATCACACTTTAGAAGATTATTCATCAGAATTGTTCTGTCATTGAAAAAAACCTCATTTCTTCAAGAATTCTGCATTTCCCTAATTTTCTGTCTTTTTTCCACAGGGATCTGTACTGGAACCCTTCTGTTTACGATACAATTATATTGAAGTGACATAGATTAAAATCTAATTGGGTGAGTTAAAAAGTTTGCAGATGATATAACGTTCAGTGCAGTTGGGGACAATGTAGAGGGTTGTCAAATAAATCAGCAGGAAAAAAGATGAATTGCAGCTATGGGCAGAGTAATTAAAGGTAAAGTTTAATCCATACAAGTGTGAGGTGTTTCGCTTTGGAAGCTCAAATGTTAAGGAAAGGTAGATAGTTAATAGCAGGAGACTAACAGCTTTATTATTCAAAGGGATCTTGGTGTTCAAGACCATGGCTCCCTGAAAGGGACCGTGCAAGTAATTAGGTGGTTAGGAAGGCAAATGGCATGCTTGCCTTTATTGGTCAGGGAACTGGCTACAAGAGTCAGGAAGTCATGTTGTAACTTTATAAGATTTTGGTTAAGGCATACATAAAGTATTGTATTCACTTTTGTTCACCATGTTCCAGGAAGGGTATGGAGGCTTTGGAGAGCGTACAGAGGGCGTTTACCAGGATGCTGCCTGGATTTGGAGAGGCGAGAAAAACTCAGATTGCTTTTTTGTGGATTGGCGGAGACTGGGGAAAGACTTGATGGAAGTCTGTACAATCATTAGATACGTAGATAGGGTTGACGGTCAGAAAGTTTTTCCCAGAGTTGAAGCATCAAAAACTATGTGACATGCGTTTAAGGTTAAGGGGGAAAGTTCAAGGGGCATGTAAGGGGCAATTTGTTGTGTACACAGGGAGTGGTAGGTGTCTGGAATGCACTTCCAGGGTTGGTGGTGGAAGCAGATACATTAAGGCTCTTTAATGTTCATTTTGATAATTTGGAAGGATATGGACCAAGGGTAGGCAGAAGGGATGAGTTTCTTTTGCATTACGTTCAACACAACGTTATGGGCCAAATGGCCAATTCCTTTGCTGCACAGGCCTTTGAGAGAAAACTAATGTCTAACTCATATGACATTTAATCTAATCAATATTTAGCCACTGGTGTCAGAAATAGGAAGGAAATAAGTAGAGAACGAACTTGACTATAATCTAAAGATATAGTCAATTAAATTTACAGAGGTAATTTTTTGATATTTGTTCTGAATTATCAGAATAGTAACTTTGATGGAGATAGAACATAGAACATAGAACATAGAAGAATACAGCGCAGTACAGGCCCTTTGGCCCTCGATGTTGCGCCGATCCAAGCCCACCTCACCTATACTAACCCACTATCCTCCATATATCTATCCAATGCCTGCTTAAATGCCCATAAAGAGGGAGAGTCCACCACTGCTACTGGCAGGGCATTCCATGAACTTACGACTCGCTGAGTGAAGAACCTACCCCTAACTTCAGTCCTATATCTACCCCCCCTTAATTTAAAGCTATGCCCCCTTGTAATACCCGACTCCATACGCGGCAAAAGGTTCACACTGTCAACCCTATCTAACCCCCTAATCATCTTGTACACCTCAATCAAGTCACCCCTAAACCTTCTTTTCTCTAATGAAAACAGCCCCAAGTGTCTCAGTCTTTCCTCATACGATCTTCCTTCCATACCAGGCCACATCCTGGTAAACCTCCTCTGCACCCGTTCCAGTGCCTCCACATCCTTCCTATAGTATGGCGACCAAAACTGCACACAATATTCCAGATGCGGCCGCACCAGAGTCTTATACAACTGCATCATGACCTCAGGACTCCGGAACTCAATTCCTCTACCAATAAAAGCCAGTACGCCATATGCCTTCCTCACCGCACTATTTACCTGGGTGGCAACTTTCAGAGATCTGTGTACATGGACACCAAGATCCCTCTGCTCATCCACACTACCAAGTATCCGACCATTAGCCCAGTACCCCATCTTTTTGTTATTCTTCCCAAAGTGAATCACCTCACACTTAGCTACATTGAATTCCATTTGCCACCTTTCTGCCCAGCTCTGCAGCTTCGCTATATCCTGCTGTAACCTGCCACATCCTTCCTCACTGTCAACAACTCCTCCGACTTTTGTATCATCCGCAAACTTGCTCACCCAACCTTCTAACCCCTCTTCCAGGTCATTTATAAAAATGACAAACAGCAATTGTCCCAAAACAGATCCTTGCGGAACACCGCTAGTGACGGCACTCCATGAAGAAACTTTGCCATCAACTACTACCCTCTGTCTTCTTCCATCCAGCCAATTCCTAATCCAAACCTCCAACTCACCCTCAATGCCATATCTCCGTATTTTCTGCAGTAGCCTACCATGGGGAACCTTATCAAACGCCTTACTAAAATCCATATATACCACATCTACCGCTTTCCCCTCATCAACCTCCTTCGTCACCTTTTCAAAGAATTAAGATGTGTTGAAAATGTTTGCAGTTACTGATGTTCTGACCCAAAATTACCCTTGTTAAACTGAAGATTCAACCAGAAACCTGTTAGAAACCTTGAAAATATTCAGTAAGGTGAGATGCACATCATAATTTAATCCATTATTTCTTACCGCCTATACTACAATAACAAAATCTTTCAGGTCTACACCAAAAAGCATTGATTTTCCAGCCAATGCTCATTATAAATATCTGAATGCTACCCATTTCAGCAATCAAAGTAATCACAGCCTCATCAATTAATACATGTCTAAGAGATTTCACTAATAATTACTGTTTATGTCGACACGTTGCTCGTTTAAACATTAATGAGATTTCTCATTCATATTCAGTTCACTGACAGCATATTAATAATTTAGTTATTGTTAATATCTAATACTTGATCAATCCAGTAAGGGATATAACAGTAGAATTATGGCTCAGTACATTAACTGATGGAAAGATATTGTTGTGTTCACTTGCCCAATTATTGTGAATATCGATGTGTATTTTGATTCGATTTGATTTGATTATATTTTTCTTCAACGTGAAGATTTATTGTATTTCTGATCACAGTAATAGTTACATATTTTAAAGCTAAAAAAATTCAAATTTGTGACTTTCTTGTCAACAAGAAAAACTAATTTACATGTGCACGTTCTTTTCTTTATCAGAGTAAATTTTGAATTGTTGGAAGTTATACATTTGTGTAAGGAAGGGGAGCTGCCTGCAGCTGAATAGTCACATTGAATGATTTTTTTTTGCGATTACATCCTGCTGCTAATCATTCTAGTTATCTTTTTATTATAAGAAAAACTGCTTTAAACATATTCTGCAGTTGTATTTTTCATGAATTTACAATAAGCGCATGATATGTGTATTTATCTTTCTTTCAATTGCCATGGTTTTAATTTTTAAGTAAGAGCATATGTGCTTAGTACCATCATTATTGTGAATTACCATTTCATTCTCAGTCCATTACACACAGAAACAGTCCAATTAATTCCCAGCCCAATTATCGGAATGAATACTGATTAGTTTTCATTTGAGTCATCACAATTGATTATAATCCCACCCTTCCTTGTTAGGAACATAATGAAAGACAATTGTGGATCTCTCGTGTGTCACTACTATGAGACAAGGAGGTGTGGGTTCAGTTCCCATCTCCAACAGAGATACTCCAGAGCAGTTTAGAATGGTGATTAGAAAATATCTAGGCAGAGTTTGAATTGATTTCAAATCCAGTTTTGGATCTGCTTCTATCTGTTGTTCATTCCAATAATCTCTCAATCTGCAATTTGTTATCTTCAGGTCATTAATAAAAGTATGTATCACATTACATTATATCTAAATTTTAGATTTAAGGACACTGCAGTTTAACATTTTAAAGTATCTAAGTAATGAAAATCATTTTATTTAATCAAAATACATCCAAGTGTTATCCATATGTTAGGCAACAGGATTTTACTTCCAGTCAGCTCAAGGATGTTCAAATATTGTTTATTCTGTGAACTTAATTCTGCAGAAGAGTTTCAATAAACATTTAACACATCATTGTTATGCATTTCAACACCTCATGTACACCAATCCTTATTCTCTTGGCCGAGCAGCTGAAGAGATGAAGATCGCCCGATGAAGAGGCAGCACCTTGAAAGTTTCTGCTTCTGAATAAACCTGTTGGACTCTAAGCTAGTGTCATGTGATTTTTAACTTTGCTCACCCCAGTCCAACTCTGGCATCTCTAAATCATTGTTTCACAAAGGAATTCTCATAATTTTTAAAAGAAAATATGACTTTAATTAAGAACTTTAACACGTGATTATTAATCCCGTCCTATATAAGCAAAACATCTCAATGTCAATGAAATCAGTGTTCACACAATAGGGCACTTACAGCCACACAAATGTCTTCCTGGTCATCTAATTCCTGCTCAGGAGTAAAACCGGAGTAAATATCTTATCGTTCCTGAGAACAAGAGCCACAATAATCATTTGGTGACCAGTTCCATCCAAAAAATGCATTTGATTTCTTACATTTTGGTTCAGTAATTGCACACAAAATATTTAGCTAAAACCAATAACCATGCTTTATTACAAATGACCGAGGATGCTAACATCAACATATATAGCAGCTTGCAAATCAAGGTTCCGGTTGACAATTCAATTGTTGCTGTTATCTAATCATTGCTCAATATATTTCAGGGAATGACTACGAAATTATGGCTCATAAATTAAATAATGTAAAGATTTTGCAGCGGGAATTGTGAATATCAATTTTTAATTTAACCGTGTGAAACAGTTGAATTGATTTAATTATGTTTAACTTCAATGTTAACATTTACTGTATTTATAAACACAATACAAGTTAATCACTTTTCATGGAACAAAATCATTTAAACTTTTTGTGACTGTTTGAAGAACAACAAAAGGAACTAACATCTTTTTTGTTTCATGAAATAGTCACAGTACATTTTAAACTTTGGGAAGTTGAACATTTCTGGAAAGAAGGGAAGTTGTCTTCAGATGAATAGCCGCATTGAGTGACTAATTCATTTATTTTCCTAATCATTTATGTTGCAAATGCATAGTAATTTTCTTTTCATTCTGTGCCAAACTGCATTGAACATATGGAACTATTTGATTGATTGAATTTCGTTCATCTGTGTACACTGATCAAATGATTAGGTTTTTTCTTATCATGAATAATCACGAGATTCATATTTAATTAAAGTTATTATTACTTTGTTACATCATTACTGTAAATTACTAATTCGTTTTGTCAGTTCATTCCACACAGGAAATACGCAATTAATTCCCATTCAAATAATTACAAGAAATATCTGATTAATTTTCATTTGAGTTGCCGCCGTAAGCATGCGACTATACACCTGCCCTTTCCGGATGGTAACATTATGAAGGGTCTTTGAGGAGTTCTGACAGTGTTTCTACGACAAGATGAGGAGGAATGATTTCAATTTCCACCTTCAGCGGAGATGTGCCAAAGCAGCTCGGAAATTTCATTAGATTGAACTGCTTTTCACAACAACATTAGATATTCTTCAATCTGTTCTGCATTTCAATCATCACCATATCTCCTATTTATTTTCTTCAGTTTATTAATACAATGATGCATCTAATTCTGCTGGTTCTACATTCCTTGGAAAAATAGTTGACGATGTTGCAATATTAAAGTTGGAAGAGTCTAAGACATGGTAATCATGATTTGTTTTACTGTTTAAAGGAACCTAGTTCAAACATTTCAAGCACATAAATCCTTATTCTCCGGTATTATAAAGTGGAAAATATTAACAGTCGAAATTCCTCTTTTGCAAAATAACCAAATGCAACTTCATGTTATTCAGTGGTCAGCTGATCACCTACATTTGTAACTAAATATTGCAATTCATCTAAATACTGGTATGTGCTTTGGTCAAATTAAAGTTCTAATTATTAGTCATTCATGAATTGTCAGCAATTTATTTTTATTTTCCATTCACCTATTCATATTGAATGTTAGATTGATATGCTGTGAAACTATTAGCGTGTATTCATTTGAACATTTAATTTGTCTCTCTCTCTCACTTATCTCACTTCATGCATGATTGCATCAATGTACCTCGCTAAACTTAAAATATTTTGATGACTTTAAGTAGTATCGTTAGCACTCACTTATCAATTTAATCCAAAATCATAGAATCATAGAATCCCTACAGTGTTGAAACAGGCCATTTGGCCCAACAGTCCACACTGACCATCCAAAGAGTAACCCACCCAGACACTCCCTTGCTCTATTACTCGATATTTCCCCTGACGAATGCACCTAACCTAGGTAAAAATAATGACTGCAGATACTGGAAACCAGAGTTTAGATTAGAGTGGTGCTGGAAAAGCACAGCAGTTTAGGCAGCATCCGAGAAGCAGGAAAATCAACGTTTCGGGCAAAATCCCTTCATCAGGAATATAGGCTGTATTCCTAATGAAGGGCTTTTGCCCGACACGTCAATTTTACTGCTCCTCGGATGCTGCCTGAACTGCTGTGCTTTCCCAGCACCACTCTAACAAAATATAATGCAACTAACCTGAAACATCCATGCATCATGGGCAATTTAGCATGGCCAACTCACCTCAGCTGCACACTTGTATACTATCACAGTGTTATTGAAATCAATGCTCACACAAAGCACGATACATAAAGCCACACAATGGTCTTCATGACCGTCTAATTACTGTTCAGGAAATAATCTGAGTAATTGTCTTGTTGTTCCTGAGATTAATCACCATAGTAAGCATCTGGTCATCATTCCAGACAATAAATACAATGGGTGTCCTCTGAAATTTCTGTTCAGTAATTATCCATGATACTTGTTGCTCAAAGCAGTGTTTATTCTTCATTACGAGTTGCCAATGATTCTAACAGCCGTTGATCTTGATCTTATTCTTACTGAGTGCAATAACCACCGTAAACATCTGGTTATCATTTTTGCCAATTGATTTGTTCATGTTTTCAAACAGATTTTCAGGCCATGTATTTCAAAAAGAAGTAGTTTGACTTCGTTCAAATTTAAATGTAAACATTTTCAGATATTTTCCATTCAAAATGTTTATTTGCTTATTCAGATCAAATCTGAATCTTGCCTCTGTAAAATGAATTTATTGTGCTTTCCATTCATGGAAATACTCATTAATTGGTCCTCATTTTCATCTTAGGTCTGATAGAAATTTGAAATACTGATTACAGTGAAAATTGTATGAATTATACATGAGTGGACTCTAAAATAAAATCACGAAAGGTGAGATAGAATTATTTAACAGCCTGTATATTTTAATAAAGAAAACATTCCTTCCAAAAAACAAAGTTAAAAATCACACGACACCAGGCTATAGTCCAACATGTTTATTTGGAAGCACTGGCTTTCGAAGCGCTGCTCCTTCAACCACCTGATGAACGAGCAGCGCTCTGAAAGCTAGTTCTTCAAAATAAACATGTTGGTTAATAACCTGCTGGTGTTTGATTTTTAACTTTGTCCAGCCCAGTCCAACACTGGCGCCTCCAAATCATTCAAAAAATAAAACTCTTAAGTCTGTGGTTTAACAATTCAACAATCCTGCAACTAGATTACAATTTTCAGTTTATCTATCTTAATACATATCTAATCAAATTCCCGGAAAACTTCAAATCGTTTTGTTTGTTAAAACACAAACTTTAATTGAAAATTCATTGTTTTCACAATATATGAATTATATTTTAACTCTCCAGTGATGTGAAGTGACCCTTGGACAGAAATTGGAAGTTCTAAATTCAAAATCAATCAAACGCAATCAAACAGCAGCTAGAATCAATCACCTCCAGGATGAATCAGATTTTCTTGCACCTTGGCTTCCAGCCAGTGCCTGAGCATTATACACCTCTCTTGGAAATATCAACAATGAAGGGTTTTCACACCAACACATTGGATTCTTTAAATCCAGCTCATGACCACATGTGGATGTTTGTCACAAAATTATTAATCATTTTACAAATATCTTAAAGCTCTTGAAATAAAAGTAATCACTACACATCAAGCCACACGATGGTATTCAAGGTCACCTAATTATTGTTTAGTGCAAAACGTTTTGTCAATATTGTACTCAAGATTAGATTACTTACAGTGTGGAAACAGGCCCTTCGGCCCAACAGGTCCACACCAACCCGCTGAAGAGCAACCCACCCAGACCCATTCCCCTTCACCTAACACTACAGACAGTTAAGCATGGCCAATTCACCTCACCTGCACATCTTTGGACTGTAGGAGGAAACCAGAGCACCAGGAAGAGACCCAGGGAGAATGCGCAAACTCCACACAGTCAGTCACCTCAGGCGGGAATTGAACCCAGGTCCCTGGTGCTGTGAGGCAGCAGTGCTAACCACTGTGCCACCGTGCTATCCTGTCCGAGATGAATAACCGCAGCAAACATCACGCTTTCACACCATCCCAAATATATGCAAGAGATGCCTTCTTATAATTTAGACACATCTTTCACACACCATTAATCAGACTTCATTATTTACGACAAAGGATGCTGATAGTAACATGTTTTTAAATATAGGCGAGTTTTCTGATAGGTTCCCCCCAGTCATCATGATAAAAATGTAATTGCCGCTCAGTACATTGTAACAGATCCCCATGAAACTTTTTCATGTATTCACTCAGAGACAATGTTTAAACTTTTCCTCTATAAATGCTGTTGACTGTTTTTTTTGCTATGATACCCATGCTCCTTGTTGATTTATTTTATTTGTAATGCTGACACAAACGTCTGAATATTGATGACATGAAAAGTTGCATGGATTATATATTGTATTTCTACAGAAGAAAAGCTGAGACAGCAAGTACAGATTGCAGGAGTATCTGAGAATGTTGAATGATCAATAATGACTGCATTTCGAATGTATTTTCCAAAACATCATGCCAGCATTCTAATGCTCAGTTCACTGATACTAATTAGTATGTAATCAAAATCACAGCAAACCCGTTTGGAAATATTGAATCACGTAATGTGTCAGTGTTCTAAAATAGATTATCAATTCATTGTTAGTCCAACAATCACACAGTAATTCAGTTTAGGTTTTGTAACAAATATCGTGAGATTCATATTTCAATTTAAGTCATTATTTCGTAGTGCCAATTTTACAAAGAAAAATAGATCTTTTATTCCAGGTCTGCACAACCACAAACCAAGCAACGATTTCTCACCCAACACTGACAGGATATATCTGATATCTTCTAATTTGAATTTTCACAGAAATCATTGGATTAATATTCGGCCTTACAAATGAAGATACGTCTGATTGTTTTAGACTCCAATAATTAATGTTCAATTCTACATGTTACGGATAGCAATATGACATTTCTAATCATTTTATGTTTACAGTGACCAGTTTTAACACTAATTGTTACTTATATCTAATATTTAATCATTGATCAAATCCAGTATAGTCGGCTTTAAGTGTGGAATTAAGTCTCAGTGACGTAAGCATATTGCATGTTACTGTTCTCTAATGGTAGCGAATGTTGATTTTTATTTTAATGCTGAAATCCTTGTTGATTTGCTGCTGTAGGGATACCCTGAACAGCCTGCCTTGGAATTAAAACAGAAATAGTGGAGGGAAGATAAACAAGACTAACAGTCTGTTTCAGTCTTAAATAAAAAAAAAGAACATTTTGTACAATCCTACTCCAAGTCAATAAGTATACCATTCCAGACCGTGATATTCCAGATAGTGATAAGAGAATGCCAGTATACAGTAAGATGACCAACCTTAACCTTCATTTATGAAAGAATAATTGTTCCAGTGAATGAATAAGCACCAGCTGCAGGATAGAGCCCAGCTAACTTCCACAGCTGCTATCAGGGAAACAGACAGTGTTTGATTGTCAGAAATAGTTACTATTTTAAAGTTGCTCAGAACATTTAAAAAGTTTCTAATTACATACTCTTGAGAATCGTGAATACGGCAGAGTGAGAGGCCCAAAGGACTCCAGCAATTAATTTTGTAATCTGCAGAAATAAAATGCACAGAGAGATCCCAAAGCCTGGCGATTATGTAAACACCATAAAAAAATAGGAAGCTGGGGCTATCCATAGCGATGTCCATCTGAGATTAGGTGTTCTACAGGATCGGGTGTCTCTATAAGGAGGGAAGGACTGTAACCACGTTGCATGTGGCCATTGTAATACAGAAAGTGTGTAAAAATACTGCTTTTTACTGTACACGTTACAGTGTGTCATGGACCTCCCTTCCGAGCTTGGCCTCAGGGGATGATCCCTGCATTAACTGATTGCAGCATGAGTAAACATCTTCCACTTGCCTGAGTTCTGCCTATCTCCTGAGTCTTAATTCCCTGTCAGGGGAAGTCACTCCTACAGCTATGGTGACATTTAAATTCAATACAAACACTTATTATCTGTGAAATTATTACTTGCAGAGCGATATCATTTTCATGTAAAAATTGTTTTACTTTTTTCGTGTGCATGAAAACAATGTAGGTACATCCATTTGTTATTTAGTTCAACTAATACTAAATTTTAATTTATTGCAAAGACTACACTGGGGTGGGCGGGGGGGGGGGGAGAACGATTTTTCAGCTCAAATCTCACATTAAGTGACAGTTTCCGTTTTTCAAATCATGTGACCTCCAAAATGATATTTATTTTAATTTCATTTTGAGATAGTTTCATTTTCTTCCAACATTAGTTGTCAATGAACAATAATCACACAATTATTAGTCATTTGCTACAAAATGACTTCCTGTACCAAATGTCATTAACTCGATGTTTTGTTAATAATAAAACTCACTATCCCGGCCTAATTATTTTCTTCCTAGTTCTGACATTTGTCTAAACATTTATCATGATAAAAGTTACATTAATAAAATAGACATGAACCGACCAAAAAAAATGTTGAACTGTGTTCAATCGTTGCTGAGTTTTTTTTTAATTATTAAAGTCACGTTTTATATTTTAATTTTCAATTTATTAATCTTAATGAATATACAATCGACATCAGAGCAAAGTGTATTCAAAATATTAAGTCAATTTATCTATCAGGATTTTAGAAACAATGATCAATTACAATAATTACGCAATACTTTAACTTAGGCTTTATAACAAGCACAATGTGCTTTTAATAGCTTCCATATTTCTTAGTGTGAGTGCTACAATATTAAAACCTGTTTGATCAGGCCAATATACCCACAAAAGACCAATAATTGCCATTGCAACATCATTTGTACATATCTATCTTTTGCTCATTTGAAAGATCACAGTCTTCTCAACCATTGGAATTCAGAGAACACCAGTTACTTTACACTGCAATATTTCTCTTCATTTCTGAACATTACTCAGTGGAATAGTAAGAGGAGATACCTCATTATTCTTAAATTCATTAATAAAAGTTTTGAAATCGATTTGTTGCCGATACCTAATAATTGTTCAATTCGGTAAGGGGTGTAATTGTGGAACTATGTTTCCATATAATAACTAATGCAAGGATATTGCAATGTACAATCACTCAATCATTCTGAATATTGCTTTTCATTTTAAACTTGGAAACACGTTTGAATTTTTTTTGAAGTACACCAAAAAGGGTTGACATCACTCTTATTTCATTAAATAATCACAGGAAATGGTGACTTCTTAGAAATCGTAGATTTTCGGAAAGAATGAAAGTTATCTTCAGCTGAATAGGCACATTGACTGACTAATTCATCAGTTTGTTCCAATTTACGTATAGAACAAAAACATTTTAATTTGAATTTCAGAAAATGAGAAACTTCTGACCATATAGAATAATGGTATTCATTTTTTATTTATAATGCACAGTAATCACACAATCCTGTCAAGCTGTCGTTCCACAAGTGATCATAAAAATCATGTTTCATTAAGACATTTGTTAACTCCCATCATTATTGTAAACTACTACTGAATTTTCAGAAGATTACACACAGTATCCAACCATTTAATTCCAATCGAATTATCACAGTAAACATCTGATTAGTTTTCAGCCCTGCCCAGCCTGGTTGGGAATGTTATGAAGGAATCTTGTGCAACTCTAGTCGTGTCTCTGCTACCAGACCAGAGGGTACAATTTCAATTCCCACCTTGTACAGAGCTGTTCCAGAGCGGCTCTGAATGTTGATTAGAAAATATCTAAGAATCGAATGAATTGTCTTTCAATTCAACATTAGATATGCTTCCATTTGTTGTTCATTCCAATAATCACAGTATCTGCTATGGATTTTCTTCAGTTCACTGAAGCAGAATGCATCTAATTCGACTCAATCAATATTCGTTGGAAAATATTTGAGAATGTTGCACTCACAAAGATGAAATATGTAAAGTAAAGATATTCATTGATTTTCTTTTGTTCTGAAGAGCTGAGTTCAGACTGCACATAGAACTTGATGCTTCAAAGCTATAAATATGAGAAAAACATCAAGTTCTTCTTCAGTAAAATAAACAAATGCCACTTCCTACTACGTATCAATTTTTAGTTATTGATCTGTTTATGAATTGTCTGAAATTTGTTTTTAGTTTTTCACTCACCTATTTATATTGAGTGTAAGATTGAAATGCTGTCAAAATAAACGAGAAGCGTTCATTTGAAAATTGAATTTGCATATTTCTCTCTAATCTCATTTACTGCATGATGTCTTAAGTCTGTTGTGTTCAACAAATCTAGTGAATACTAAAAATTATCTAATCTTAAATAAGATCTTTCACACCCAGTTATCAGTCTGTTCCTAATTCATGTAAATATCTCAATTTATTGAAATCAATGTTCACACAAAACAGTGCACATAAAGCGACACAAAGATATTCATCATCAGCTGATTACTATTCAGTGGAATAACCTGAGTAAGTATCTTATTTTTCCTTGGACAAATGATAACAGTAAGCATTTATTTACTATTCTATGCAGTTAATGCAATTGATGTGTTATATTTCTGTTCAGTCGTTAATGTTGATTTATATTGTTTAAACCAATAATTCTACTTTATCACGGTTATTGACTGAAGTACAATAACATTGGGAACCAATTTTTTGTCATTCTAACAGGTTTTAAGCTCGTTTTTTGTTGTGTGTGTACAAAAGACAATTCAAATTATGACCATTGTTATTACAAATTGATCAAACACTGCATTTTAAATTTGTGAAATTCCTACATTGAGGCAAAAAGGTTAGTCTTCACTGTATATGGCACATTAAAAAACTACTATTTCAAATCATGCGTGCTACAAAATGATTATTGTTTTCATTTCATTGTAAGAAAAGAATTGCTTTGACCATGTTGATTTTTTTGTCATTTCTATTCCAACATTACTCATCATTGTACAATAATGACAAAATGATTAAAATCGCTTATATACCACATGTCATTGACTACATTGTTTGTTCAATTTCAAGCTCACTTTCATGATCTACTAATTAACTTCCTAATTCTGACACCAATCTTTAAACATTGATCATAATATTAATCATATAAATCGATGTAACATATCGCTACAAGGAATCCAGTGGATGGGAATTCACAATTCTTGCATTACGTACATTTTTGACTTTAAAAAAAAAGAAGCATTTTGCTCAATAGTCACTGAATGACTCATTTTTCTTCAATCCATAAAGCTCGGGGTACTATGTTTTATTCCTCAGTTTACTAATCTAAATAAATATCCAATCAACATCACAGCAAAGTGCTTTTGAAATATTGAATCATTTTAATTCTTCAAAAGACAGCATTAATTATCAAGCCATTGCCATTACAATAATGGCACAATTATTTAAGAAAGTCTTTTGAACAAGTATAGTGAGATTCACATTTAGATTTAATCCATTGTTTCTGAGTACTAATAGTACAGTATGAAAATGCATTTATTTTTCAGGTCAACTACCCCACAAGGGAACCAATGACTTCCCATCCAACATCATTGTAAATATCTGATGTTTGCTCATTTGAATGATCACGGTAGTCTCAGCCTTAAAATTCAGGAAAATGTAATTACTTTTCACTGAATTAATACCATTTCATTTCTAGACATTGCTCAATCACTTGGAAAAATAGATTTTTCATTATTCCTTAATGCATTGACAGACTTTGATGAATCAATTGTTGCTGATTTATAATAAAAATAATAATTATGCGATCTAATAGGTTGCGCAAATGTGGAATTACGGGACAGTACATGAACCACTGTAAAGATATTGCAGTGCACAATCTCTCAATCATTGTAAATATCAATTTTTATTTTACCTGTTGAAACATAGTTGAATTCAATTATTTATTTGACTTCAATGCTCACATTTATTGTATTTGTAATCATAATACGACTTATGGATGTTACATGCAACATAATCAAATAAAAAAGAATTAGCATCTCTTTATTCTTTCATTCAACAATGGCAATAAATTTTGAGTTTTTAACTTTTGAACATTTTTGGAAAGAAGGGATGTTGTCTTCAGTTGAATGCTTGCATTGACTCACTAATTCTCGGCGTCCGCTACTTATTCTCTTTGGGTTCCTATAAAAAGGAATTAACTAGTTCTCCTGGGTGTAAATTCCTGGAAAATATTTGAGAATGTTGTGGTCGTAAAGGTGACAAGGCTAAGCGATCGTAATTCATCAGTTCTTTTGTGAGAAAGAGCTTGATTCAAACATTTCGAACACACACGCATATACACGCACACACATTGTTATTTGGCTGTGTAACAAGGGGAAAAACAACTCGCTTTCTTCAACGTTAAGTGAATATAATTATTCATTAGTCAGCTAATTACCTACATTTGTTATTAAAAATTGCAATTCGTCTAAATATTGTTATGACCTTTGACAAATTAAAATTTTAATTGTTGTTCATTCATGAATTGCTGGGAATTTGGTTATCTGTTTTCCATACACCTATTCATATTGAATGCAAGATTGACATGCTTTGACAATATCGGTGAGTGTTCATTTGAAACTTGTTTTTTCGTATTTTTCACTGATTTTCCTTATTGCATAAGATTACATGGTACCTCAGTGGTTAGCAATGCTGCCTCACAGCGCCAGGGATATCGGTTTGATTCCCTCCTCGGGTGACTGTGGGGACTTTGCACGTTCTCCCCAAGTCTATGTGTCTTTGCTGTGGTGTCCTCCCAGTATCCAAAGATGTGCAGGTTAGGTGAGCTGGCCATGCTAAATTGCACATTGTGTTCAGGGATATTTGTGCTAGTCAGGAGTAAATGTGATGAAATATGATCGGGAAAAGTGGTTGGGTGGGTTACTCTTTAGAGAGTCATTTTTTTTTCAAACCAATGGCCTGATACCACACTGAGGTAACAGGGGTGTTTTCATAGCGTCGCTAGTATTAACATGCGCCCCGAGATCTAAGCCATGTTGGAAATGAAACGGAGGAATCGACAGAGAGGCTACAGAATGACATCGCATCCATTTGGTTTTCTTTAAACCACTGACGAGCAGGAAAATGTAAACGGGGAGGGCGAGTGGGGAAGTGAGGCAGTTGCAGCTCTGGTGAAAATTGCAAAGGTAATCGGAAGAGTTTCTGGATAGGATGGGATTAGAGGGATTGGGGCCAAATGCTGGGTAACGGGACTTGTTTAATTTTGGCGATGTGCTGAGCATGGACGAGATACACCGAAGTAACTGTTTACAATGCTTTGCACAGTAATTAAATGGAGTTACATTACATTTCACTACGAGAGTAGATTTGTTCCAGCACATTCGAAGGCAGGTTTGCAGATGGGAAAGCAAGCAAGAAAGCTCCGTTCTTGTCCATGGAAAAGGCTGTAGTTGAAGAACAAAGCAGTTTCTGCCCAGTTTCGAACTGAGGACCTTTCACGCGTAAGGTGAACATGATGACCACTACACTACAGAAACAAGCCGCAAAACACCCTATCGTGGCATCCAGCACTGAAAGTTGAAACCATTCTACCTTTCACCTTTCTGTTTCCAATAGCTCGTTGTTTAATAGGACTTGTTTAATTTTGGCTATGTGGTGAGCTTGGACGAAATACACCGAAGTATCTGTTTCCACGCGCTGTGCCCCAATAACATTGTGTTGCTTTCACCGGCTTTAAAGGATTACTTTTTAGCGGAGCTTGTCGTCGCAGTCTGTGGCACAATCATTTAGTCTGTTCGACTGCTCACGGGAAAGGTAGCATTGTGAAACATTGCAGAAACGAACGACTTCATTGCTTTTGCTCCAACTGACCATACTCCGGGAAATTTTCCCAGATTCTCAGTTGAGGATTTTTGCAGCTGGAAGTTAACTCAGAAACCCTGTTAACTCGTAATGTATCGAGCGAATCGCAAAACAGAAAGCACTTAACACGGAACACAAACAAAACTGGCAAACCAAATGCATTTTCTGACACAGCGAGCATGAATGCTAAATGTGAGACAGTCCGGGGGCATAAGCCATAAAGTAATCACACAACTAACAACAGGGCAATTCCAAACTACTCTTTCAAACATATTGGAGCCTTAATGCACCACCACTTCCCAGACAATGCTGAAAAGAGAGAAAGAAAGAACATAATAAGAATGGGCCATAAAAAGTGAATTTCACCAATCACAGTCTCGATTAGATTACCTTTCCCTTATTTATTTCCTTAGGTATTCCCGGATTTTTGAATTCTTGTTTCAAGGTGTGGTGTGTTTGACCTGTGTTCAGGTTTTGATGAGTTTCTAAAACAAATAGCCCCAATTCAGGAATTATTTTAAGCTTAGAATGAACACAAACTTTGTTTCCTTTTATTCATTCTTGACAACCTTTGTTGCCTATTCCAACATTTATTGCCGATCCTTAATGGCCTGGACAAGGTGACAGTGAGATGCCTCCTTGAACCACGGTCATCCTTGGGTATAGACAAACCTATATTACTGTGAAGCAATTCCAGGATTTTCACCCAGTGATATACAAGTCAGTATATTGTGCAACTTGGAAGGGAACTCAGAGGATGATATCTTCACGGTCCAGCTGCCATTGTCTTTCGAGGTGGTAGAGATTATGGTTTCGTGAATTGCTTTTGAAGGAGTGTGGAGAAGTTCCTGCGATGCATCTTGTTTTTCATGCAAACTACTACCACTGTCCACCAATGATGAGTGAAGTGAATGTTGAAGGTGGCTGATGGAGGAAGATTCACAGATCACGCAGTTCACAAGGAAGCCATTTGACCATTCTGTCTTCAAAAACTGTCACCCAGTGCAATCTTCTACCTCCTCTCTCTACGTCCATACATTGTTCGCTTAAAGAAACAGTCTAATTCCCAGAGTGAATATCTTGATTCACATACCCAGATTACAGGGTCTGCTTTGTGTTGGATGGAGTTGAGTTTCTTTAGTGCTGCACTCATTTAGGAAATATTCCATCACATTCCTGACTCATGCCTTGTGAATAGTGCAAAGGCACAGAGGAAAACTATTAGGTAGTAATTGAAAATGTTTATTTGAAATGATAACATTCCTGTGGCTGTGTGCTTCCATTCATTTTACTTGACGAAAGAGCCGCACAATGAAAACGTGTGATTTTAAATAAACATGTTGGACTATAATCTACTATCGTGTGTCTTTTAACATTTTCCAGCCCTGACCAACACTTGGCATCTCCACATCAGGCTTTGTGGAGTCACTGCAGATTTCCGAGCCTCTGATCTCTGTAATGTCAAAGTTGACATGGCTGATCTAGTTCAGGGTCTGGGTGATGAAAACAACAAGATATTGACAGTGTATGTTTCAATGATGAAAATGCCCTTGAATGTTAATGCGAGATGATTAGATTCTCTCCTGTTGTAGATGAATATTGCCTGGTAATTCAGTGCAATCAGTCCAAGATTGAATCTTGTCAAGTTCTTGCTCCACATGGCTAGAGACCATTTTGGTGACTGAAAAGTAGTAAATTGTTCTGGGCATTGTACAATAATCAGAAAATGTCCCCATCCCCAACCTTCTGATGGTTCCAAGTTCATTCTTGAAGCAGCTGAAGATGTTTAGGCCTAAAACATGATCTTGAGGTATCCCAGCAGTGATGTTGCAAGGCTGCGGTGATTGGACTTCAGTAACCACAATTATCATACTAAGTGTTAAGGATGGTTCCAACTATTGACACTGATTCCAAATTTGCTGTTGATGCAATACTCCATCCAGTTCTGCCTTGATTCACAGGCAGCTACATCCCAGCTTTCTCCCAGTGTGTCGAAACTGCTGTGCAGTGAGTTGAGATCAGTTTAAACGCAGTCCCACAATGACAGTACCTGATTGACACTTCTCCGTGTCAATATTCTGATTAACAATGTGCATCCTTTCCTGCAGTCAGAGTAATGTGAAGTCTCTCTTGGCTGTGACAATCAGTGAATACCCAGTTTAGATGAAAAGACAAGTCTCTTCCCCTAATGCTCGCGTTTCCAGGATTTCCCAGATTTGTCAATGTATTTTAGGTTCCGATACACTGAACCATTTCCCACGGGCCTCTGCCCAATGGGATCAATGATTTTTCCCTGCATGTCCAAATTTCAGGTTACTATAAACTGGCTGACTGTCAGATTCGATCTGTTGTTTGGTTTGTGTTTCTGAACTGCAAATTAAATCATAGAATCCTTATGTGCAGAAGGAGGTCACTCGGCCCTAAGGTTTGCACCAACCCATTGAACAACATCTCAAACAGATCCACAGCGCCCTACCCTCTTCCCAAAACCCTGCATTTCCTCTTGTCTAATTCACCTAACACACCCATCTTTGGACTGTGGGAGGAAACCCACACAGACACGGGGAGAATGTGCAAACCCCACGCAGACAATGGTGGGTGGAATCGAACCGGGCTTCTTGGTGTGTGAGGTAGCATTGCAAATCACTGAGGCATTGTGCCACCACGAAATCCTGCAAATATCCCATGCTGTTGGTGGCAAGAACAGGAAGGCAGATTACTACCTCAATGTAATTAATTTAGGTAAAGGGGCAGTACAGAGAGATCTGGGTGTTCTTGTACACCATTCAATGAAGGCAAGCATACAGGTACAGCAGGTAGTGAAGAAGGCTAACAGCATGCTGGCCTTCCTAACAAGAGGAATTGAGTTTAGAAGCAAAGAGGTGCTTCTGCAGCTGTTCAGGTGAGACCACACCTGGAGTACTGTGTGCAGTTCTGGTCTCCAAATTTGAGGAAAGACATTCTGGCTATTGAGGGAGTGCAGCGTAGGTTCACGAGGTCAATTCCTGGAATGGCGGGATTACCTTACACTGAAAGACTGAAGCGACTGGGCTTGTATATCCTTGAGTTTAGAAGATTGAGACATATAAGATTATGAAAGGATTGGACACTCTGGCAGCAGGAAACGTGTTTCCGTTGATGAGTGAGTGCCGAACCAGAGGACACAGCTTAAAAATACGGGGTAGACCATTTAGGACAGAGATGAGGAGAAACGTCTTCACCCAGAGAGTGGTGGCTGTGTGGAATGCTCTGCCCCAGTCTCTGGATTCATTTAAGAAAGAGTTGGATAGAGCTCTCAGTGGAATCAAGGGTTATGGAGATACAGCAGGAAGAGGATACTGATTAGGAATGATCAGCCATGATCATATTGAATGGCGGTGCAGGCTCGAAGGGTTGAATGGCCTACTCCTGCACCTATTGTCTATTGTCTATTGCTGTTTGTTAATCAGAAATCTGAAACACCATCAAAGGAACGTGGGAGAACACACAAAAGCCCAAAGCCATATTGTGAAATGGAGCTAACTGAAACTGGAAATGTGTGGGGCTGGTTGGAGCAGGAAGTCCTCATGAAAGCTCCTGTATAGTCATTAAAACCCCTCCCACCCATTCACACCCACTATCTGGAGGACCTACCACACACCTCATGCACTCCCAATGGATGGAGGACGGGCTCCATCCACATTCGTGCCCATTGGATGGTGGACCTACCACGCACTTTCAGTTCTCCCAGTGCAGCAGGCACTCTCTCCCAAAGCCTGGAGTATCAAGCCCCACCAGCTCAGGCCTCCAGCCCCACTCCTCATTCACTCTCATTGTCTGGAGGACAAGATCCCACCAATTTGGTCATCGAGCCCCATCCCCTCAGACCCATTGACTCCCAGTGGCTAGAATTCCTAATTCATGGAAATGATGTGGAGGTCATGGTGATGGGCGTGGATAAATCACACAACAACAGGTTACAGTCCAATAAGTTTATTGGGAAGAACAAAGTTCCAGAGCGCTGCTCCTTTGTCAGGTAAATACCGAAAGCTACTGCTTCCCAATTAACCTGTTGGACTATAACCTGGTGTTGTGTGATTTTTACCTTTAATTGAAGCTTGTCAGGAGCTTGAATGAGCTATAGGGGTAGGGTTGGTTTAACTATAAACTATAAAGTGCTGAACTGACTTATTTGCTGTTGTCATGGAGATAATCCTGATAGCCTCCATTCAAAGCCACAAACCACAGGGTACTTTTTCCAGTCACACTGACATTTGAATAATTCCCCCACAGACGGAGTGCACACCTTTCCTTTCACATGAAAAGGCCAATGATATTCAGATGGCACAAACATTAAGGTCACATGTAAGGTTTTGAGACAGTGGGAGATGATCAAGTGTTGCTTCTGACCATATTCGCTGGAAATATGAAGAACATGCTGCCTATTATGGTGGTGCAATGATTAATAAAAACAATTATATCAGATTTGATGGAAATAAACTTGCGAAGTTTAGGGGACATATGTGGAATGAGAATATGGGATTCTGCTGCAGAGAGCCAGCTTGGATTTGATGGGTGTCTTTCTGTGCTATAATGCATTTTATTTGAACTTGCTTAACTTGCTCTGGTCACTTGCTTTCAGGGATTAAATTATCATTTCGGTAAATCTGCTCAGTGTTCTTTCTGAGACCAATACAGGCTGTTTACACTGGGTTCTTGGGGTTGGGGGGAGGGTGAGTGGAGGATGTGCCAGTTGGGGTACACAGAACTGAATACATGCTCCAGGGTGGTCTAACAAGGATTGTGAATATCTCAGAACATCTAGAGCCATGACAAGACATGAAATGCTTTCTGACAGACTGAGGAAATAAACTATGTTCCTTCCACAGTCACCAGGGCGATGATGTCCATAACCTAGTGCAAGAAGTGACTGCACAATGTCTGTTTGGAATTTGCAAATCTTTCCATTTCATTGGGACATATCTTGGACTGTCCCAATCCTGGGAAGGGCTGGGTCAAAGGATTCAGGAAAAACCACATCCAGCTCCGACAGTCACTGTTTATTAGTGAAAAAAGTGTAGTGTTGGAAAAAATACAGCAAGTCAGGCAGCATGCGAGGAGCAGGAGAATCGACGTTTCAGACATAAACCCTTCATCAGGAATGTCGGGACGAGGCCCACGAGGTGGCTAAGAAATAATTGTGTTGCGAGGTGTATTGGAACGATTTTCAACAGGAAACAGCTGCATTCAGACTGTGCAGTAACACACCTACACGGTGTGTGTAGCAGTATGTCAGCTTTTATCTGGAATGGCAAAACACCAGTGCGGCCACACAAGGGAGAGACTGTGGAAATGTGGGAATTCCAGAAGGTAATTCTTTACCTATCCCAGCTGGAAACTGGTCAAACCACTCAGACTGGTGAGAAGCTGTTCACCTGCTCTGTGTGTGGGGGAAGGGATTCACTCAGGCAACCGTCCTGCTGAGACATCAGTGAATTTACTAATAGCCACAGTTGAAGGTATTCTTTCTCTTCTTTTCACCAAGGAATGAAAAATGGATTTTGGAGTTATAATGTTAATGAAGTTTTGTATGTAGATAACTTAGTTTTGGAAATGTTCACAATATCGTTGAACACGTACAGATTCACATTGGGTAGAGACTTTTGTTTTCCCTTATTCATTCACAGTATGAGGGTGTCCTGGCCCGGCAACATTTACTGGCCATCCCTAATTGTCCAGAGGGCAGATAAAAGTCGACCACATGGCTGTTGGGCTGAAGTAACAATGCAGGACAGACCAGGTAAGTATGGCAGTTTCCTTCCTGCAAGGGCATTAATGAACCAGGTGGGTTTTTCTGACAATCGATTAATGGTCATCATTAGATTTTTTTATATTGTATTCAAATTCCCCCATTTGCTGCAACAGACTTTGAATCCAGGTCTTCAGAAAGTTATCTGGGGCTTTGGCTTAACTGTTTAGCGACAGTACCACTAGGCCAATACTTAACCACATAGTTGCTCACCTGCACAGAGTGAACAGGTATTTTCTGATCCAGCAAGACTGGTTAATTACACATAAGTTTGCCGAGCGATTGCAGGAGTTGGATGTTGATGGGCTATTAACATCTGTCTCCGAAACATGTATTCTGGGGTTTGTTTCTGATGATGATTGGAAACACCATCAGTCTTGTTATCTTTTGGCGATAAAAACAGACTCAATTAGTCTCCTGTTTAATGCATGGCAATCAAGTCTATCTCATAACTCTAAGGCAGATTAGTTTCTTTTGAAGGGCTATCCATCTCCCCAACCTACTCCATCCTCACCTCCAACTGTACAATAATCTCATAGAGTTTCTTTATGACTATGAATGAGACAAGCTGATCAGCTGTTTCTTTCCCTACTCCTGTGTCAAGTTGGCGCTTAAACTCCCTCTGCTGCAGTTGTGATCCTGCAATATTGTACAGTGTTGCTGGGTATTCCATGCCTTGGCCTATCAGTATGCATGATATTGCATGTAACTTCTTGTATATGACCTACAGTATAAGAGTTTAGCTCTTTCCTTCCAACAACAGCAGTAAAACTGTATTCAAACAAAAATCACGGCCCAGCATAACCCCCAATTTACATCTTCCTATCAAGACAGTGGATCAATCCTCGTTCAACTGAGAGAATTCAGGAGGGCATGCCAGTAACAGCAGCATGGATACCTAAAAATGAGGTGTTAACCTGATGAAGTTACCAAAGAGCACAAGCAGCAAGTGATAGACAGAGCAAGCAATCCGGTGAACAATGGAACAGATCTAAAATCTGCAGTTCAGCCACATACAGTTCTGAATGAAGTCAGAGCACAGCTGGAATTCTGAGGACAGTTCTCTTCCAGATATTAATCAACAAGTACCATCAGACTAGATTCATTATCATAATACTCAAGTCCATTTGATATTCATATATGTACAATCAGTGTTAAATTCACCAGATGTCGCTAAAGGCAAAGATAACCTTCAAGTGATTGTACAGTGAAGACATCTGAATACTTGGTCAGCAAACTAAAGCCTGTTGTGTTTAGATAGTAATAACTTTAAAGAGATTTCAAAAAGTAAGGTGACTTGAGTATAATAGAATAAGTTCATTCGTGGGTACCTGATAATCTTGTTTTAATCTGAAGTTATTTTAGGATTAGTTAACAAATAAACACATGGTAGGGAATCCCAGCCCCATGAAGTGAACATCCAGTTCCATGTGGGAAAACCAGGGCACCTTTTGTGTCAGCGTCAACCACAAGAACACAGAACACACTGGAATTGTCAGGAACACGAGTTTGACCACGACTAAAGTATTGCACTCACTTCTGTTCCCCACATTCCAGGATTGATGGGTTCTCAACAGTGAGGGTACAGAGAAGATTGATCAGAATGTTACTACGATTGGAGAATTTCTGCTCTGAGGAAAGACTGGAATTAGGCTGAGGATGAGTTTTAAGGAGAATGAGCTGAGATTTATTTGAAGTGATAGAATGCTGAGGAATCTAGATCGAGTGGATAGGAAGGAGTTATTCATACCAGACCGGTCAGAAACTGGAGATATTAGATTGAAGCTAATTCTCAAAAAGAAGGGGAGTGGAGAATTCATTTCACTCACAGATGGTGGGGGCAGGAACTCAATGATAAGGTGATAGAGGCAGTAACCAGCATCACATTAGAATAAAAGGATACGGATGTAACTGAAATGCTGGGACATGCAGGGCTATGGACTAAGGTCTGCAGAATGGGACCAATGTGATTTATTTGACATTTCTATAGAATATTAAATTCCAGTAAAATTTGAGAATATATGAACATCATCACACCTGAAATCCAAATGTCAGAATAAATTTATCAGAAAGTTACAGCATAGATAGAGGCCACTTGGTGCATCCTGTATGCGTTGGCTGTGTAAGAATTACCCAGGATTTACAGCATTCTTTACGCACCAATGACAGCAACAATTTCAGACTGTGACCTCTGCCCTACATGTTGTTATAATCTGTTTTTTCAATGTATTTCCTTGACAACTGAACACCTTCTTTCCTTGTTTCTTTCCCAGCCTTAACTCCATTTCCCGTGGCCTTGAGGGACTGCCATTTCTGCTATTTACTCTCTCCTGCCTTCCCCCGTGTGACAGGCTTTCTTTTTCTCCTTGTCTTACCCCCACCTTGCTCACAACTTGTAACATTTCTGATTGTTCCCAGACCTCTGTGACTTCACTGCACGTTAAAAATGTGTTGCTGGAAAAGCGCAGCAGGTCAGGCAGCATCAAAGGAACAGGAGAATCGACGTTTCGGGCATAAGCTCTTCTTCCTGACATGACATGCTGCGCTTTTCCAGCAACACATTTTTAAGCTCTGATCTCTAGCATCTGCAGTCCTCACTTTCTCCGACTTCACTGCACTCCCTGGGTCAGTGGAACGAGTTTTGAATTCTCTTCCTCATGCGATAATCGGAAATCTTTCTGGCTGCAGTTTACCCCAGATTTTATTTTGTTTAAAAGAGTAATTGCGTCAGTCAAGTACTTGTGAGAATTCATCCACAATTCCGAGCATTTGGATGTAATCTTTGACCCGCCCACAGATGTGCAGGTTTGCTCTATTGGCTGTGCTAACATGGCCTGTAGTGTGCAGGTTAGGTGGGTTGGGTTAGCCATGGTTAATGTGGGGTTATGGGGGTGAAGGGTGGGAGAGCAAGTAATTGCTGACTCGATGGGCCGGATAGCCTCTTTCTGCACCTCAAGGATTCTTTGATTCTAATTAGTTGTGGTTGTCGTAACGTTTTCCTAATGCTGGGATCATTCAGCTCAGGCACACATGTTGTCTTTGTATTTCTGTGGGTTCCCACTCAATCGTTTCCTTCTGTTTTACCGCATTTTCACACTGCATGTGAGGGTGAGAATGAATTTGTAAATGCAAATACTCCAACCGAAAACCCTCACCTGTTTCGTCTGCTGCCATCACTCACAAGGGAAAGGAAAATAATAAAGGTTTCATCACAAATCTTACAGGAGCACAGTGGATAAAATCACCAGAAAAGAATGTCAGGTCAGTGTCTGAGTGTTTTCCCAAATCCCTGATTGAATCTGCCACCCCCACAATCTCAGGTGCATTACCACTCACTGGGCCACGGAGAAACTCTGCTGTTACAATGAGAACTGTCTTTGCTATCGCCTCTCCTCGTGCTTCCGCTTAATCCCCACTTCCCTTCATTAACTCCCAGCTGCCTCTACTCCAATAGCTTTTCTCAAGAAAAGAGGAGGCTGAGATACAACCTGGTACACGTAGGAAGTTTTGTATTTGTGTTTTCAGAGATTTGAAATTAAAATTATAGGGTTGGAAGCATGTTACATTGTCCTAGGTCATCAAAGGTGCTATCTAAATGAATATATTTCTTTCTGTCCGAGCTAACAATCAGATGGGCAGGTCAGTGTCTGAGAGTTTTCCCAAATCCCTGATTGAATCTGCCACCCTCACAATCTCAGGTGCCTCACCACTCACTGGGCCACGGAGAAACTCTGCTGTTACAATGAGAACTGTCTTTGCTGTCGCCTCTCCTCGTGCTTCCGCTTAATCCCCACTTCCCTTCATTAACTCCCAGCTGCCTCTAGTCCATCCACATGGGCATGTTGAAGAGCATAACAGGAGAATGGATTAAACCGAGTGTTCAATAGCCTGAATGAAAGAGGAAGAAGGAAATAAACCGGTTTTGTGGATCCCAAGGGATACAAATTCAAAGCTGAGTTCTTTGTGGACATTCCCGCAGTAATACGAGACAGCATTCCATGATGAGAGCTAAACCCGGGTGGCAGAAGTGGGAGCCACTGAACATTAGCAGGTTTAGTTCAAACACAGGAGATTTGTTCAGTCAGTAACAGTGTGTTAGACATCGAGGTGAATGAGCAGTGAGGGGGTATGTTGCCACAAGCTGCAGATGGACAACTTTCATTCGAACAGGAGGTGGCCATTCAGCCGCTCAACCCTGCTCTGTCATTTAATGAGATCATGGCTAATTTGTGGCCTAACTTGCAACGTTCAAAATCCTCCAAACTCATTAATAAACTCCTGTGCAACAGACAAGATGAATATTGCAAAACTAAATATCTGCAAATGCTGGGAAATGAGAAAAAAAACATAAATTCAGCAGGTCTGGCAGCATCTGTGGAGAGTTAACCTTTGGGGTCCAGTGACCAGTCAAGGGACCAGCTGCAGCTGACCATTCTGCTTTTTCTGTAACACTCTCTGGAACAGGTTCTGGTGCGAAGGGAATATGATTGTTAATAACAACTGATAAAACAGGAGGGGGCGTGCTCAATCAGAATATAACCCATTTTGGTCTTTCGCTTTTAAATCAAAAGCAAATAAAATTCATTAGCATTTCAGAAATAGAATAACAGACCAGAAACCAATTCTTCACATCATTGGATCTGGGAAACTGTGTTAATTCTGACCTGGTCCAGCCTTTATGTGAATCCAGACCACGAATAATGTGGTTGACTCTGAACGATTTTCTAGCCAGTTAGAATGGATGACAAATGCTGCCCCAGCAAGTGATAGAGTGATCCCAGGAACAAACAAAATGAATCCAATCACTGTGTTTACTTGTAAACTCGACGGTGTTATCGGAAGAGGATGAATGGGAAGGTTTATGGGGTAAAGGCAGAAGAATGGCATTCAGTGAGATGTTCCTTTGGAGAGCTGATGAGACAATCAGCCTCCTTTTGCACAGTAACAATTCTGTGAACATTGCATGGGGAACATGTGGCCTCTGTAATTGTTGAAGTACTTAACTGAATATGTCTGTCACCACAGAGATAATCCTGATAAAGTTAAAAATCACGCCGTGCTCAGAAAGTTAGTGCTTCCAACTAAACCTGTTGGACTATAAAGTTATATTGTGTGATTTATAACTTTATCCACCCCACTCCAACACCAGCTTCTCCACATCAGAATCCTGGCAGACAATCCCACTGAAACTGAAGTGCCTGTCAGGTACTGAAGTGAGCCACGGGGGCGTGGGGGGAGGGGGGTGTTGTTTAAACACAACGTGCTGAATTGAACTAAACTTTTTAAACTGCCGTTGCCATGGAGATAATCCTGATAACCAGCCTCCATCCAAAGCCACAAACCACACTAACATGGGTTTGGCTGTGTCTCGGGTTTTTTTTTTCCAGTCACACTGATGTTTGAAATATTCTTCCACGGATAGATTGCACAGATTTCCTTCCAGATGAAAAGGCCAATGATATTTAAATCAGCACGAATCAAGTAACTATCAGATATGAACATGAAGTTCAAATTGATTTCTCATCCGCAAATCTGTTAATGCAGGATGGAAACTCATAAGACAATTATTGTATTAAATTACAGTTTCGTTGTTTCCCCAAAGCTTTAAACCTGTCTCTCAGTTTCTCTCTTCTGTGAACTGAAATCCAAACCAATCTCCTCACTCCTTTCCTCCACACCCAGTTTTCACACTCTCTTACCTCTCTTTGAATTCAGTTTCCTCACTCCCGTCTGCAGACTAAGAACCAACTAAATGAGTTTGATTCGGAACCTCCCGGATATTGGTGAATCCTCTCCTCACCTCCCAGGGTTTCCTTCCTGGTCAGAACCACATTGGGGAAAAATCAATCTGGAACCTCTTATTTATGTTCCCCATCACTACGCTCTGATGCGAACCATCCTGCACACTCTGGTCAAATCATATCTGGTTGAACTAAAATGAACCAAAGTAGAACTCTAATTGCGGGCCCATCCTTGTCCCTTTATATAAAAATGCTGAATCTTCACAAGAGTTCTGATAACTTTCTGTAAAATGCCCCAACATTGATACTTTTACCACTCGTCAGGTTAACAGGAAAAGGGGTATTCCCCTGGAATCTGTTCCCAGAGGAAGGGAGGGAACTTCCAATGACAGATCAATCTCAGAGACCCAGAGCCTCCCTCCCTGGCACTGACCTGCTCTGCACATACGCCAACAATTGGCCGCCACTGCATCCCGTTCACTGGACTCCCCTCCTACAGCACATACTCCAGGTCACACAGGAGCCTTGATGACTGACAACAGCTGCTGCCCAATAGAGTGGAGGGACAGGGCTGGAGGACTGGGAGAATGGGATTGTAAACAATGAATGAATGTGGAGGACACTGGGGAATGGACAGGTCAGTGAGGGACAGGATCAGTGCAGCAAAACGAGGGGATTTTGGACAGACTGAGCAATGGGGCAGTCTGACAGGAGAGAAACTACACTAAGGTTCTGTTTGGAGGCTCAGGCAAGGACAGCTGGGAGATAGTATGGCCTGGTGGCTTGGGCATGTTTTCCAATCAGCCTCTTCAAAGATGCTGTTACTCAAATCTGAAACTGGTCCTCCTAGTCCAGAGGTAAGGACACTACCACCATTTCCTGGTGGGCTAGAGGAAAGAAGGGAAGATTTGCTCAGTCACACTCACATGGAAACTCCATGAGCTCTTCACACTTACTGTCTATGGTGGGGAGAGAGGGGACAGAGCAGGTGGCAGGGGGTTAGGAATATAGGAACTGCCCTTCAAAAGGAACTCACCTGTGTTGGTGATATTAATACCACTCAATACACAGTCACTAACACAAAGCTGGTGTACGTGAACTTCATCCAGAATATTAACACCTATAACCCATTAACACCTATGCACACCCCAATGTACAGAATTAAGCCCTGGCGATTAATAGCAGCCTTGAACGTGGGAAATGATGTCTCATGAACTGGACTGAATTTACTGAAGAAGTAACCAAGAGAATTGATGAGGGCAGAGCAGTGGACATGATCTGCATGGACTTCAGTAAGGCGTTCGACAAGTTTCCTCTTGGGAGACTGGTTAGCAAGGTTCGAACTCATGGAATACAGGGAGAACTAACCATTTGGATACGGAACTAGCTTAAAGGTAGAAGACTGAGGGTGGTGCCAAAGGGATGCATTTCAGGCTGGAGGACTGTGACCAATGGAATGTCACAAGGATCGGTGCTGGAACCACTACTTTTCGTCATTTATATCAAAGATTTGGATATGAACATAAGAGGTACTCTTAGTAAGTTTGCAGTTGACACCAAAGTTGGAGGTGTGGTAGACAGTGATAAAGATTACCTCCGAGTACAAGGGTATCTGGATCAGATGAGTGAATGGGCTGAGTCGTTCAGTTTAGAAAAACGAGACGTGCTGCATTTTGGAAAAGCAAACCTCAGCAGGACTTATACAGTTAATAGTAAGGTGCTGGGGAGTATTGCGAAACAAAGGGACTTGGAGTGCAGGTTCATAGTTCCTCGAATATAGAGTCGCAGGTAGATAGGATAGAAGGGAGTTGGTCTGCTTCCCTGTATTGGTCAGTGAATTGAGTATCGGTGTTGGGAGGTGATATTGTGGTAATACAGGACATTGATTAGGCAACTTTTGAAATATTCCATGCCATTCTGGTCTCCTTCCTATCGGAAGGATGTTCTCAAACTTGAAAGGGGACAGAAAAGAATTACAGGAATGTTGCCAGGTTTGGATAGGTTTTTTCCCCTGCAGCTTCGGAGGCTGAGGGGTGACCTTATCGTGATTTATAAAATCAAGCCGGTCATGGGTAGCATAAATAGACAAGGCATTTTCCGTGTGGTTGGGTAGTGCACAACTAGGGGACAGGAAGGGGAGGCTGGGGGGACAGAGAATGTCGGGATAGAGACGGGTGGAACAAAAACGGGTGAGGATAAAGACGGGGAGAGAGAAGAGGGGAACAGATGGGGTACAGGCGCGGGGGACCGGCGGTGATAACAGGCAGAGAAGGGGAGCGGCAAAGAGGGGAGAACAAGGGCAGGAACGGGGAGGGGAACAGAATGGAGAAACAGAGAAGGGAGAGGGCAGAGAATGGGAGTGGACCGAGAATGGAAGGAGTCAGCGAATGGAGAAGACAGAGAATGGGTGGGAGACAGAGAATGGGGGAGACAGAGAATGGGGGAGACTGAGAATGGGGAGGCAGAGAATGGGGAGACAGAGAATGTGGGATACAGAGAATGAGGGGAAACTGAGAATGGGGAAAACAGTGAATGCGGGGAGACAGAGAATGGGGAGACAGAGAATAGGGGAGACAGAGAATGGGGAGACAGAGAATGGAGAGACAGAGAATGGGGGAGACAGAGAATGAGGGGAGACTGAGAATGGGGAGACAGAGAATGGGGGAGACAGAGAATGGGGGAGACAGAGAATGGAAGGGAGTCAGCGAATGGGGAAAACAGTGAATGCGGGGAGACAGAGAATGGGGAGACAGAGAATAGGTGGGAGAGAGAGAATGGGGGAGACAGAGAATGGGGAGACAGAGAATGGGGAGACAGAGGATGGGGGGTAACAGTGCATGGGGAAACAGAGAATGAGGGAACAGAGAATGGAAAAACAGAGATTTGGGGGTCAGAGAATGGGGTGACAGAGAATTGGAGGAACAGAGAATGGGGAAACATGGGGGAACAGAGGGGGGAAACAGAAAGGGGGAAACAGCGAGGGGGGAAAACAGCAAGGGGGGAAACAGCGACAGGGGAAAACAACAAAGGGGAAAACAGAGAGGTGGAAAACAGCGAGGGGGAAAACAGGGAGGGGGTAAACAGCGAGGAGAGAAACAGCGAGGTTGGAAAAAGTGAGGGGGAAACAGCGAGGGGGAAACAGAGAGGGGGAAAACAGAAAGGGTGGAACAGAGAGGGGGGAACAGAGAGGGGATGGAAAGTTTTTTTATTGATCTACAACTCAACCCTGTTTGTGTTTTCTCCTCCTCACCTTCATGCCATCTGAAGGGCTCAAAACAACTGCATAGCCCGCGGAAAGTAGAGCTTCAGGGAGATCAGATGCTGATCGCTGCATTTGGATGCTTACCTTTATTGGTCTGTGCACTTATCAATAAGGGTACCTGGGTTCGATTGCACTGCGTGTGGTGTTTGCATATTCTCCCAATGTGTCAGTGTGGGCTTCCTCTAGATGCTCTGGTTTCCTCAAACATTCCAAAGACGTGCAAATTAGGTGGGTTAGCTGTGGGAAATGCTTGGTTACATGCTTCAGGTGAGATGCTGTTCCAATGGTTCGTATGGTCTCATGGGCCGAATGGGCTGGTTCCACACTGTAGGTATTCTGTCACTGAGCATAAAAGTTAAGAGGTCATGTTGTGGCTGTTTAGAGCACTGGTGAGGCCAGTTTTAGAATACTGAACTCAATTCTATTCTCCCTGATTTCGGAAAAATGTTAGCAGGATAGGACTCAACCTCCGAATGACAAGTTCCTGGGAAGTGTTGTCGAACAAATAGACCGAGCAGTGAGGGTTAATAGGACCTTGAAAGTGGGGTTGAAGGTAGACAGGTCAGTGAAGGTGTGGTTTAGTATGCTAACTGTTACTGGGCAGTGCATTAAGTATAGGAATTGGGAGGTCACATTTTGGTTATACAGTTTATTGACTCGGCCACTTCTGGAATGCCCAGACTGCTTCCAGTTCTGGTCTCCTTCCCATTGGAAAGATGTTGGGAAACCTGACCAAGTTCAGAAAAGATTTACAAGGGTGTTGCCAGTATTGGAACATGTGAACCAAAGAGAGGGGCTGAGGCTATTTTCCCTGGAGCATTAGATGGGGTGGGATGGCAGTATCCAACTTTATAAAGTTGTGAGGAGGAATGACAGTACCTATACTAGTCACACTTTCGATATTCCCAATATAGGGGATTCCAAAAGCAGAAGGCACTGGTTTAACGTGAGAGGGGAAAGACTTCAACGGGACCGTAGGGACAACTAGCTTCATGCAGGCAGAGGATGGTGCATGTATAGAATGGACTGTTTGGCATGGACAAGTAGGACCGAAGGATATGTTTCCATTTTGTACATCTCTATGACTTGGTTTTACTAAACTTGAACGGTTTCAGAAAATATCTACAAGGTTTTTGTTAGGACTGTGGAGTGAAAGGGAGAGGCTGATTAGGCTGGGGCTTTTTCCCTGGAGCGTCAGAGACTGAGTGGTTACTTTATACAGGAGGACAGATAGGGTGAATAGCCAATGACTTTGTTTCCACCAATGTCGAGGAGTTCAAAACTACAGAGCGTTGGCTCTAAAGTGACCGGAGAGAGATTTGAAAGCGACCTGAGGGCCAAACTTTTCACTCAGAGGTTGGTGGGTATATGGAATGAGGTGCTATTAGAATGATGGACGCAGGTAGACTTACAACATTTAAAAGGCGCCTGGAAGGGTATATGAACAGAAAGTGTTCAAAAAGTGTTCATAGGCCAAATGGTCCCAAATGGGACTGCATAAGTTTAGGGTATTTGGTCGACATGGACGAGTTGAACTGCAGGAAACATTGCAGCCTTGAAGAAGCATTGACATGATCACACCAGGCATGTATGATTGATGACCAGTATGGATAAGATGGGGGCATTGTGTTCAACAGTCTAATCCCTGAGACTCTGACTCCATTTTATTCTGCATTTTTCTATGATTCCCTCTTTTCGGAAGCTGGCAATATTGGGAAGCAGTGGAGAATGTTAATGGTACCTCACCTTCCGAGTGAGAGGATTCCAGTACAGGAGCAGGGATATCTTTCTGGAAAGGCCTTGCTGAGTCCACACCTGGAGTACTGTGTGTACCTTTGCTCCCTTTTCCCAAGGAAGGCAATTCTGGTTATTGAGAGAGAGTAAAGGAGGGTTACCAGACTGAGTCTGGGATGTGGAGATTGATAAGGCCTGCAGATGCTGGAAATCAGAGTCTATACAATCTGGACCTGAAAAAACGCAGCAAATCAGGCAGCATCAGAGGAACAGGTAACTTAACGTTTTGTGTCAGGACCCTTTGTTAGTCTTGATGAATACTCCTGACTCGAAACGTCAAATTTCCATCCCCAACATATTCATGCTGATCATCAAACACCTATTTATTCTAGTCCCACGTTCTTGCACTCAGCGTGTAATCGATGTTGCAGTGTTTGGTGTGATCATCTCAACACTTCTTCAAGGCTGCAATGTTTCCTGCATCTGTCACCATTTCAGATGATAGTGAGGATCTCCAGCAAATTTTGTCTTTTTTGCAGATTTCCACCATTTTGCCGAAGCACTTCGAGTCATAGACATGTATACAGCTCCATATTTTGTAGACTCTCATTCTTGTGATGTCATGACTGATGGATGAAGATGGAGTCAATCCTCGTTTAATCCTCATTTCCTTTGGCTTTCGGAGCCGCTGCCTACATCACAAATATTCTCCCGCCCATTCCCTGTCCTGGATCTGACCCATCTAAGCCTACACTTTATTTCCCTCCCCCCGTCAGACTAGTTAAAACCTCTCCAAAGGAACTGGCAATAACCCCCACGAGGAGATTTCTCCCAGCTCTGCCCAGGTGCAACAGGTTAGGCTTGTACAGGTCCCACCTAACCCAGAAAGGGTCCCAATACATGAAAAATCTAAACCCTGCAATGGTACATCATTTCTCCATCCACACTTCCAGCTGATCTATCATCTTACTCCTGTTCTCACGAGTACATGTCACTATTGGCAAGTCTGACATTATTACATTTCAGGACCTGCATTTTAATGAATCTCGGATCTGCTTTTACACAGCTTCCAGGCACTTACCCCTTTATGTATCGATCTCGTTGGTATCTGTGTGTTCCACGACCACGGGCTGTTTACGATCCAGTTCCAGAATGTCCTGCAGCTGCTCCATGATATTGTGTAACCTGGCAGAAGCGGGGTACCATACCATCCTGGATTCATGTCTGTGGCCACTGAAGTGCCCGCCATGACCCGGAAAATTGAAGCCCCTGTCACTGTAGCACTGCCACTCTCAGTTCTCCCGTTCTGCACAACACAGCTATCTGTGGTCTCATGAACCTGGCTGTTGCTGATTTCCCGAGAGGCCAACTCACCCATTCCCGCCCCTACAGAATGCCAAGCGGTATATCTGTATCTGCTTGAGAAGGGGATAACCACAGGGTAATCCTGCACTCCCTTCCTGAGACTTATACTTGATATGATGGTCACTCATTCCCGTTCTGTCCGTGTAACCCTCACCTGCAGTGTAACTAACTCACTAAACGTGCTTTTCATAACATTCTCAGTATCGCAGATGCTCCGCAGCCAGTCCACTCATGACTCCAGCTCTGAAAAGCTATTTTCCAGTTGCAGCAGGTGGTCACACTTCCTGCACACTTAGCAGTCAGGGATACTGCAATTTCCGCTCCATGTGGTCATCAAAAGCCTCCAGTATATCTCCACGATGTCCCACATATCTGCCCTTGAACCCCAAACCTCCAACTGCAACAAGGATAGAACCTCCCATTCCTCAACTTCCACCCAGATACAACACATCATTTTCACCAACTACAATCAGACCTCACCACCAGAGATATATTTCCCGCCTCACTCGTTTCAGCATTCCCCAGAGACCATTCCCTCTGCGACTCCCTCATTAGATCCATGTTGCCCACCAACCCACCCTGCACTCCCAGCACCTTTGCTTGCTACTGCAAGACGTGTAAAACCTGTGCCCACACCTTCCCCTTCACCTCCATCCAAGGCACCAAAGGATTCCTCCATGTCTAGCAGAGATTTCCTTGCACATTCAAACACCTCACCTATTGTTCTCGATGTGGTCTCCTCTACAGTGGGGAGACAGGATGCAAACTTGCGGAATGTTTCAGGGAACATTTCTGAGACACATGCACCAACCAACCGCACTGCCCTGTGGCCGACCACTTCGCTCCCCTCCCTTTTCGCCAAGGAATGCAAGTCCTGGGCCTCCTCCACCACTCAGTCTGAGCCACCCGACTGCTGGAGGAAGAACATCTCATCTTCAACCTTGGGACCCTTCAGCCCCATAGCATCAAAGTTTCCTCATCACCACTCACACCACCTTATCTCAGATGCAACCCTCCAACATGGCACTAGCCTCTTGAACTCTCCTACCTGTTTTTCTTCCTGCCCAATTATCCACTCCATCCTCTCACCATACCCTCCACTTAGATCTACATATTGCCTTCCAAGGTAACTTCCCCCAACCACACACACCATTCCTATTTATCTCTCAGCCCTCTTCACCGCTTCCCCCCCAACATTCCTGAAGGACTTATGACCAATATGTCGATTCTCCTGCTCCTCGGATCCTGCTTGATCTGCTGTGCTGTTCTGCTGTGCTGTTCCAGCGGCACGTTTTAACGCAAGCCGGAAGAACAATACACAATCTCCTACTTTGGGACCCAGCAGCCTTCTGGCCTCAATATCATCTTAAATAATTTTAGGTCCTGAACTCTCACACGTCCTAGTGTCTGAGCTGCCTATCGCCACACAGCAGGCATTGTTATCACATAGCCTGTCATTACACACTACCTATGGTTAGCCACTAACAGTCCCCATAAACAGCTATTCACCCTTCCCCAGGCAGATCATCATACATTCCTTTGTCCAACTGCTCTTACCTCTCTCTTTGGATTCTATCCCCACCTCTTATTTACTCCTTAATCCCTGTCTTCTGCATATAAACTGTCAATGTTTTCTCAGTAACATCAGTTCGGAGGAAGGGTCACCGGATCCGAAACGTTAACTCTGATTTCTCTTCACAGATGCTCCCAGACCTGCTGAGCTTTTCAAGTGCCTTCCAATTATTGTGTGTGATTTACAGCACCCGCGGTTCTTTCGGTTCTAATTTACCTGGAATTTCTAATTCAGGTCTAGCAGCCTACACCGTGTGTTTATCGACCCTTTGAGTCCAAACTAACTAAATTTCTCTCCCAGTGCCTGCTGCCTCTCCCACTCCCTTCATACTCACTGGGTCCCCCTCACAGTGACACTGCACCTAACTAGCTCATGGTCACTTGTTACCCTGCTCAACGCACCCCTCATTCACTCCCTTTGACTGGAGAATCATGCCTACTCTCCTATTGGTCTGAAAGTGCCCTCAATCAGCCAGGCCCCATTGTGACGTGATTGGTCGCCTTCTCCGAGGAGTATTGGAGGCTGAGGAGTGACCTCACAGTTGTTTATAAAATCATGAGGGGCATGAATAGGATAAATAGAGAAGGTATTTTCCCTGGGGTGCGGGTGTCCAGAACGAGACGACATAGATTTAAGGTGAGAAGGGAAATATTTAAAAGGGACCCAAGGTTTAAGATTTTTTCACGCAGAGGGTGGTGCACGTATGGAACCTTCGGTCAATGCAAGTGGTGGAGGCTGGTACAATTACACCATTCGAAAGGCATTTGGATGTGTATATGAATAGGAAAGGTATAGAGGGATATGGGCCAAGTGTTGCCATATAAGACACGATTAGTTTGGGATATCTGGTCGGCATGGATGATTTTATCCAAAGGGTCTGTCTCCATGCTGCACATCTCTATGTCTCGAGGACTCTGCCCTGGGATGAGCTTCATCATTTACAGTGAATGGGGCAGCATCACAGAGTACAAGGGCTGGGATCTATTTCCGCCTATTGGGGCTGTACTCTCTCCCTCTGGAGGTGGTTCCAATCTGTCCTAACTCTCCCACCATTTGCCCTTAACCCTCCAAATGTTTCCTTAAAAAATTAAATTCCAAATCTATTTTTACAATAACTGCTGAATCTTCATCCAGCTGTCGTTCAAATGCTCAGAACTTACTCAGTAAAATGATCTTCACATTTGTAACCTGCATTATTTGCCAATTACCTGAAAGTAGTTACAAAAACTTGTGCCAATGTTAATAATTTGTCTCGCTGTAAATTAAATATCCTGCTCCTGGTTGAAATCATTGCTTAACCTTCTCAGCTCCAAGGAGAATTATCTGACCTTCTGCTACCTCTCCATAAAAGAGAACGCTATCTTAATTTTAAGATATTTATGTCATAGAGAAGTACAGCACAGAAACAGACACCATGGTCCAACTTGTCCATAACGACCAGATATCCTAAATTAATCTTATCGCTTTTGCCACTACTTGGCCCAAATCCTTCATCCTTCTAAACCGTTCTTAATCATGTACCCAATTATGCTTTTTAAATATTGTTATTGTGGCAGCCTCCACACATTTTCTGCCAGCTCATTCCATACACTTACCACGTTCAGTTTGAAAACATTGCCCCTTTGATCCCTTTTAAATAATTTTCCTATGAACTTGCACACGTCTAACCAGGGAAAAACACCTTGGATGTTCAGCCTATCCATGTCCCTCGCGATTTCATCAACCTCTAAGATCATCTCTCAGAATCCGATGTTCCAGAGAAAACAGCCCCAGCCTATAGCTTAAACCCTCAAACGTGGCGACATCTTTGCACATCTTTTCTGAACCCTTTCAAGTTTCACAATATCATTCCGATAGCAGGGAGACCAGGACTAAAAGTACAATTCCAGAAGTGGCTGAATCAATGTCCTGTAGAGCCGCAAAATGACGTCGCAACTCCTATAGTCAATGCACTGACCAATATAGGCAAGTATATCAAACACCTTCTTCACAACCCTGCCTATCCGTATTCCACTTTCAAGGAAGTATGAACCTACACTCCAAGGTGTCTTTGTTGAGTTACAATCCCCAGGATCTTCCCATTAATTGTATAGGTCCCGCCCTGATTTGCTTTTCCAAAATGCACAACATCACATTTATCGAAATTAAACTCCATCTGCTGCCACTCGGCCAATTGATCGAAGTCCCATTGTACTCTGACGTAAGTTTGCTGTCCATGACAACTCCAATTTTGATGTTTACTGTAAACCTACAAACCATACCTCCTATATTCACAAATAAATAATTGATATAAGTGACATAAAGTAGTGGACCCAGCACCGACCCTGACAGCATATTGCTCACCACTTGCCTCCAGTCTAAAAAGCAACCCTCCAACACTGCTCTGACTGCTTAACAAGGTTAGAGCTCATGGAATACAGGGAGAACTAGCCATTTGAACAGAGAACTGGCTCAACGGCAGAAGACAGATGGTGATGGTGGACAGATGGTGGCTGTTTTTCAATCTGGAGGCCTGTGACCAGTGGAATGACACAAGGATCGGTGCTGGTCCCACTAATTTTCGTCATTTATATAAATGATTTGAATTTGAGCAGAAGAGGTATCATTATTAAGCTTGCGGATGAAAGAACAATTGGAGGTGTAGTGAACAGCAAAGAAAGTTACCTCAGATTAAAACGGGATATTGATCAGATGGGCCAATGGGCCGAGAAGTGGCAGGTGGAGTTTAATTCAGATAAATGCGAGGTGTTGCATTTTGGGAAAGCAAATCTTAGCAGGACTTATGCACTTAATGGTAAGGTCATGAGGAGTGTTGCTGAACAAAAAGACCTTGGAGTGCAGGTTCATAGCTCCTTCAAAATGGAGTCATAGGAAGATAGGATAGTGAAGAAGGCATTAAATATGCTTTCCTTTATTGGTCAGGGTATTTAGTACAGGAGTTGGGAGGTCATGTTGCGGCTGTACAGGACATTGGGGATGGGCCTCTATTGGTATATTGTGTGCAAACCTTCCTATCGGAAAGATGTTGTGAAACTTGGAAGGATTCAGTAAAGATTTACAAGGAGGTTGAACAGGTTGGAGGTTTTGAGCGAAAGGGAGAGTTTGAACAGGCTGGGGCTGTTTGCCTGGAGCGTCGGGACTGAGTGGTGTCCTCATATAGATTTATATAATCATGAGTGGCTTGGATAGGCTAATTAGCCAAGGTCATTTCTCTGGGGTGGGTGAGTCAAGAAGTGGAGGACATAGGTTTAGGATGAGAGGGGAAACAAATAAAAGAGATCTGAGCGGCAACGTTTTCACGCAGAGGTTGGTACGTGTATGGAATGAGCTGCCAGAGAAAATGGTGGAGGCTGGTACAGTTGCAACATTTAAGAGGCATTTAGATGGGTATAAGAATAGGAGGGCTTTGGAGGGATATAGCCGGGTGCTAGTAAGTGGACTCGGTTGGGTTGGGATACCTGGTCGGCATTGACGGGTTGAACCGAATGGTCTGCTTCCGTGCTGTACATCTCGAGGACTATGACATTCCAGCCAATCTTGTATCCAAATAGCTAGTTCTCCCTATATTCTATGGCGTTGAATTTGCTAACCAGTCTGTTATGTGGAACCTTGTGTCTTTCTGAAGTCAATGTTAGTGATTTATGTACAAAGCCATGCTGACGGTCCCTAATCATTTCTTGCCTTTCAAATTCCATGTAAATCCTGTCCCTTAGAATCCCTTCTAACAACTTGCCTGCCATTGACTTCAGGCCCACCAGTCTGTAGTTCCCTGGCTTTTCCTTACCACCTTTCTCTAATAACGGCACCTATTTTCCAGCACCTCACCTGCGGTTTCAATTATATAAATATCTCAGCGAGGTGCCCAGCAATAACTTCCCTCGGTTCCCACAAAGATCTTGGATACAGCTGATCAGGTCCCAGGGATGTATCCACCTTTATGCATTTTACGATATCCTACATTACCTCCTCTGTAATATGGACAAGTTATCACTATTTATTTCTCCACACTCGCGAGCTTCCATATCTTTTTTTTACAGTAAACATTGATGTGAAATACTCATATAGTATCTGTCCCACCTCCTGCGGTACCACAGACATCGTTGTTGATATTAGAGGCTCTATTCTCTGCCTGATTACGCTTTTGTCCTTAGTGTATTTGTAGAATCTGTTTGGATTCTCTTTAAACCTATTTCGCAAAGCTATCTCGTGTCCTCTTTCTGCCCTGCTGGTTTCCCTCGCGTGCACTTCTAATGCCCTTATACTCCTCCAGGGATTCATTCAAACTCAGCTGTCTGTACCTGCTATATCCACCTTCATCTTCTTGACCAGAACCTCAATTTCTATCGACAGACAGCATTCTTTACAACTAAAAGCCTTGCCCTCAACAGGAACATACTGTCTCTGTACTCTCATTGTCACGGGCCTATGGTGGCAATGACAGATGTGTACAAGGAAGCAATCATTCTCAGCAAAGAGGTAGTATTAGGAAAGCGAATAGCCTAAAGATAGATGGTCTCCTGGCCGTGATGGAGGAAAATACATTGCGGGCCAGGGTGGGGGGTTGACCCTGGGAATTGAAAAATGCTCGTGATTATTCGCTAGAATTTGCTGGACTCTGGGACGGTCCGACAGATTGGAAAGCTGCAAATGTGTGCTATTATTTTTCAAAAGGACCCGTTAGATTAACGTTTGCATTGGGGAAAATGCTTGAATCTCTCAAGGAAGTAGTAGAGAGTTATCTGGGTAGAAACTGTCCCATTGAGCAGCTGCAGCATGGATTCATGAAAGGCTGGTCATATTTAACGTATTTTCTGGGATTAGTTGAAGACATTACGAGTGTATTGGACAAGGGGGAAACGGTGGATGTGGCGTATCTGGATTCCCAGCTGTCATTCGATAAGTTGCCACACACATGGCTACTGTGCAAAGTAAAGATGCACGGCATTATGGGTAATGCATTAGCATGGATTGAGATTTGGTTACCGAACAAAAAGTAAAGAATGGGGATACAATAAATGCGTGCTTGGATTAGTGTTGGGACTATATGTTTTGGAAGTGAGAACCAATTGTACGATGTCAGAGTTCATATTTGACACGAAGATGATGTACAGCAATATGTGCAGAGGCCACTTTCAGTCTGCACAGCGATACATATAGGTTAAGTGAGTGGGTGAGGATCTGGCAGATGGAGTACAATGTTGGGAAATGTGAGGTCATCCATTTTGGTCGGACTAACAGCAAACTGGATGATGAAATGATGAAAACCTGCAGCATGCTACTGTGCAGAAGGAACTGGTTGTCCTTGTGCATGAATCACAGGTTGGCTTGCAGGTGCAGTATGTAATTAATGCAGAGAAGGGAATATTATCCTTCATTGCTCGAGGGATGGTTATGCTGTAGCTGTATAGGGTGCTGGTGAGGCCGCTCCTGGAGTACCCTGTACAAGTTTAGTCTCGATTCATCAGGAAGGATGGACTGGCACTGGAGGGAGTGCAGAGGAGGTTCACTCATTTGGGTCTGGAGTTTGAGAGGGTTGGCGCCTGTGAAGAGATTGACAAAACTGGTTGTGTTCTCGTTGGAATTTAGAAAAATGGGATGTTGAATATAAGAATATTAAAATTATGAAGGGAATAGGTAAGATATAAGCAGGTAGTTTATTTTCATTGGGGGCAGGTCAACGAGCACAGCGTCAAAATAAGGGGGACCAGATTTAGGACTGCATACAGGAGGAGCGTCTTCAGCTAAAGGTATGTGAATCTGTGGAATTCCTTGCTGGGTGAAGCAGTTGAGGAAATTGTCTTGAATGTCTTTAAGGCAAAAGGTAGGTTTGTGAAAAGGAAAGGAATTAAGGGTTATGGTGAGAGTGCAGGACTGCGAAGCTGAGGCCATGAAACGATCAGCCTTGATCTTATTTAATGGCAGTGCAGGTTTGAGGGGACAAATGGCCTATTCCTGCTCCTCTTCCTTATGTTCTCACTTTCCAGCCGTCCCTTTACGTGGGAATAGCAAACAAATATTGAAAGTGCATGCTTTGTACCATCAAAATTGGCCTTTGTCGAATTTAAAACTATAACTTTTAGATCTGATTTATTATTTTCTGTAAACATTTTAAAACTAGTAGAAATATCAGAGAATCCTGAGTGTGGAAACAGGCCATTCGGCCCATCACATCTACACTGACTCTGAGAGCCACCTACCCTGTAACGCTGCAATTCCCATGACCAATCTATCTAACCTGCACATCCCTGAACACTATGGGCAATTCAGCCTGGATAACCCACTCAACCTGTACAACCCAGAACACCATGGGCAATTCAGCCTGGACAATTCACCCAACCTTCACATCTTTGGACTGTGGGAGCAAACCCGAGCACTCAGACGAAACCCACGCAGACAACCCAAAACAGGTGATGATCCCTTTCTTATTTCCCAATTCTACCCAAGAAACTTCACTGGACGTACTCCCATGAGTATCCTTCCTAAGCACAACTGTAATGGTATCCCTCATCAAAAATGCCACACTCCCTCCTCTCTTATCCCCATTTGTATCCTTCCCCTTGCATCTATACCCTGGAACATAAAACTGCCAGTTCTGTCCATCCCTGAGCAAAGTTCCTTAATACCCATGACATACAATTGCCAGGTTCAAAACCATATCCTGAGCTCATCTGTATTCCATATTAGGCCTCTTACATTGAAATAAATGCAGTGACACTGCTTAATCCTACCTCGTTCTGTGCCTTGCCCTTGCCTGCCTTGACTGTCGAACTTCTCAACTGTGTCAGCCTCAGATATACCTCTTTTCTCACTACCTCTTTGCGTTTACACCCTCTCCCTCACTGGTTTAATGCCTCTTGAAGAGCACTAGCAAATCTCCCTAACTGGGTATTAGATACATTCCAATTCAGGTATAATCCATCCTTCGTATGCAGGTCAACTAGTCCAGAGGAGATTATCACTATCAAACAATGTGAATCCTTCTCCCCAACACCAGATCCTTATCCAGTCATTCATCGGCTCCATCAGGCTATTCTTACTCTCACTAGCATGCAGCACCGAGAATAATCCAGATATTATGACAAACGAGGACCTACTTTTCATCTTCCAGGCTAATTTGCTATATTCTCTCGTCAGGACTTCATCCTTTTCTCCATTGACGTCATTGGTACCAATGTACAGCGAACACCCACTGGTCATTCTCCACTTTGAGAATATTCTGCACCCTCTGTGAGGCATCGTTGATCCTGGCACCAGGGAGGCACAATTCCATTCTAATGTCTCACTGTCGCTACAGAAAGGGCAATCTGTGTCCCTGATTAGAGAATGCCCTATCACCATCGATCGCTTGGAACCTGATGTACCACTCATTATGTTAGAGCCAGTCTCAGTACCAGTAACTTGGCTGTCAGTGCTTTATTCCCCGGAGTGTCTGTTAACATCTACATTTTCTGAAACAGGATATTTGTTTGACATGGGGAGATCTACAGGAGACTCCTGCACTACCTACCTCCCTATCCTAACTTTCCGGGAGGTAACCCATCTACATGACTGTGTCTGCAGCTTTACTACATGAAATCGCCACCTATCACATTCCCTGGCACCTGTAAATTCTTAATTACCATTAACCAAAGCTCCTTCTGATCCATGTGATTCAACAGAATTTGCATCCTCACTTCCTGCATACAATCATCAGGATCATTGAAACTCTCCCTAATCTCCGACATCCAACAGGAAGAGCTCATCCCATTACGAATGGCCATCTCTGCACTTTAGCGTTCCACAGACCCAGAAAAATGCAGAATCTTACTGCTTTACAAAACACTACTCGAGAATAAATTAGTACCAATAATTTATATTTAAATTTTTAATCAAAATATCATGAGATAGGTATTTAAAATAATAATCGCTCACCGTACTCAATGTTGTCGATTTAATGAAGTAAAACATACTAAAATTTACCTTTTAAAAGACTGAAACACATTGAGCTGATCCCCGCTGTGAGTCACAGAGATGAATACCACGGAAACATACCCTTCGCTCAAACTCGTCCATGCCGACCAGATGACCTAACCTCATCTAGTCCTTTTTGCCAGAAATTGGCCCATATCCCTCTAAACGCTTACGACTTGCATACCCACCCAGATGCCTAATGAATGTTGCAATTATACTAGGCTCCACAACTTCCTTTGGCAGCCAATTCCATACACGCACCACCTTCTGCATGAAGACGTTACCCCTTCAATTTGTTTTAGATCTTTTCCCTCTCAACCTAAACCTATGTCCTGTGGGTCTAGACTTTTTTTTAGCCCAACAAGTCCACACCGCCCCGCCGAAGTGCAACCACCCATACCCCTACATTTACCCTTTACCTAACACTAGGGGCAATTTAGCATGGCCAATTCACCTGACCTGCACATCTTTGGACTGTAGGAGGAAACCGGAACACCCGGAGGAAACACACGCAGACACGGGGAGAACGTGCAAACTCCACACAGTCAGTCGCCTGAGGCGGGAATTGAACCCGGGTCTCTGGCGCTGTGAGGCAGCAATGCTAACCACTTCCCCACCGCAGGGAAAATACCATGTCTATCTATCCTATTCATGCGCCTCATGATCTTATAAACCTGTATAAGGTCACCCTTAAGTCTCTGTCGTTCCAGGAAAAAAACAGCCCCAGCACATTCAGCCTTTCTCTATAGCTCAAACCCTCCAGCTCTGACAACATCTTGGTAAATCTTTTCTGAACCCTCTCAAATTACACAACATCTTTTTGATAGTTGCAGAACAGAATTGCTCGCAATATTGCAAAAGTAGATTAACCAATGTCCTGAGCAACCACAACATGACCTCCCAACTCCTGTACTCAAAATAAGGGAAAGCATACCAAACTGCTTCTTCGTTATCATATCTAAACGCGACTCTACTTTCAAGAAACTATGAACCTGCACTCCAATTTCTCTTTGTTCAGCAACACTCCCTACGACCTTACCATTAAGTGTAAAAGTCTTGCTAAGATTTGCTTTTCCAAAATGTAGCACCTCACATTTATCTAAATTAAACTTCATCTGCCACTCCTCGGCCTATTGACCCATCTGATCAAGACCCAGTTGTAAACAGAGGTAACCTTCTTTCTTGTCCACTACACCTGCAATTATGGTACCATCTGCAAACTTACTAACTATATCTCCTATATTAACTGTCCAAATCATTTATATAAATGACGAAAAGTAGTGGACCCTGCACCAACCCTTGTGGCACACGTGGTCACAGGCCTCCAGTCTAAAAAACAACCCTCCAACACCACCCTCTGTCTTCTACCGTTGAGCCAGTTCTGTATCCAAATGGCCAGTTCACCGTGTATTCCGTGAGAGCTAACCTTGCGAAACAATCTCCCATGGAGAACCTTGTCGACGTCATTATTGAAGTCCAGATAGATCACATCCATCGCACGGGTCCATCAATCCTCTTTGTTACTCTTCAGTAAACTCAATCAGGTTCGTGAGATGCGATTTACAATGTTGAATATCCCTAATCAGTCCTTGCCTTTCCAAATACATGTACCTCCTGTCCCTCAGGATTCCCTCCAACAACGTGCGCAGCGTCGATGCCAGGGTCACCGGTCTACGGCTCCTTGGCATGTCCTACTTGCCTTCCTTATATAGTAGCACCATATTAACCAACCTGTAGTCTTCTAGCACCTCACTAATTTCTCAGCAACAGGCCCAGCAATTACTTGAATAGCTTCCCACAGAATTTTCAGCGTACACCTTATCATGTCCTGGGGATTAATCCAACTTTATGCGTCAAGACATCCAGCACTACTTCCTCTGTAATATGGACATTTCTCAAGATGCCACCATCCATTTCTTCGGTTTCGACATCTTCCACGTCCTTCTCCACAGTAAACACTGATGCAAAATACTCGTTTAATATCTCCCCATCGCTTGCAGCTCTACACATGGGCTGCCTTGTTGATCTTACAGGGGCCCTATACTCTCCCTAGTTTGCCTTTTGTTTTTAACGTATTTATAAAAACCCTTCAGATTATCCTTACCCCTGCAAGGTTTGTTATTTGACTGGGACAACATATCTATCCTGCGACAGGCTATGCAAAGACATGCCAGAGAATTCCTAGGGACCTGGCACTCCAACCACAACGCCATAAACAAACACATAGATCTCGATACCATCTATCAACCCCTCAGAAAACGGACAGGAAATGACATCATCACAAACCCCAGGAACCACATCCAGGACAAACATTTAAATCGAAAAGGAAGACAACAGCTTCGCTTCACCATCACCACTGATGTGTGTTATCTAGCCAGGTAATGAAACGTCTGGATATCAAACCTACAGCTCAGCAAGTAAACCTACACACTATCCTTAACCCTATTCGCCAGAGCTATCTCGTGTCCCCTTTTTGCCCTCCTGATTTCCCTGTTAAGTGCACTCCTATTGACTTTACATTCTAAGGATTTTTCAGGTTTTTGAATTGGAATAATTCAATATATTACATCTTGATTAAAAAAAAACTAAAGCAGGACTTACACGAATTTAAAGTAGGGCCTTGAGTAGTGATGAAAATGTATTGCTGGAAAAGCACAGCAGGTCAGGTAGCATCAAAGGAACAGGAGAATCGACTTTCCTCATTCCTGAAGAAGGGTTCATGCCCGAAACGTCGATTCTCCTGTTCCTTGGATGCTGCCTGACCTGCTGCGCTTTTCCAACAACACATTTTCAGCTCTGATCTCCAGCATCTGCAGTCCTCACTTTCTCCTTGAATAGTGATGTAAAACAAAAAAAAAACTTAAGGGTTCAGGTCTTTGAAATTTGTGTCACGTGTAGACAGGGTGGTTAAAAAAAGTGTTTCGCACATTTACCTTCATTGCTAACACCTTTCAGTATCAGAGTTGAGACGTAATGTTGAGGATGTACAGGATTTTGGGGAGGCCTATTCTGGCATTCTGTGTCCAGTTCTGGTTGTGCTGTTATAGGAAGGACATTATTAAATTGGAGGGAGTTCAGAAGAGATTTCCCAGGATGGTGATGGGAACGGAGGGATTTTGTTATCTGAAGAGGTTGGATCAGTTGAGACTTCTTTCACTAGAAGATAGGAGGTTGAGGGGTGATCTTATTATAGGTTTATAAAATCGGGAACAGTGTAGATAAGGTGAGTGTCTGGAGGAGAGGCGAATTCCAGACTCGGGTGCATTCATTTTGAGAAGAGATGAGAAAGGTTTGAAAAAGACAATAGGGATTTTTTTTTAATATCGCACGCTTTTAATGAACTTCCGGAGGAAGTGGTATTTGTAACTACAATTATAATTGTTATAGTTATACAAGCGGAGGCAAGTGGGATTAGTTTAGTTAGGAATTCTGGTCGACATGATCTGGTTGGACCACTGGGTCTGTTTCCTTGCTGTATAACATTATGACTCTAACTCTCGCGACCTCTGAATTCCTTCATCCTCACAAATCTCCTGATCACTGTCACGTCATTCAGCTTCATAACTCTTTCTTATCTCTAAATTCCTCTCCTGCCTCAGAACCCTCACTACGTCTGGTATCACAAAAACCTCAATCTCCAACATCCTCCAATCTCCTCCAGTCTCATCACCCTCTCGAACTCTAAGCTTGTTCACCCTCACAAATCTCTGTGATATGTGCCTCTCTCGAATTCCAGCTTTGAGCACAGCCAATCTTTATTACATATTCCTGCACCCTGAGCTCCATAATGTCCTGTTTAAACTCACTGTCTCATTTTCCTCCCAAAATCATGAATCAATCATGTACCATCTATTCGAATATCTCAATCTCAGACCTGGTTTCTAAAGTGGCTTGTCATATTCCGATAAGAAGTGTCTTCGAGGTCCACAGGACATGAGAAGGCTTTGTGAACCACTGAGTCTGTACTGTAAATAAATCTTCCAACTAACAATTATAATCCCATTTTCAAGCACTTAGCCCATAGATCTGTCAAGCTTGGCATTGCATTGTGTGTTTAAATACATCTTCAATGAAATTGAGATGTCTGTATCTCCTACCTTTACAGACAGTGAGGTTTAGTGCAACTATTGCTCTATGATGACATCACCCACAGGAATACAGAGCAGCTGGGTCTGTGCAAACCAGAGAACCCCCACAAATTGGCAGGGTCCCTGAGAGAGGGCACAAGAGATTTACCAGGATGGTTCGCGGAATGGGGGATTTTAGTTGCAGAATTTGGGTTTGTTTTAAATTAGTCATTCATGTGACATTAGTATTGCTAATACACATCAAGAATAGCCACCTACAATCATTGGACTCTCCTTCTCAACCTCTTCCCTTGCCTGGGCTGTGGTAACATTCAGGTTAAACAACCACCAGTCATCTCTCCCGAATAAGAGAGCAGCCCCATGGTCTGGTAGGACAATACTGACTTTACCTGTTACAAAGTGATGCCTCTGTATTTCGTGGGTGGACGGGGGGAATACTGAAAATGGTTGTTGGGACACCACTCAGGCACAGTGCTTTGTCCTGGACGATGGTCACTTTCTTTAATATTGTTGGGGTTGCACTGATGCCGGCAAATGGAGAATGTCCCAACACAATCCTGATGTTTACCTTATAGATAGCAAACAGACATTGGGGGATCAGGGGTTTGGAGAAACCGAGGTTGTTCTCCTTGTAGTAAAGGAAACTGAGGGGAGCTGTGATGGGGAAGTGTACAAACAAAAGTAGGATGCTCAAATGTACACTCAGCAGCACATCATAAAAAGATTATAGAACACATTGTACAGTTGGGGGAGATCTTTTGAGAGGACGGAGTGATTCAAAGGAGAACTTTTCTGCTGCAAACGGGAATGACCTGGAACACAATACTCACACACAATGCAAATATCCAGGTCCTGATGAATTCAATAATTCTGTCAGCGTTTGGCGTTACAATTACTGAGATTACCATCTGAATGTCCAACTATAATATCTTGTAATACAAATTTATAAAATCCATCATTGTCAGTTCAGATTGGAAACTCACACCATCCCCACCCCCTGGCCCTGGATGACTGGACACATTACCCCTTGTGGAGATCAGCAGCCAATCCAGGGGGAAATCTACGTGGGTTTCTATGAGTTTCTACCTTGGGCTATCAGGTGATTGAACAGAGCAGATCTATGACACATAGTACAGATTGTTCCAAGAGTCAGTGAGATGTGGAGAGCAGGATTTGCTTCCTTTTGTTTCCTGTTGTGTTGCCGCTGTGCCTCATCAATAAGACATTAGGTGTGAAAGGCTCATGCACCTTGATTGGCAAGTTGTATCCATTCAGACCAATGGGAAGTAAGATCTCCCCAATCATTGCAAAGCGTATTCCTAAAGAAAGATAACAAATGTGCATGCTTCCCAATGCTCAGTGCTCCCAGTGAACATTTAGAAGAATGAGGAGTGTCTCCTCGAAAAGGCATAACTGGAAATTTCCAAGAGGATTATAAACTGTTTACAGAGAGATATTCATAGGAAAAGAGGGCAACAAGTTGCCAGATGAAGTAGAACTTGGGAAAACGTGGAAGCTGCTCATTTTGGAGGAGATAATAAAATAACAGAGTTACTATTTAAATGGTAGAAACTGTAGAAAGCTGCACCACAAAGGGACCAGGCGTAATTGTGCAGGAAACACAGCAAGCTAGCATACAGTTATAACAGGGAATCAGGAAGGGGAATGGAATGTTGTTCCTGATTTCAAGGAGTTTGCAATAATAGAGTTTGGAGTATATACCTGAGGGCAACTGTTCAAAGTGCGATTGAGACCACATCTGGAGAAATGTGAGTAGATTTGGTCCCTTTATTTAAAGAAATGCGTCAGTTTATTGGAGGCATTTCAGAGAAAATACAATGGGAAGATCCCTGGTTCGCATGGATTATCCTTTAAGCAAAGACTGAACGGCTTGGAACTCTACTCACTGGATATTGGAGAATGACATGTGATCTCTTTGAAACATACAGGATTCTGTCGGGGTTTGACAGGGTAAATACTGAGAGGACATGGCCCATCATGGGGGAGTCTGGATCTAGATTCTGGGTCAGTCATGGAATCAAGGGTACTATTTGGATTCAACTAGGTGAAAGTAAATGTACCGCCTGAAGAAGGGCTTATGCCGAAACGTCGATTCTCCTGCTCCTTGAATGCTGCCTGACCTGCTGTGCTTTTCCAGCAGCACATTTTTCAGTTACTATTTGGATTCGTCATGTTGAAGGCAACACCGATACGGGTAAGGGGTGTCAGTAGCAATTGAGCTGGGGTGAGGTGGAGACGAGCAACATCTTAGAGATTGGAATTCGCAGTGTTTGTGATTGTGTGGATGTCTGATCAGAAGATCGCCTTGGGGTCAGATATAACAGCAATATTGTGAAGAGTGTAGTCCTGCCTCATACAGTTCCCAGTAAGAGGGAGTGGCTCAGCAGTAAGGGAAAGTAATTTGTAATAGCAACTGAAGGCAATGGGTTTACCTATTACAATGTTTCATTGGAGGAAATTGTAGTGAATCGAGTAGTGGAAGTGTGGTAAGCAGTTTGATAACCGAGCATCAGTGGAGGAATGGAGAGCGATGATGGGGAGGGAGAGCTGGGCATTGTTAGTGTACATGTGAAACCTCACACTGTGCTTTTGGCGATGTCACCTCCTGGCAGCATGTAGGTGACAAACAAGAGGGCCAAGGAAAGATCCTGGAGGGTCATTAAATGCACGGAATTCAGAAAGGAAAGGGAGAGTGGAGATGGAGCAGGATTTTTCAACGACAGTGAGGTCAAATATTAGATTTTAGCAGAATGGGTGAGAAGGTCATAACCAGAAAAGTCAGACAGACAGAACAAAGAACAATATATGTGATAGGTGAGGGGATTGATGAGGAGGAGACAGAGTTGTAATGTCTGTAGTTTCGGAACATTAGGGTAAAGTGTCAAGATGAGCTCTGATAAAGATTGACACTGAACTGAAGAAAGATTTTAGATTCGGGCTAAACCCAAGAGCACCACATGAGACAGTTTGGCTTGGTGGGCGAGTGGGAGGGAGGGAAGTAGCAGAGGCAGCTCATCAGGTTATCGCAATCTTATTGACAGAGAAAACTCCATGTACCTCTCACTCTTATTGTTCGAGGGGAGCATGGAGGAGACAGGATGATGTGCATTGTTTCACAGAGTACTTAAAATGAGTGAACAAAACCTACTGTCCACTGAAATATCTTGCCCTGTTTCAACAATTCGGTGAGTGGAACAGCCAAAGTGCTCAAATTCGGCACAAACATTTGTTACTGCTCTTTTCATCGATAGTGTAGGAGATTCCGCAATTGCTTTCGTTTTCAAAAGTCGTGGGGCTATTTTTTCCGTGTCCAATAACATGGCCCAGGAAGGTGACTCGTGCTTTAGCAAATTCACTTATTGCTCAGTTTACCACCGAGCTTGACAAGTCGATTGAACAAATCCGAAAAATGCTGCAAATGTTCCTTCCATGATTGATTAAAAATCACGAGGCCATGAACATACATCACACAGTTATGTAATCCAGCAATGATCTGGTTGGTCAGTCTCTGAAAAGTGACTGGTATGAATTAGAACTGAGATATCACATTTAGCGTTACGAAAGACGAAATTGCCTTTGCTCACTCTGACAGAGGCACGTCCCAGTAGCCTCTGAGCAAATCCAGCTTAGAAATGCAAGCTGCTTGTACCACGTTTTCGACACAGTCTTCCAACAGCTGAATTAGATGTGCATCAGTCTTTGTAAACGGCGTTGACTTTGCAAGTGTCCACACATAACCGTTGGATATCATCAGGCTGTGGCACCATGACAAAAGTGAGCTCCAGTGACTAGAACTTTCCTCAGTGAAGCCATCTTGGACAAAGCACTCTATCTCCTCTGACCTTGTGCCAACTTTATATGGTTATGCAACTAAGGATGTTGCTTAAACGGAACAACATCTCCAGCTGTATCATGTGCAATCAAGTTAGTCCGTCCCAATTTATTTCTGCATATCTACCTCTGTAACAGTAATAAATCTGTCAGGCCATTTCGATTTTCTTGTGGAATGTAACTCAATAATGTATTCCAATTGTTGACAACTTCCTTATGGTCCACATTGAGTAGAGGAGTGTCTAATCCAGAACCCTCCGAACTTGGTTCTACTTTTGTTCTGCAATCATTAATACCCTCTCCTCTTGCTTTAACTTCCCAATCAAAATATCTTTTGAGCATATTCACATGACACACTCCTGTCTAAAGACCTTATCAAGTTCACCTCTCTAAATTACATGTAGATTTGATAGGCCCACTAAACATTGCTTTTAATGCACGTTGTTAGAATTATTAGGGCCAATCTGCCAAAATTGAACTCCATTTTTGTGTAGTCCATGCTAATAAAAATGTCTCCATATTTCGCCTGTATTTCCTCACCCCCTAAATGACCTGCAAGTGATATCCTGGTGGTCAGTTTTCTCCCTGTTTGTCCAATGTATTTTTTGTTATGGTCCCTGCATGGTATTTTGTAAATGACATTGGCCACCAGCATACATGAACACCAATGCGCCACAAAAATGCATGACCTTCATTCACTAGTATCCTAACATAAAAATGAAGGACACCACTTCGACTGGGAAAACACATCCATCCTAATACAAACCATTCAAAGACATGCACGAGAGTTCCTATAAGCCTAGTATTAGAACTAGAACACACTCAACAAACACAACGAGTTTGACCCCATCTATCATCCTCTGAGAAAAAGAACAGGAAGAGATTTCACCACAGAAAATTACATCACATAGAAAAAGGCATCACTGACCTCAAGAAACAGAAACATAGAAATAGAAAGCAGGAACTAACAACAGTGCTTCGCCTGAGGCCCGCTGAAGATGTTACCTTGTAGTGAGACGAAACTTATGGAAATAAACCTGCCAGCTCAGCGGGCAAACTTAAATCCAAACTCTCGATGTGTCCGTATTTCTCATTTCCCACTTTAGCTTTTTGTAAAGTCTGAGAGCGGCGACAACTTAAGAGTGAATCTGTGGAGGGACATTTTCCCTCCATCCCTGGTGAAATGCATAAAACTTGACTGGTGTTCTCTCGATCATGTGTCTTTCGCTTAGGTCTGAGCTAAGGATATATTTCTGAACTCAAAATGTTACGAGCATTTAGAATTCTTATTAGAATTCATAATCCATCAGATAAAAATCGATTCCACCACAATTATAAAATTGCAATAATGCATTTACTGTTGGTGTAAAATGAATAATGATCATACTAGAGAATGAGAGTGATCAGGCCGTTGTGTCTGTGCCATTAGCACAATATTCCCTGGGAAACCTGCATTGTCTCCTGCCTCACCTCGTTATTGCCAGCAAACTGTAAATGAAAGATGGGAAATAAAAGAGGAGAAGGAGAAGCGCTCATAGCACAGAGGCAGGAGACTTCAGGTTGAATTATCAGGAAACTACATTCGCTGATGGGTTAGCAGCAAATGACTACATGCTGAGTTCAAACAATGAAAGGATGCTCAGTTGCCACCTTCGAGATATTGGGTAATTTGCGAGATACTTAATCAATTAAACATCGAGTCACTTGGCAGACTGTGCTGGCATTTGAACTCATAATCGCCTGTTTATTGGACAGACGCTTTAGGCACCTGACCCACGGCAGCACCCAGAGATCGTTGCCCAGCTACATGTGCAATCAGTTAACAACGCGATCAATTAACTGGGAGTTTTGTTTCTTTTTTCTGTACTGATGCTGTTCAGTGAGAATTTAAAACAACCCATGTTTTTGCAAGTAAAACTAGCTGGATGGATGGAGAACGGAATGTTAGATAGAGACTACTAGTGGAAAGGTGTTTCTCAAGATGGAGACCTGAGTCCAGTTGTGTTCAACAGGGATCCGTGCTGAGACCAATATTGCTTGTGATGTACAGAAAGTATCGGTACTTCCCACATGTCGTTAATACAGAGATAAATAATTGAAACCCTGTAACTGATCATTCCAGTCCTCCAATAATTGTATCCTTCTAATTTGAAAAATACCTAATATCCCTGATTCTGTGCCTTTTGTTAAATAAACAATTCGCATTTGTGCTCTTTTATTAGCCAACAATGTGATGTGGACGCTTACTGAGCACATCTTGGAGATTCAAATTAATTGTATCCATCAACTGCCTTTATCATTTCTGTTTGTAACATAAGCAAATCCACATGGCACAATTGTGAAGTGTGACTTTCTTCCCAACACATGATGTTGACTTTGACTGCAATAATCCTTTCTAAATGTACAGCCATCTCTTCCTATACAATCGTTTCTGGCATCTTCCAAATGGTAGCTATGACATTGGTGTAGATGGAAGCTGTTATATCAGATCAGCTGCACATTTTGATGAAATCATGGTGATTTGGTTGCTCCTCAACTTCACTTTCCTGCCTTATTCCTATGGTCCTTGATTCCATAAGTGACCGAGTGTCTGTCTATCTCATGATTCAATACGCCCAGCCTTGACTGCCCTCTGTTGGAACGAATATCACAGATTTCCTACCCTTTGAAAGACAGAATATCCACCTCATCCGTGTCTTAAATGGATAACCCCTTTCCCTCAGATTAAGCTCTCTACATTCCGGATATAAATTAGAGCAGAATCAATCCCTAAAATTAAGGATAGACTCACTGGTGTTTCCAATGCCAGTTCTGAGAATCTGAAGCACTTTTTGGTTTCATCGTTGGTTAAACCAGCCGCCCTGAGTTACATATTATATTTACGAATGACGAACCTCTTTCAGATGGAGTGGAAAAGTGTTATGCAAAAACAAAGACATCTTACTTCATTGATCTATTGCACTGTTTATTAATCTCTCTGCTCATGGAAATGGATCCTTCCCATTCACTCTATTTCTCATCAATGTGTGTAGTTCAACTCAACTTCCCATCAGCCTCCTCCGTTCTGATCAAATACATTGGGACAGGAAATCGTAGGATCATGCTGCAGACAGGACAAGCCAGATACTCGTCTTTCCTGTTGGAACTCTCAGTCCATAAGAAATAGTGAGCAAGATACGCTGATTGGTAATTATGCCTGAGTGCTTAAGGCGTTGGACTAAAAAATCCATTGGTATTTTCCTGCGCAGGTTGGAATCCTGCAGATTATGTTTCTTCAGCTTTAAGATGTTAACTGACTTTCTGCTGAGGGAGCTTTCGCTCGAACAACAGCAAACCCGTCTCAGGTCCGGTAAATTTTTGACTTTAATAGTACTCGAGTTCTGATCAAGGAACGTGCCTGTGTCAAAGTGTAAGTTCTGTTTATCTTCCGTGAGACAATACTAAAGCTGTTGTGTTGCTGTGTTTATTCTACTAAAAAATCTATTTATCATTAAATATCTTCAATCCCACACCTCTGGTAACATTCCATATTTATTGGCAACAGTTTCCCCTGATCATCAACAGAGCAAACCCCACTCCCCATCGTGAGAGACAGCCCCGGGTAATCTCCAGTTATCCTTTTCTACAAAGACAGCACTCCCAGACTCGGGGATCTCTCTCATGTTGGATGATCTTTTTCTACTCACATAAATCTGTTCTAGCATTGCTTAGGCTACTAAGAGACTTTAGAAATGATAGCCCCAATCCCTTAAAATTACAAAATGATGGTTTAAAATTAAGTGTAATCTTTTTAATACAGGAAAAGACTAACTGTTTGAGATAAATATTTTAAATATAGAAATAAGGATTAAAGTGAAAGTCATCATTTTGTTGACAGTTATATATTGTACAATAGCTGGAGTGACAAGGAAGAATTTTTGAAATCTCAACATTTCGTAACTTTTGGGCAAAGCTTCGAATGGGCCTTTTTGATCTTATGTAGCAGGAAGTGTTCTTTGAGTGCTCCGGCGTCCTCCCACAGTCAAAATAAAACGTGCAGGTAAGGTGAATTGGCCATGCTAAATTGCCCGTAGTGTTTGTTGAATGGGTAAATGTAATGAGTCCGGATGGGTTGCTCTTTGGAGGCGGTGTTGGACTTGTTGGGCCGAAGGGCCTGTTTCCACATTGTAAGTAATCTAATCTAATCTAATCTAACCTAACAGGTCTATTTGGAAACACTAGCTTTCGGAGCGCTGCTTCTTCATCAGGTAGTTGTGGAGTTTCAAACGTCTTAGAAAATATTAATTCAATTCCCGCATTTCTCATGCATTCTGCCTGAGCAGAGCACAGTCTCTCATTCTGCTTAACATGTCGAAATGAATCTTTTGCCGTCACACTTCACCAGCTTTCAAACTGGTGCCAGGTCCGAACTTGTACCATTGGATACTCTAATTGACAAAACACTTTGCCAGTTGCATACTTCACTGCACTTTACTTTAGCCATTCAAGTGGATCCCATACATTGTTTGATTAAAGTACTGTATTGAGAAAATAAATGATAAGCTTTTTAAAATCAAAGTTAATTGTACAGAAATAGAGAGAAAAATATCATCCTCCATCATAGAAATGGCGGAAAACGATTAAAACGTCATCCTAGAAATGTTAATTGCGACTTGGAATCTGCTTACGATCCAAGTATATTTTGTCTCATTCGCTTAACCTCAGTTTAAACTTCATCCTGTCCCGCTTAAAGTGTGCTCTGGTTCTGCCGGATAACCTTATTTATAAAACATTTCATCCATTCCTGACTTCACTGCACCTGACTTCGGCCATTCAAATAGATCTCGTGCTTTTCTTTCTTTCTCAATTACGGTATTGAGTAAATCAATGAGAAGTGATTTCCCATTTCTAGCAAAGGAAATTAAACAGAAGTACAGAGCAAAAGTTTGCTTTCTTTATTGAAAATGTGCAGAAAACGGTAAAAAAAATCCGTCTAGACATGTTAATTGCGGCGAGGTCTTTGTATCTGATAAGAAAGCTCTGAGATTATTCTTTAGTCTTCTTTCGTTAAACACATTGCATTTATCATCCTCTCCCCCGCAGCAACTGTTCTTTCTTCAAAAGCATTCTTCACAATTACGTGGTCGTTCTCACTGGAGTTATGTCGTGGTGGATAGCTGCAAATTGTTTCCGAAATTCATGCCTGCTCATCACACGTGTTTGTTCTCTTATGGCCATTTTGAAATTTGCAGCCAGCGTTGTTTCACTGGCTCACTGTGGTTTTCGCCCCTGATTTATTTTTCTGGCCATTTGTTGTGAAAAGCTTAAAACAATGGCACTACACTGAAAAACAAAACACCGACTTTGGTTCTAATAGCAGTGAGCGTACTGGGCTGTTTGGAACCTCATCATCGAGGCTTTACACAGGAAGCTCGATTTATGATTGGTATTGGTCCATGGAAATGCGGTTTGTAACTCAGCTTTGTTGCTTACGCGTCATGGACCGCATTTATCATTTTTCATTTCTCTCGTCTGTTCTTGTTTTGCTGCTCAATATTCTGACAATCGCAATGCCGTGACTACTAGAGAATGACACTGGCTCCAGGACTGCACCATTGCTGAGAATCACTAAGACCGAGAAATGGTAAAGGGATGGAGATCCATCATTTTACTCTTTTAGTATATCTGATACTTTCATGGTTTCATTGGCTCCTGGGCTTTTTTTATGTTATTTATATTATATATATATATATATATATATATATATATATATATATATATATACGAACTAAAAACATTGAGTTTTATACCTCCGGCTCAGAACACCACATGACAACAGAACGCGCATCTGCCATGTTACAACTCCTCAGCATATTTGCCAATACTTTCTTTTAGACTGTAACACAGCATCAATTCGGAAATGAGCTCAATCACATTGAGAAATATCCAGGCGAGTGCACCGCAAAGTTAGTAATGGCTTCTGCCTATTTAGAGCGACTGTGGTTTTGTTCCTGGCACAAATATGCTGACGACAACATTGGAACAATGTCCAGGACAGAATAACCCTCAATGTGCAAGTGAATTTACATATCTCCTCAGTCATCAACGGATGCACCGCCTTACTGAGTGACAAGTATGAGGCAGTGAATTCTTTGAATGGACAAGCTGTGAATTGATACCTGCGGTGTTGGTACTGCATTTAGTGTGCCATACATTCGGCTCTGCATTGTTTCCTTAATTCTTTTTGTTGTAGTGAATAGTCTGCACAGTTAAACAATGACTTAAATATTTATCTCGATACACAATAAGCCCGTTCTGTCCAGACACTTTCGGATTTATTATTTACTTCTTCATATCCTCTATTCCAGACACAATTTCATGAGGCTGCATTTGGAGGCTGGAGAACAGCTGGATTTTGTTTCGAGAGGAGTGAAAAGGACTGATACTATCGAAAAGTTGATGTTAAGAAGGTGGATGTGCTGGAAACCTTGTCAAACATGATAATATATAAATCCCGTGGGGAGACGGGTGCCTGTTTCGGCCATGATCTTTTCAGTCCTCTTTAGCAGTGCCAGATGATTGACGCTGACATGTCCTCTTCTGTTGTTCAAGAAGAGGAATAGGGATAAGCCTGGAAATTACGGACAAGTCACTCTTATATCGTTGGTGGGCACAATATGGGAGAGGATTCTGAGAGTTAGGATTTATGAATGTTCGTAAAAACATTGTTTGAGTAGAAATAGTCAGCATGGTTTTGGATGTCGAAAATTGTGGTGTTTGGAAGCTACAGCAAATCAGGCAGCATCCAAGGAGCAGGAGAATCGACATTTCAGGCGTAAGTCCTTCATGAGGTTTGTAGCAGGGAAGGGGACTGAGAGATAAATGAGAGGCAGTGGTGCTGAGTGGAGGTGAGCTGGGAAACCGATAGGAAGATGCAGTTGGGGCGTGGTGGTGATTGGTCGGCAGTACCATGTGGGCAGGAACATGGAGAGATAGAACTGTTCAAGCGGGCAGTACCATGTTGGCGGTTTGAATTGCGATGAAGTGGAGGGAGGGGAAATGGGAAACTGGCGAAGTCAACTGTGATGCGTGTCATTCGAGAGTATTAGGGCCGATGGTGAGGTGTTTTTCCTCCTGCCTTGTATGGCAAGTATTTGGCAGTGGAGGTGGTCCAGGACTTGCATGTCCTTAGCAGAGTGAGAGGGGGAGTTGAAATATAAGGCCACAGGGCAGTGGGGTTGCTTGGTGCGTGTGTTCCAGAGGTGTTAGCTGAAACATTCCACACGTTGGCGACTTGTCTCCGCAAAGTAGAGGAAACCATATCACGACCAATGGACACAGTAGGTGACGTGTTTGCAGACACAGAATAATCTCTGCTGGATGTGTAAGGATCATTTAGGCTCTTGGATAAAGGTGAAGGGGCAGTTGTTGGCGCAGGTGTAACACGTCCTGCGGCGACCATGAATAGAGGGTCGGTTGGAAGGGCGCGTGGACATAACGAGAGAGTCACGAAGGGAATTGTCTCCGCGTAATGCTGAGAGTCGTGTAGAAGGATATATATATCTGGTACTTGGGTCTGCCTTTGGTGGCGGGAGTGGCAGAGGATTATACTCTCTATCCGTATATTTGAGGTTGGAAGCCGAGGTCGAGTGGTATTTCTATTCTTATTGTGTTTGGAGGGATGGGGTTCAAAGGCTAGGGTCAGGAAATGGAAGAGATGTGCTGGAGGGCATGCTGACCCCGTGGAGTGGGATGTTGCTCTCCTTGAAAACGAGGCCATCTGCAATGGCCTGGAGTTGAATTGTTACTACTGGATACAAATACGACCGGGGTGGATGATTTAGGATTATGGGACAGCGTTTTCACAGGAGGAGGTGAGGGTGCAGTTGTTTTTCAGGTCGTTGTGGGAATGGTTATGATTGAAGCTGATGTGCGTGCTGAGTTGGTTGCCAGAAATGGAAATAGAGAGGTCCATGAAGAGGAGGGAGGTGTCTGAGAATGGTTAGGTGAACGTGAGGTCAGCGTGGCAAGTGCTTGTGAATTTGATGGACTGTAAATCCTCCTCACAGTCGCACAAGGTGGCGCCCACAGAATCATCAATGTAGCGAATGGAAACAAAAATGAGAAATGGTGCAATGGTAACACCTGAAGGTGGATTGTTCCACATATACGATGGAGAGGCAGACTTGACTTGGGCCCACATGTTTGGCCATGGCTGCCGTTTAGGTCTGAAAAATGTGGGAGGATTCAAACGAGAAGTTGCTGAGCGTTAACACCAGTTCCGCCACTTGAATGGGTGTATAGGTGGAGGGATAATAGCTGGATCAGCTGGAGTGGAGCAAACGGAGGGTTTAGAGGGTTGCACCGTGCTGAATGGATGAGTGTAGGGAACGCTTCTACATGGTAAAGATGAGATATTGCGGTTAAAAGAGAAACGAAAGTCATGGAGGAGGTGGAGGCCGTGAAGTGTGTTGCCAATGTATGTGGGAAGGTCCTGGACCGAGGGGAATAGGACACTGGCAAGATATGAAAAAATAGGTTCTTTGGTGCATGATTTGGAAGAGACAGTGGTTCGATTGTGCCAATAAGGTTTGTGAATATTGGTTGAGAGGTAGAATTAAAAAGTGTGGGTTTTCTGGACGATGACATTGAAGGCTGTGCATGAGAGATCTCTGAGATAATGAGGTTTTGGATAATATGGGAGATCATGGTTTGTTGATAAAAGGTGAGGTCCTGGTTGGGGGACAGCAGGAGGAGGCATCCGTGAGATGGCGCCTGCCTTCAACTGTTTAGAAGTACTTGTACCAAACGAACACAGCGCACTCCCAACTTCCAGTCCCGTGGGTTGATGATGAGTTTGGGCTTGAAGTGATGGGAACTGAGGACTGAGCATTGTGAGAGTGAGGTTGGAGTGCCTGAAAGGGGTGAACCGGTTGAGATGGTCAATGAACTGGCGGCAGTTGCTGCAGAAGCGGTCTGGGGCGGGCAACAGAGCTGCACAGGGTATCCATTGGATGGAGTATTTTGGAAGAAGGAGAAGGGATCCTCGGATGTTGGATGGGACTCCTGATGGATAAAATAAGCACGGAGTCAGTGGCAGCAGAAGGAAAATGTGATGCTAGACAGCTGTTGAAATCATTGATCCATGAACGTAGATGGCGCCTGGCTTCAACTGAGGACTGAACGTTCATTCTCGGTAAATGGGAAGTGTGAGGGATGGGTAAAACAACTCAGCAAGGCTGACATTAAGGACCTGGCACAGAGTTGGAGTTGGAAGTTGGGGCAGAGACTGTCACGAAACGAAGTCCCATTAACCATGTTGTTTGGAGGGCAGAAGTGCTGCATTCAGTGGCATCCTCGGGATTGGAAGTGTCCTTACGCATGACATTCGTGGTGTCTTCAGCGGCGGCTGTGCTGATTGACTTCAATGGGGTGTAACTGTATTCGGCAGCAACAATCGGGAAGGAAATGACGTTGCAATTAGCTTTGGAAGTGATGTCAGGAGTGAGGGCAATCCTGACTGAGAATTGTATAATGGTTTCTGCAGTGTGATTGAGTTTGCCTCCCAGAACGCCCTCCCTTTTGAAAATGAGAGTGCTCCTATAGAACAACGTTGCGACATCGTTATTAAAACTCTGCTCCTCTGTCACACATTATACGCCCTTTCAATTATTGGAAGACTGCCCTCTTACATCATTATACGCCCCTTTCCAGTATTCGCCTTATCCCTTCCCAGCCAATTCTGCAACTGCAAAGTACTTGCATGTCACTCTTCTCTTCTCTTCATGTATGTTGCTGTTTGACTCTGAATCTCTCTGTCTGTCCGCTCTCTCTCTCTCTTTCTGTGTTTTATCCCTCTGTCACTGCATCTCGCAGGCTTTAATGTGCCTGGCACCTCTCTCCATCAGTCTCCCTGTATTTGTCAATAATTTGGTGCATCACTTATGACAAGTATCCGTTCCGGTGTTCATTCCTCACAACACGACTCGTCAGTCCTCCAGAACATACAAGGTTTAGTGCAGAGACAGGATACTTGAGGCATCGGGTCTGTGGCGTCAATGGTGCAGTTCTAAATTAATCGTATATGTCCACACATTGTTCATTTTCCTCTACGATCGCGCCCACGCCAGCCATCCACTCTTGGAGTGTCTGTTGATATGCTCCTTAAACACCGTGACCATATCTGCTTCTACCTCTCCCCTGAAGCGACGTCCACACTCACCAATCTCTGTGCAAAAAAAACACTTTCCTTTTGCATCTCCTATAAACTTGCCCCTTCCACCTTAACCATTGTATTCGATATTTCTAGTCTCGGATAAAAGATTGAAAATGTCCAAATGACTCAAAATCGTACGGACTGCTATCAGTTCGCCCGTCAGCTTCCGACTCCCAACGAAGATAATCCAAATTTCTCATACCTCTCCTTATAGGTATTCCATGATCTTCCAAGAAATGACCTGGCAAACTTAGATTACACTCGTTCCAAAGCACTCAGATCGTTCTTCTGCTGTGGTGACCATAACTGTGCTCCATGCCACACTTGCCAACTTACTAAAGTATTATGAAGCAACAACGTGACCTGCCAAGTTTTGTACTCAGTTCCCTAACCTGATGAAGGTAAGTATGTTGTACACCTTTGTCACCTCGTTACGCTATAGTAATTTAACTTTGAAGGAGCTACGGACTTCCAACCAAAGACTCTCCATGTGTCAATGGTCTTCTGAGTCTTGTCATTTGTTCATACTGTAGTGGAACAAAGGTTTCGTGGCCAATCGGGTAGCAATTAGCTGATTGCCACAGCTTTTCTTTGCTAATTAAAGTTTATCTTGTTGAGGGATTGTCTGCGTCTCCAGGATTTTTTTTCCAGAATATTGAGTGATTCTTCCACAACCATCTTGGCAAGTCCAATGGGACTGGAAAGGGACGTTTCCCTTTAAAAATAGGCTGCAGCATCCGAGGTTTTGCGAGAGCTCTCCTGTGACGGACAGAATAAAAGTGTTGGCCACACAGAAAAGAAAGGGTAAACATTTTGCTGCTAATCTGGGCTATATTTTGTCAAATAAGGGAGGTTCTCGGAAACACAAAAGTATAAAGAAAGCTTCTGGTGGGTCTCTCTGATCCAAAGAAACAAAAGGTTAATGGTAAGTCAAAGGTTGAAGAGGTTCAGGAAAACTGCGCAGGGGTGGTGTTGATTAGGCACAGAATAAAGAGATCGAGTCAGAATTCCACGTCGTGTAAATAACTTCTGTGGATTCCGTCCTGAAATAGTAAAGGAAAATTTCAAAAAAAAGAAAGAAAAGGAAAATCAGTTGACTGAATCGGCAGAACCAGTGAGGTCTATTTTATTGTTAGTATCATTAATTTTCAATTAAATTGAAAACCGGCTGATTAGTAGTAGATGACTAGAAGTCAAATAGTAGAGAATAGCAAGTTTTCTGAAGTGTTACTGGACGGTTGATTTTTTTATCTTAAAGTGGCCTGGATGATAATCAGACTGAAGCTCTGGCTTGCAGAAACACTTTGCGTGTGTGTGTGTGTGTGTGTTTGAGAGAGAGAGACAGACTCCGGAGTTCAACCATTGTGGCCTGGTTTGTACACACAATTTATTCTTGGTGGTAAAATATTTATGTCTTGTTCCCCGGAGCTCGAGATCCGAAAGTGATTTGATTTTGTTTTGCACTGTAGGAATTTAAGATTGAGGTTTTGTTCAAACCTATTTCAAAGAAGCATCAGTGATTACAGTATAGTGCAGATGCACTCCTCGAATAGTATAGGCAGAACGAACGAGAATAGATTGTCTTTATTAATTTGTTGAAACTAAGGGAGTTTCAAGATTGTTAAACCGATAAGAGACGATTGCGAGTTCTAGAGTTATGGAATATTCACAACAATTGACGAGATGCTACCGGATATATAAGTCATAACGGAGTTAATTGTGAAAATAGAGGCAATCGATCAGCTTGATTGGAATATATGTCAAGTTGAACCAAGGGACTGAAGTTGAAATACTGCATAAGTGGGCGGCACGGTGGCCCAGTGGTTAGCACTGCTGCCTCACAGCGCCTGTAGACCCGGGTTCAATTCCCGACTCAGGCGACTGACTGTGTCGAGTTTGCACATTCTCCCCGTGTCTGCGTGGGTTTCCTCCGGGTGCTCCGGTTTCCTCCCACAGTTCAAAGATGTGCGGGCCAGGTGAATTGGCCATGCTAAATTGCCCGTAGTGTTAGGTTAAAGGGGTGGATGTAGGGGTATGGGTGGGTTGCGCTTCGGCGGGTCGGTGTGGACTTGTTGGGCCGAAGGGCCTGTTTCCACACTGTAAGTAATCTAAAAAAAAATAAAAAAAATAAAAAAAAATAAGAAATTTCCAGTAGTAACAACGGATATCGGAAGCAATTATAATAAGTTGGTAAAACGAACTCAAAATTTACTCACTGAATGGCCAAAGAAGGAACCTTTGATGAAAATATCTGCGATGAAATGAAAGCATTAATTAAAAATTCCAGGCCAAAGGAAAAATGTTTCGGTTCGCCGTTTTGAGGGTACTTGTGTACTTACATTTGGTGTTGTAACTGCCGCTCCCTTTCGTGTCGGTGTGATACATGATGAGCTCGTTTTGAATTTTCAGTTTGTTCCCTTGGCCTATATCTGGTAGCTGTGTGGCGTCGAAGGGGGCTGTGTCTAACACTTCCGTTTAGTTGGGATGACAACTGCACTCGTGTGATGCTCTTGAATGAGACTTTTGCCTATCCAGGGGCTCCGTTTGATGTTCTGCCCCGCCGACTTTGCGCCACCCGAAATGAGAGTGTGTCCCTGATCCTGCTTTGCCTGTGGAAAGTACTGGTCAGCCACACCGTAACTCCAATCTGTTCAACGTCAGTCGCTTATCCCTGCCATTGGTATTAGCAAGAATACTGAGTGGACTAGTCATATCTATTGCAATTAGCAGGGATTTATTTAATACTCTGATGATGCCCGCTCCGCATTAGTTGAGCAATTGGATGTGACCAGTCAGACTGCATGGCTGAATAGGTAGGCCTTGGACTGTTTGTTAGTTGCGAAAGGTGGGGTCTGTGTACAGTTCTGGGGACATTGCTATCCTGGAGGGATCCTTTACTCGGGCTATGGATAGGCTGCAGATTTTACGGAAGCAGCTTAAGGAGAATGCAGAGTCCAGCCATCACGTGTTTTGTCTGGTTGAAGACTATTTTGTGTGGATTGGGGACTTTGTTCGGTAAGATTGTCATTGTTGCGTGTGTCATGTTGCTTGATGTTCTATTTGTCTTTTGCTTTGATCTACCTCTATTTATATATTTTTATGTGTCTTGCTGCGCGACAAATCTTTGTTGTTCCAGTGGACTCTGGCCCAGCCCCCTCTTCCGCTCTGGATCCGCTGCTTGACGACTATGATCTGATGTCCGGTGCAGTGCTGAAGCCTTGTTCCGATGGAGACGCCTGATTGCATGTGTTGCATGCGCATTTAGATTGTACGGGTTTTTTAGATCTTGTTTTTCCTCTTCCAGTGCGAGTGGTGCGAGTTTTTGGCCTGTGCTTCCAGGTGCAAAAGGATAATCTTTTGAGTTCTAATTCCTGGAAATTATTGTTGCCCGCTTTTGGGACGATGCAATCGATTTGGCCTTTGTGCTTACAGCATCCTTGTATTCTTTCTCTGTATGAGTGTTGTTGATCTCAATGGGGTAAATGCATGGATGTTAATTTGGCAGTTATGTCGCTAACTTACTGTTGTAATGCATGTACAGCATCATTTTACAGAGCACCACTCATCAATAATGGTAGTTCACATTGTCATAGGCAAATTCAATCACCACTAGATGATCTAGTACTGAAGGCGATTGTTTTGTAAATTGACAGGTTAAGTGTAATGTAGCGAACCAGTGTGGCAGAGGATTATTAGGTGAGGAAAACAAAGCAAGACAGCATGGTTGGGTAGGCTAATGCTATCACATAAGTGCAGGAAAGAAAACTGCATAAAGTACAGAGAAACCGAAGGCTCTTGGGCAGACAGGGAAGCAATTTTCTAGCTGTCACAGCTTTGATTTCACAAGATTAAAGTTTAGTTTCGTGAATGATTTTCTGTGTCTCCTTGTATTTTTTAATGGAACGTTGAGTGAGCTTTCCACAACAGTGCACCGTGGAACCCATACGACTTCATCTTTTCCATCAGCCTACCATGGGGAACCTAATCAAATGTTTTACTGAAATCAGTGTAAATGACACATACACCCTCTCCCTCATTCATCAACAATGTCACTTCTTTAAAAATTTCTATGAAGTTCGGAAGACATGACGTTTCCTGCACTAAAGCGTATTACCTATCAATGGTAAGACCATTTTACTTCAAGTGGGAATAGATTCTATCCCTCTCTGTCTTCTCCAGCAGATTCCCTATCACTGACGTCAGGTTCACCGGCCTATAATTACCTGGATTATCCCTGAGAGCTTTCTTAAACAAGGTGACAACATTCGCAATTTTCCAGTCTTCCATGACCCCACCCGTGTTCAAGCATGCTGCAAAGATATCTGTTAAGACCACGTTAAAAATCACACAACACCAGGTTATAGTCCAACAGGTTTAATTGGAAGCACACTAGCTTACGGAGCGACGCTCCTTCATCAGGTGATGAAGGAGCATCGCTCCGAAAGCTAGTGTGTTTCCAATTAAACCTGTTGGACCATAACCTGTTGTTGTGTGATCTTTAACTTTGTAAACCCCAGTCCAACACCGACATCTCCATATCATGTTAAGACCACAGCTATTTCCTCTGTTGCATCCCTCAGAAAACTGGGATAGATCTCATTCTGATCTGGATATTTGACCACTTAAATGCCTTTTAGAATACTCAACACTTCCTCCCTACTTATGCTGACTTTACTGAGAGTAATCAAACATCTATCTCTCCCCTCAACATCCTTCATGCCCCTTTCCTCGATGAATATCGATGTAAAGTACTCATGAACAATTTCACTCATTTTCTCTGACTCAACGAACAACTTTCCTACTTTGGCCTTGAGTGCGCCAACCCTTTCTCTTGTAACCCTCTTGTTTCTTTAAGATAAATAAAAGGCTTTGGAATTTTACTTAGACCTGCTCGCTAAAGTTATTTTATGACCCCTTTTAACCCCTAAATTGCTCTTTTCGGATTGGTGCTACATTCCTGAAAATTTTCCAAAGCTTTGTCTGTCTACAGTCGTCTCAAACTTATGTACGCTTCTATTTCCTCTTAGCTAGTCTCACAATTTCACCTGTCATGCATGACTCCCTAAACTTGGCATTTCTATCCATCACTTTGTTTGAAAGAGCCAGAGTGATGAGTATAAGGATACTCTAAAATTCTAGATTTACAGCACACGGGAGGAGACCAAACCATATCATCACGAATCGCCACAATTGGAAGCAAATTATTCAAACATATGCCCACCGTTTTTCTTATTGGAAAAGAAAGTTTGTAAAAAACGTTCTCAGAGCATCATGGATCTTATAGCTGTTCATGCTATTGCAAGCATAGTTCAATATTAATTATTATTTTATTGCAGTTACCATATTCATGGTAGTCTATTAACACACAGTTTTTTTTCTATTTAATTTATTAACATGCAAAAAACAAACAAAAGACAAAAATAAGTCATGATTTAAAGGGTGGAATATAATAAGATTAGAAAATTCTGCATATCTTTTGAAACGTTTATTTTTTCATTGCAAAGGTTTTCATTTTGTTTTGGAAAACCAAACAGTTTAGCTTTAAATAAGAAGTTATGCCTTCATTCTGGAGAGTCCAACATATGTTCATCTCTGGAAAATACATTTTTTCTTCAAGGAATGTATTGAAGAGGGGCCGATGTATTGAGTTATTTAGCTAAATGTGTGATTTTATTTAATCTTACATGTTTGATATGTGAGTGTATGCATACCTATACATTTAAACATTATTGTCTGTAGGTAGTGAAAGATATCAAATAAAATCCTGCTTTTACGCATAATGTTATTAACACCATTTAAAAGGCGCGAAAGAGATGGCTAGAAAACTTAGGAACGTTATTATCGAGCAAAATAATTCAGAAAGTTGGTGACTCAGGAAAGATAAAAAGATAGTTGAAATGTCTCGGCTGGCTATTCCTTCATCAAACAGATATTCAGTAATTGGAACTTTTGCAGGGATAGTCTCTCCGAAGAAAATGGAATAGCCATCAGTTCTTGAACACTTGGAACGATTCTAATGTTTGGAAGCGTTTGAAAATATTTGGTAGAATTGTTGCCACAGGGGATTGCTCTGACAGGGGCAAAACACGGGCTTCTGTGGCAGTAAGCGTAAATTAAGAATAGCTTGTTGCTGTTCCGTTATTCAGATAAAGAAGGTCTCTAAACATTTGAAGCATATTGTTAAACATGAGATTGAGAAGCCAAAATTATGGCACATATTGGTAAGAATGTCATTTTTCGGGAAAATAATAAATAGTACAGAGTAAATTTAAGAGTTGTGGTGGAAGATTTAAAAAAAAGAAGTTAAAATTGGTAATTTCTTGTTTGGTCCCAACTCTAAACTAAACCAAGGGAAAGAACAAAACGGTAGGAAGAAAAAATCATTTGCAGACAATTGATTGTTCAGGCATATACGTTTTTTTGGAACATGTTTTTTTTTGGAATAGAAAAGACCAAAAAGGATTGGTCTAATCTAAACTGGAAAGCAACCAATATCTGAGAAAGAAGATTTGCTCACTTTTTCAAGGGAAACTTTACATCATTAGAGAAGGAAACAGGAGTTATTCTTAGTAGCATTGTAAATGGTAGGATGGATGGTGAAGGTTATGAATTTGATGAAAGCACATCAATTAGAAAAAAAAAACAGACGAGGGAGTCAGAAAATAGAGTAAGTCTGAAGAACTAAATTGCATTCATTTCATTTCAATGGTCCTCCAGGGAAGGCTGATGAATTCAGGGCAGGTTTAAGAATGTGGGAGGGGGACATAATAGCTATACCTAAAACCTGGATAAGAGATGTTCAAGAGTGGCAGTTCAATGTTCCAGGCATTAGGGGCCATAAAAAGGATAGACGATGAGACATGTGATGGCTGGCTGGGTTGAGAGGGGTTGCTGGAGTGCTGCCATCATGATTAGATTAGATTAGGCTCCCTACAGTGTGGAAACAGGCCCTTCGACCCAACAAGTCCTCACCGACGCTCCAAAGAGTAACGCACCCAAATCATTTCTCTCAGACTAATGCACCTAACTCAACGGGTAATTTAGTATGGCCTATTGACCTGACCTGCACATCTTTGGGCTGTGGGAAGAATCCGAAGCACCCAGAGGATGATTAGTGAATAAAGTATTGCAGTAACGAGGGAAGATATGAAAGTAAAGATCACGCTGAAGAGATTGAACAATATGCTCATTTGTGACAAATCGTCCAGTGAAAGTATTTTGGTAGAAATTAAAAACAAGAAAGTAAATAACACGTTGATGGATTGCACTATATGTTCCCCAGCATTAACAAGAAATTGAGGAACAAATATGTAGGGAGGTCTCAAATATACATAAACACAGTAAGGTTTTCATAATGATAAATTTTAATTTTCCAAAACTTGACTAGGACTACCGTAGTATTAACGTTTTGTGGTGAAGATTTTGTCAAATGTTTTCAAGAAAATTGTCTTTAACACTACGTGGATGCGTCTGGAGAGAATGAGCTATATTATATCTTCTTTTCCTATAATAGGCAGGGCAGGTGCTGAAGTAAAAGTGAGGGAACACATCGGGTATTGAAGTCATAATTCTATTACTTTCAAAATGGTTATGGAACAGAATAAGCCTTCCATTAACATTATAGTTTTAATTGGAGTACCACAAATTTTAATGGCATCTGACAAGGATTTTCCAAATTTGATTGTAAACTGTTAAAAGGTTAAAAGGAGGTCTGACAAGTTGGAGGCGTTCAACAGTGTGACGACGAGACTTGCAAGGCATTATCTTCTTGTTAGAGTGAACGGTAAAGCTGGTAACATTAAGGAACAACGGATGAAGAAAGTTATTGCGGTTCTACTCAAGAATAAAAACGACTCTTACTTCATATAAAAACAACTTTGTTCAATTTGATCTCTGAATCATTATTGAGAGAAATATCAGGAAGGCAAAAAAAGGATAAAGATAGTATGAGGTGAAAAGGTTAAGGGTCATCTAAACATATTGTTCAAATACGTTAAGAGATCGAGGGTAACGAGGGAGAGGGTAAGGCCTCTTAAAGGCTGTCTTTGATGCCTTTTCGAAATAAGGCTGCTACGTATGCAGTGGAATGGCGCGGCTAGCAGAGGGTGGTATTACATCACACTAGCACAAGAGGGAAGGACAGATGGAAAGAGAGTGAGGGAGATTCTCAGTTCAATCGATTCACTCTCATAACATCAGAAACCAAATGCTCAGAGGACCTGATGCAAAGGTGCACACATTCATACAGTAAAACATATGCAAAGGCACACACACACACACACACACACACACACACACACACACACACACACACACACACACACACACACACACACACACACACACACACACACACACACACACACACACACACACACACACAAACAAACAATTATATGCAGACATTCATTCTCTCATTCTTACCTTGCAATCTATTAAGAACATGGCTGAGCTGATGTAAGCCTCAATTTTACTTGCTCTTGGGAAATAAAGTAGGGCAAATGACTGAGCTGTTAGACTGGGAGCACTTTGGAATCAGTGAATGTAATTATCTCATTTTGAAAGTAGTTCTGGCAGTTCTGAAAGTAGATAAAGCTGGTCCACAAGTTAATGTTGTAAATTTGCGCAATTTTAATGTTATTAGGCAGGAGCTTTAAAGGTACAGGTAGACAGAAATTGTTTATGGACAGAGGGACATCTGGCAAGTAGGCGTCTTACAAAAGCGTGGTAATATGTGTTCAGGAACAGCATGTTCCTGTTCGTATGAATGGCAACGCTAGCAGGAGTAGGGAACAGGACACGACAGGAGATATTGATGCTCTGATCAATGTAAAGAGAAGGAGGAATATTTCAGGCGCAGTAATCGGGATCAAGGGAATCCCTTGAGCGTACGTGCTGTAAGAGTACACTTAGCAGGGACATCACAAGGACTAAAAGGAGATCTGAGGCAGATTTGTCTGATAAGGTTATGGCAAATGGATAGAGCTCCTGCCAGTACATTAATAATATAAAAAAGAAACAAAAAGGGAGATAATAGGGCCCCTAAAATTAAAACATTCATTCCAGACAAGATGAGTTAGGTTTACAAGGTTTATTGTCACATGTAATCACATGAGAACAGTGAAAAGTTTACAAGTTGCCACACGTGAAGCAAACTTATGGACAACTGTAATCCCCCCCCAGTTACAGAATCTCAGTGCAAAACGGAAAAAAGAAAGCAAAATTAAAATGCAAAACATTATATTCCTTCCTGTAAATGTGGAAGAACACAGAAACTCAGTTAAAAGTTGAACAACACAGTCCATATGTGCCTGTTCATGGTGGGTTCACACTACTCACAAGAATTCGCCCTCCACCGTTCCGTGACCTTACGGCCTGTTCCTGCACGATGGGTGAGTTCCAACACAAATATGTCGTATCAGTTCTTACTATGGACAAAGACATGGAGATGAGGGAACTCGGGAAATAAATCCATGTTATGACGTTTTGAAATGAGGCCACATTACAGAAGAGGAATTGCTGGAGGTCTTAAAATGCATCACCGTAGATAAATATCCAGTGCCTGTTCAAGGATATCACAGGTCATTGTGGGAAGCTGCGAAGAAATTGTGGGGGCCCTCACTGAGATATTTGTATCAGTCCTCAGGGTGCTGAGGAAGGATCACTGGACCCGAAACTTTACCTCCGATTTTTCTGCACAGATGCTGCCAGACCAGCTGAACTTTCCCAGAAAATGTTTCTTGTTCTTTCTGATTTAGCATCTACATTTCTTTCAGTTTTATTTTCTTTTATCCAGAGAAAATGCTGGAGAACTGGAACATGGGGCGGCATGGTGCTTAGGTTATAAGCACTGCTGCCTCACAGTACTCCGGACAAGGGTTGAATTTCTGCCTCGGGCGACTGTCAGTGTGGAATTTACATATCCTCCCCGTGTCTGTGTGAGATACCAACGAATGCTCTACTTTCCTACCACAAAACAAAGATGTGCAGGTCAGGTGAATTGGACATGCTAAATTGCCAATAGTGTTTGGTGCATTAGTCAGGAATAAATATAGAGTCTGGGAATGGGCCAATGCAGATTGCTCTCAGGGGTGGTGCGGACTTGTTTGGCCAAAGGGCCTGTTTCCATATGGTATGGAATTTAATCCAATGTGGAGACATTAATCTTAAAAACGGCTGCAATGAAAAGCCAGGAACTACAAAACGGCGAGTCTGAAGTCAGGGAGTGGTTAAGTGTTTGGAGTAGATACTGAGAACAAGGATTTGCATGTATTCAGAAAGTCAAGAACTGGTTTTGGACAGTTAGCACGACTTTGTGTATGGCAAAACATGTCTCATACACGTGTTTACAAGTTTTCAAGAGGTGACCCGGGAGATAGATGAAGGTAAAGCGGCATACGTTATCTACATGGACCTTCGTGCAGTCCCGCACTTTTCTGCATCATACCCTCGTTTATAAGGTGAGATCAGAGGGGACCAGGGAGACCTAGACAATTATATATACAATTGTCTTGACAGTATTAGACAGAGGATGCTTGGAGACTTTTGTTGTTCTGACTGATGACCTGTGACGAGCAGTGTACCACAAGGACCAATCTGCTATCGTTCGTTATTTTTATAAATATTAAGGATTAGAATATAAGAATCATGGATAGTACATTTGTGGACAAAACCAAAATTGGTGGTATGGAAGATGGTGGGAGTGTCATTTAATAGGACAATGAGATCTTGATCAACCGGACCGGTGGGGCAAGGAATGTCAGATGGATCTTTATACAGGTAAATGCGAGGTGTTGCATTTTGTTGCACAAACAAGGACAGGATTTAATAGATAATGATAGGGCCCCAGGGTGTGTTTTCGAACAGAGACCCAGGGTGCAGGTACATAGTTCCATGAAAGTGGAGTCACAGGTAGACAGGAAATTGTAGAAGGCATTACGAACACTTCCCTTTATCGCTGAGAGCATTGGGTATAGGAATTGGGGCATTATGTTGTTGCTGTACAAGAGAATGGTAAGAACACTTTGGGAGGGTTGAGTATAATCTTTGTCGCCCTGTTACAGGAACGATGTTGTGAACTGGAATGGGGACTAAAATGTTTAAAATGATGTGACGGACTCTGGTGGTTTTGAGGTGTAAGGATGGGCTGGGATTTTGTTCCCTTTGCGTAGGAGGGTGAGGGGTGACCTTAAACAGGTTTGTAAAATCAAGAGGGGCATAGATAGGATGAATAGCTAAGGAATGTTCTCCAGGATAGGCGTATCCAAAACCGGAGGAGGTATGTTTTAGGTGAATGGGAAGAGGTTTGAAAGAGAGCTAAGGGGCAGCTGTTTCTCACAGACGGTGGTTTCAGAAGAAGTGGTAGTTGTGAGTACAATTACAATATTTAACAGACAGTTGTACGGAGACATGAATAGGAATGGTTTGCAGCTGCATGTGCCAAATGCAGAAAAAAAGGAACTGGTTCAGTTTAATAAACCTGGTGAGCGCAGACGAATTGGACCAAAGGGTATGTTTAAGTATTGCATGACTCTATGTGTCCACGACTCTATAACTCCTCTTGCGTCTCTCATTCTTCACTGCCCTCAATTTATTTCCAAGTCAAAAATCTTGTATAAATATTGTCAATGATTTAACTCTACGAACTTTCTTGAATAGAGTATTCCAGACATTGATGTAGTGCCGTAGACCACATCAGGACAGAAGCAGAATTGCATTCAACGACAAATTTAATTTTATTTCCGGGATAATCCGTCAGTCAACCATTACCATCAAGCCCATCTATGGTTCAGTGATGAGTGGGGGTAAACATTCCAGACACTTGTGTGCAGAAGTCTGATGACAAATCGTTAAAGCTACTACCCTTGACTGGTTACAGTACAAACAACAGGAAAAACATTTGATGGTGAGGGGGAAGTCATCCCAACAGTCACAGATCAGATCTAAGCTCTGACATCTTGCCACATCCCATCACAAATGTGGATGGATAAAGAAACAATTCACTGAAGGGTATGGGGCCACAAATTTCTCCATCAAAAATAAAATAAAACAGCATTCACATCGGTGTCAAGGACGAGGATGCAGTGTCTGTCCCATCCACAGCCAGAATTGTTTAGTCGATAATCCTCCTCACTCTCTCCATGATGCCCACAGAATCACAGATGTCAAACTTCAATTAATTCGATTCGCTGCACCTGGCATGAAAAAACTGCTGAACACAGTAGATACCACTAACGTTATGGTCCCTGGCACCATTCCTGCAACATGACTGAAGATTTGTTTTGCACAGCAAACCGTGTCCCTGTGGAAGCTGTTTCATTCCATATTCAACTCTGACATTTACCAGGCAATATGCAACATTACTCAACCCTGTACAATCCCCTAAGAGGAGAAGACCACCCCCGCAGTCCCATTATGATACTCAAATTGGTGGGTGTTCATTTTGACAGAGCTGTCAATAAGCACAGAAAAACCCGTTCAGTGTGGTTTCAGTTTGCTCCCCATGTGGGGATGGTACTGTTGCCAAATGTCATTGGATTACTAATCCAATCCAGGCTAATGGCCTGGCAGCGTTGGAAATTCAAAAACAGTTAATAAAACATTGAAATCTAAAATCTGGTATCAGTAACAGTGACCCGGAAGCCAATGTCTGTAGTAAAAATCAACTTTCTTCCACAACGTACTTTCAGGAAGCAAATCATCCGTGTATTACTGGTCTGGCCTAAAACTGACTCCAGACACACAGACTTGTGATAAACTCTTCAATGGTCTCCGAAACGGCCAAGCCAATTGTATCAAACTGCTCCGAGGTCCAAAGGATAAACCGGACAGAACACAAAGCACCAGCCCTCGATATCAGAAAAGGGAATGGGAAATACAGTCCTGTCAACCCTGCAGTGACATCCTTCTGAAAATATTTACAGAAATTTCGCACAGAAACATCGGGAAAGGAGTAGGTCAATCAGCACAAGTCAATGCACTTTTCCGGCACAAAGTACATATCCCTTAGTGGGATTCAACTTGGGGAAATACAAAAAAAAATCTGTAGTAGTCCCCTTGTTCCGGCAACTATTCTATCCAACATAATGATGGCTGACCCTCCATCTCCATATGGTACCCCTGATTTTTCTGTATAACTTTTGTGTCTCGAAATCCTGATTTAAATTCTGTGTGTTGGCCTCCACAGTCTTACGTTGCAGATAGCTCCCCAGGTTGCCCAGTCTCTGAGTGCAGACGCGTATTCTCAACTCAATGTGGAGTGGCCTGCCCTTAACTAATATGTGGTCTCCCGTTTTAGACATTCCAGCAAGGGGAATTATCACCCCTACTTCCTATCTGTCTCTAACTGTCAGTGTTTTATATATTTAACTCATTTTTCTAAACTCCATGGAATACAGGTCCATTCGAACCAAATGCTGCTCCCACAATAAGCCTGTTATTCCAGAGATCCGTGCGGTCATGTTTCGCTGCACGCCCTCAATGTCAAGTATGTCCCTTATTAGACAAGGAGATCTAAACTGCTCAAGTACTGCACAATGTTCGAGATCAAGTGTCAACAAAGCCTTGTACAGCTGTAGTAAGACACCCATATCCCTTTTATCAAATCCCCCTGAAATGAAGGTCAACACAACATTAATCATTCCAATTGCTTTCTGATCTTGCATTATTACTTTCAGTGACTGTTATTCCAAGAGATCCAGATCGTTTTCAATGTTACAGCTACCCACTTGGTAGGTCTATGTACACAGGTTAGCGTACCAGTGCCATTCCCAGAATTGACTTCTGGCTTCAGAACATAATACCCTGCATGGTGGTTCTCAGAGGTCTCTGCAGAAGGAAATAAAAAGAAAGGAGCACCCGTTTCTTTATAGATCAAAGTTTTAAAACCAATGGCGTTTCACCATTTAAGCTGTCATCCTCTATTCCCTCCCCCGCCCAAAGTACACAACGTCACATCTACCTCAATTGATCTCCATCTGCCACGTATTTGCCCATTTACTTGCTTGTTTCCGTCAACTTGCAACTTTGTTACGTCCTCCTCACTCACTCGGAATCCGACATTGTTTAATTTTGTCAGCAGACTTGGAAATATTGCATATGATTCCCTCAAGCAAATGCCTGAAATGTAATGGGAATAGTTGGCCTAAACAAGGTCCTTTCTAGTTCTTACACTCTATGTCTCGATGAATAAAGGCTGTGCCTACAGTCGCGTGTGTCCTCTTAACTAACCAATTAACGTGTCCAGTCACATTCAGGGATTAATCGAAAAACAGTCTCTGAGCTACCTAGTGTGCTGTCAATCATTGAGTACTCCCCGTCTAGTTCCTTCCTCCAAAGTGCATCATGACATATTTATAATGTTTTGCTTCCCACCTGCCATTGATCTGCCCATTTGACCATTCCATCTGTATCATCCTGTAACGTAAGTCTTTCCGCTTTACTGCCAATCACCCGGCCAAAAAAGGTGAATACAAAGGCTTATGTGAGAGCGACTGGCCCTAACATCAAGGCTTTATTTAACTGAGAATGACATCATGGAGCCTGAGCAAAATGAGAATCGATTATGGCCTCTCCACTGTTTGGAGTCATTCAGGGCACAATAGCAGTTGTTTATCATCGGTGGGCATTTATCATCCCTGCAGGATCCTTAGGGTAGCTTCGTCAACCGAGCATTCCCAACTTGTCAGTGAGGAATGACTGTAGAGCGGAAGCAGGACATTCACACTATTGAGTCAACATAGATCCAAATCACGAAAGATCACGCAATGTTCAGAACAATTTGACCCTTTCAGCTCCTGAACATTCTGTATCAATGTGCAAAAAGACCTGGACATTATTCAAACCATTGTTGTTAAAGTGTCGATAATATTCATGTAACAGCGGTGTCAGACACTGCACATTTCCGACGAACACAATCTATGTCTTGGTGATTTCTCAGCTAACCTAATAACGTGTCCGGTCACTTTCATTCAGTACCTCAATCTGGCTTCACAAGAATGTGGAGAAGCCATTCCAGTCCATCAAAATTATTGGACAAGATTCGGGACAGCACAATTAGCTCCTCCTGCCGATTACACATGAAGGCAAGGAGTGTGCTCAGCCCTACAAAACATTTACGCGAGATCAGAAAGAGAGAATTTCAAACTTGGAATCGTTTATAAAGGTCATTCAGCTTCTCACTAACACATGAACAGGGAAGTGTCAGAGATGCTCTAATGTCAAAAACAAATGGAGCAAGTCGTGCACAGATGGACTGCTCCATGTTGTTCCTCATGGCTTCATTAGTCATAATGCATTCGTGTTATTTAACCATGGTTTTCTGGCATTGTGAATAAAGCCATTGTTTTCGCCATTCTCAAAGACATCTTCACCTCTGATAGAGCAGACCCATGTTCCCTCTGGAGGTCAGAAGCTTGTGTGGAGTGTCTAACTGTTTCAGAATGCAGGTGTAGTCGCTGCTGACAGGATTGTGAACAACCACACGTTGAGTGCAGCGTCACACAGTAACTGTGCATTAAAGTGCCCCGAGTTCACTCAGACCTTGTATCTCTCTGTCAATACACATGAGCTCACTAGACAGGCATGTAAACTATCGGGATTCGAGCATCTTACGGAAAGTATGGAATTTCTCACCTTATGAATGGCTGCTTGAGATATAATGAGTGTAGTCCATAACCATCAAGTTTCAACTTCTTATCTCTTACAGCGCTGAAGATTAAACACTTTCTCCTCATGGTGACATCATGCCAGGGTTTAATCTGGTGAAGCTCCTTGAACTGTCTCGGTCACATGAAGGTCATTATTTCTAAAGCAGACTCCATCTGTGCACAAGATCCCAAACAGTTTTTCAAAAAAAAATACTACCATTGAGTAAGATACATCTAACCTGGTATTTTAATCATTTTGCAATAATTACTTACTGTCACACATGAATTCTGTTAGTAACTTATAACCAAGGGCACCCAGTCCTCCCCAACATTTCACCATTTAATTAACATAAATGTGAATTATTATATTTGTTATTCATATCATTTTTATATCTTCTGAGCAGCTATTGCCCGAGCACTGATTCCTCTCATGACACACAAGTATTCAGTCCAGAGAAAAATAAGACTTTTCGCATTCACTCGATGATCCAAGTTTTCATACATACAGTATACATTTTAATCCTACTTACCCATGAACTCTAACATTCTCCACTCACCTGCATTCAACCAACTAAAATATTTTCTGCAAATTCTAAGACTCCAATCCCAGTGGTTCCCAATAGTCGATGTCACAATGGACAATCTCCACAAACTCTAGAAGGTATATAAAGTATGATTTCCCTTTCCTGAATCTAGGCCAACTCTACCAAATCATATTATTATTCTCCAAATGTCTAGTTGTCATATTCCTAATCAAATGTTCCATTTTGTTTACACAACTGACACCAAGCTGTTTTGTTTTCTGTTTTCCCACTTCGCCCTGTTTTAGATATTTAGTGTCACAATAGCTGTTTTCCAGTCTGCAGGATCCTTTCCAGAATCTAAATAGCTTTCATGAATAATGAGTCATTCTTTCACTAGTTCTATTGCCATCTCCTGAGTACTCTTGGATATAGCTCATCAGATGCATCAACTCGCCAAGCTTCAAGTCAATTCGATTATAAAAAACATACTCTTCGTTAATTCTATCTTCCTGCATTTCCTCATCTTCACCAGTCCCTCTATTCCCTAATATTTAGGGAAGTTACTTGCTGCACCTTCCTTGTGGGAGATCGAAACAATGTATTCCTCTCAGTGGGGAGGTGGCTTCTGTCAATTCGTGAATACATCCAAAACCTGCACTTTGGAAATGATGAATGTGTCACCCACTCCTGTCTGGAAAGGTCAAACTCAATGTTTTTCACTTCATGACGAGTCCCTGCACAGTCATGCCCCACGTGTGAGACTACATTATTCTGAAGGATGGGACACAGACACTGACCACCACATTTTCGAAAGAAGCTGGATTCACATTTTACACTTGGAATTGGTTCAGCTTATAACAATATTCGTGAAAAACTCGGGAAGTGGAGGGGTCGGTGCGTGAATTGCAGTGCCCTGCTCCTCCCTGGGACAGGGCTTCCCTAATGTGTAGTCTCAGCTGTATGTGTTTGTCATGGACCCAAATATACTGTAGGTGCAGGGTCCAGAGTGTGATCAACAGACTCTCTATTCTCCCTGAATGAATGCAGCAGTTGACAACACAAACCCGAGAAAAAGCGTTCATAGAACCTCTGCATATTTTCCAATGAAAGGAGCAAGTGAAATTCCCAAATACAACGCTGCATCCATTCAGTGTTGAAAATGTTTTCCTTCCTGGCTGAAAAATGCCTTGACATCACTGCATGATCGCGCAGTAACAGTTCATTCCTCCAAAGGAACAGTTGACGACGTAAAATTATCTTCCTCTGCATCTCAGCAACTATGACAGCAGCACCAATCTTGCCAATGGAGTTGATTACCACGTTACCATAGACATAAAAGAGAGCAAGAGGGAATATAACTCACTTCAAACAGGGGCATACATAAATTGACGTGATATTCAGGAATATGGGAAAAAGAAAAATGTTGGAATAAGCTCCTATTTCATTTCCCTTCCAGTTCACCATCAGCAATGCCTACATTTTCTTTCTCTCCTCTCTCTTTTTTCTATCTGTCTATATTTGTCTCTCTCTCTCTCTCTCTCGCTGGACATTTCTCCTTCCATTTAACCCCAACCTCTCGATCAGTCATCCAGCCATCGCTCATTTCAATCAGAATATTTCCCAGTTTCTTTCATTTCCGATGTCGGGTCACTGGACTCGACACGTTATCTGTTTGTCTCCCGACTGACGTTCCCATATCAGATGGCATTCTCCAACATTTCCAAACGCTGAAGAATTTCATTTCAGATCTCCTGCATCCACAGTTCCTTGGCTTATTTCACTTTTAGAGTTTTTTTTTTTGCCACGGGATGTCAGCATCACTGGCAAGGACATCATTTCGTGTCCATCACTAATTGCCCTTGATTGTGAGGCCATTTGTCAAGACAATATGGAGCCAGCCAGAGTGTTGTGGATCTGTGTTCACAATTAGTACAGACTGGCCAATAATGTTTAGTTTCTTTACCGAAGGTTATCAGTGAAATAATAAAATGAATCCCGATAGTTTCTGGTTGCCATTAGTAAAATGAGTTTTTGTTCCAATTTTTCTTTTACATTTAAGTTATGTCAGCGGCTGTGGTAGGATTTGAAACAATGTCTTAACTTGTGCCTCTGAATTATCCGTTCAGTGACGTTATAAATCTGATACGGAGTCACTATTGTGAAATAAGTGAAGAGGTAAGAGCAAGTTTGTGGTCAAAACATAAGTAAATGGAAACGTAGTCAGACGAGAACTGGAACTGTAATGTCTGAGTAGATGATGGCTCATGAAACAACAGCACTGAGGCGGAACTGGTGACTGTGGATATTATAGAGTTGGGTGTAGGCATGTTTGATGACAGATAGTATACGGGTCTTAAAACACCAGGGAAAAGGGAGACTGAAGGGATGCACCAGTGTTGTTCCTTCTGAAATGAGTGAGCGAGGAATCTGAAATTCATGGAAATGAGGTGGAGTTTGTGAGTAAATCTGAAGATAACAGCTTATGTATTTGCTAAATATACATATGTAAAATAGCAATAACATTCACCGTCGTTAATTAAACTGGCAGAGATAGGCTCACCAGGAACACCAACAATAGTGAGGATGGGATACTAACGGGCGTGAACAATCATCAGTACAGCTTCTGTCTGCAACTCTAAACATGTCCAGCCCGGAGAAAACCAGGAAAGACCCAAGGATAAACTCCAATCCATTGTTGGATTATTCCAGTCGAATGTTCTCAGATTCTGACCCATTGTTCGAAAATTCCAGTCAACGTTCTCAGATTCTGATCCATTCTGAGAACATTTCAGTCTGTTGTTCTAAGCCTGTCTTCATTTCCCTCATTTACTGTTTAGTAGTTCAAAAACGTAGTTTCCTGTTAAGTTTTCCAATAGAATTAAATTATTCAATGTTCCTCTTACTTTTGCTCTATTTTATTGACAGTGTTTGAATAAATTTTGGTTTGCTTAATGTCGAATATTTTGACCAATCAAATTGTGTCTGTAACTCAGCACGTCACATCTACCTTGTAACTTAGAAAGCATGCAGGTCAAGTCTACCATCTCCATGCATTTTGAGGGACTCCACTTGGTCCGTAACGAGTGGGACCCAAATTCACGATTTATTTGGATAACTACTGAATGGACAACATGTTGCAGAATAAGGGGGCTTAACAGCAGAATGCGCCGAGATGGAAGATTGATATCGAATATCTGATACTCAATCCAGTTCACAGATTCTGTTCAGAAACATGGATGGGCAGATGAGATATCTGCTTAGCAGGGAACAATGTGCAGATCAGGCTCAGTGCAACCCAGCCATCTGTTCAGGAACACTGTACAGTGCTCACCAGTCGACGAGCTATCTGTCCAACATGGGGAGCAGTGGAGCCCACACGGATACATTCAATTCTTAACCAGGACGAAACGGTCCCTCTGGCATGGGGAGATATGCAGACCACAGCAGTGCCTTTCTCTATAAATGTGAAGAAGACAAGTATTCAGTATGTGGAACATAGCTTCATTTTGCAGTAGAAGCGGTAGTGGTGAGAGCGGGGAACAGGAGCTGTTGAGAAGGTAAATGAACTGCTATATTTTGGCAGCAGCTGAAGCCAACACACGACACGTGCATTTTCTCCCACCCATCCTCCTCCTCTAACAATTAAGACAGTGGTGGGTTGAAAGAGTAAGGGTCTTCTATTTCTGTTCGATCGTGAGATTGGTTTAAAATTACTTTTTTGATTCCTTTTTCTATTTATCTATTTCATGAAAATTTGAAACAGAGTGTGACCAGGAAGTGTTAGAAAACAATTAATCAACACAGTTATATAAATTAATAACGTAATTAACGAAGTAGAGGTGGCTGTGCAGGTGATGTGCTGCAGCTGTCGGATGTGGGAGCGGGCTAATCTCAATAAGAATGGCAGTGACACCATCTGCAGCAAATGGTGGTTGGTGGAGTAACTCCAGCTCAGAGTTGCTGATCTGGAATCTGAGCGTCAAACACTGCAGCAGGTCCAAGAGTGGGAGAGTTGGTTGGAAACTTTATTTCAGAAGGCAGTCACACCTAGTCGATTACGTAATTGAAACTGAGTTCGTGATCAGTAACAACAGGGTGTGGTTGCAAATGAGGCAAGTATGGATATTCTGAGTTCAGAAATAGAGGAAATTCAGCCTTTGAACTTATGCACCAGGTATGAAATGCTTGCTCCCTTTGTGGATGAGGAAAATGGCTACAGGGTGCATGAGCCAGATCAAGAGCCCCTCATACGTGGTGCCTGAACAGTGCCACGATGCAGGACACCTGTGACAGGCTTGAAAGTGTAATGGGTCGGGGGGTGGGGATGAGGATCCAAATGTTGTGATCCACGTTGGGACTAACAACTCAGGCATGGCGAGGAAGGAAGATTTGTTTGGGGATTATCAAACACGATGAAAAAATTAGGGATCGGTGCCTCAAAGATTATAATCTCTGGATTACTGCCTGTGACACGTGCAAATTGGTTGAGGGATAAGAATACTGTGGGATTAAACACGTGGCTAAGGAAATGATGTGGGAAAAGGTGTCCAATTCATTGGATATTGACATCTGTTTTGGATCTGTATAGATGGGATGGTCTCCGATGTGGAATTAGTTCTCATGTGAAAAGGCTAAATAGGGTGATCATTCGATCTTTCAATTAGTGAGTGTAAGGGGAAGGGAAAGGAAAAAAATCACAGAAAGTGCAATAGTACATAAAAAGGCAGGCAGCAGGTTCGCATGTGTGCAACAGTGTTTACGTACAAGGCAGACGATTAAACGAGTGAAAAACGAAGGATAACTCAAGAGATATTCTTCGATATTTTGGAAATCATGAAGTTACGAAAGCTATCATAACGGCACGTCACCTGAATACTCGTCGCATTCGCAAAAAAGTCGATGAGTTAACAACACGAATCATCGCGAATGAATATGATTTATGAGCAATTATGGAGACACGGTTACAGAATGGTTATGACTGTGTCACAAAGCTGGACTCTTTTCTAAAAACTGTTCTTTTTCTCAAGTATACTGTGCCCTCAGTATTCTTTCAGTTGGGGCGTAAACAGGTCCTGGCTCCGATTAAATTAGTTTGGAACAGAGATGAAGAATGATTTTGAGAAGCCTTTTGATTAAGTGTCAACTGATAAGACTTCAGGCCAAAGTGGTCATGGTTTACAAGTGACCAGGATAATGAAAGAGGAGTGGTCAGCTCTCTAGCTGGGCAGTTCAGTCCAGAACTAGTTCAGGAGTTCGGCAGTCGACTTTGTGAAGAAAGACAGCTACACTCTCTCTATTTCTGCCTTTGTAACTTCAATCTGTAAGCATTTGTTCCATTTTTACTGTTGTTTCAGGGGATTTGCGTATTGGCACGTATATTTATATTCGGAACAGCATAATGAAGTAAATTTGGAAAGACTGAGTCCTGTCGGAGTTATTTGCTGTGGTCTTTATGTTGAAATGTTTAATTTTGTGAATAAATGATTGCCTATTTTAAAATCTTTGAAGAGAAAATGAGGTATGCAGATGCTGGAGATCAGAGATGGAAACGTGTTGCTGGAGAAGCGCAGCAGGTCAGGCAGCATCTAGGGAACAGGACAATCGACGCTTCTCCAGCAACACGTTTCCATCTCTATTTTAAAATCTTGTAAACTTACGGAAACAAATTGCAAAGTTCTGGCCTGGTCTGTTTGCTTCAGAATGTTTTGAATAGTCTGACCGAGTCCATTACATCTGGGAGTTAAATGTCCAGAGGTAACAGACTATTCAGAAGGACTGACAGAAATATAAGGGAGGTGGTGTAGCTCTGATCTTCAAGGACGATATCAGGGCAATGCTGAGAGATGACATCAGTACACGTGACAATGCATTCAATTCAATTCAATTTAATTAATCCATTTGGGTGAAACTTAGAAATACGAAGATGAAAAATATCACTGAGAGTCTTAATCGATGGAGCATCAAATAATAAGATCTCCGTGCAGCAGGTAATAAAAAAAGAAATAACTACTGCCTGTAAAGATTGTACGGCAATTACCATGGCAGATTTAAAGATACATGTCGATTGTTTGAACCGGCTGTGTCAGGGTAAACTAAAGGGGGATTTCCTTGAATGCATCCGTTATAATCCTCTTGACCACAATGAAATGGAACCGACGAATGAACAAACTATCCAAGATCTGGTCCTGTGTAATAAGATCAGAACAATTAATGACCTCATAGGCAGGGATCCACTTGGAAGGAGCGATGACTGAATAGTTGATTTTCAACACAGATGGAGACTGTGAACATGCAGTCGAATAAAAAGTCCTGTGCTTAATAAAGATGGGCTAAAATAGAATGAGAGACGACGTGGCTAAAGTAGACTGGAAGCAAAGATTTGATGGTGGGACAGTTGACGAGCAGGAGAGGACTTTCAAAGGAATTTTCCAAACTGCTCAACAGAAATATCGACCAGTGAAAAAGAAGGACTATAACAAAATGAGTAATTTTGTTATGGCTGTGGATGGAAACAAGTGGGAATATTAAATTGAAATGGCAGGCATACAATGGAGCTAAGAATATCAGGAAACAAGAAGTTTGGGAAAACTTTAAAAGTCAAAAGAAAGTCACAACAGAGCTATACGGAACATGAGAAAATACACTGGCACTGAATATAAAGACAGATGGCAAACGTTTCTATAAAGAAATAAAACGAAAAGGTAAAGGATAAAGTGAAAGTTGGTCCGTCAGAGGATGAGAAAAGACTTTTAGTTAATGATAAGTTGAAGTGGTCGAGGAGTAAAATAAGCATTTTGAATCTATCTTTACAGTGGAGGACACCAATACTATGCCATTAATTAATAAAGAGACAAAGGTAGGGGAGGTCCTGGAAACAATCATTATTACTGAAGAGGTAGAGTTGTACAAACTAATGGAGATTAGGGTAGTCACGTCTCCTGGTCCTGATGGTATGAATTTCAATGTACTAAAAGCGGTGGTGGGAGAAATAGTAAGCGCACTATCAGTAATTTTCCAAAATTCTCTGGACTCTGGGGCAGTCCTCGCTGTTTGGAAAAAAGCAAATCCAATGCCAGCAGCTGTACAGCCTGCTGGTAAGGCCACACCTGGAGTACTGCATGGTATGTTGTCTCCTTACTTGCGTAAGGATATGCTGGCACTCGAGGGGATACGGAGGTGTTTCACGAGCTTAATATCATAGATGAGGGGGACTGCCTATGAGGAGAGACCGAGCAGACTGGGATTGTATTTATTGGAATTCAGACGAATGCGGAAGAATCTTATAGAAATATACAAAACCATGAAGAGAACAGATAATATATAAGTAGAGATGGTGTTGCCAGTGGCAGCTGAAATTAGGATAATAGGGACTCGCCTCAAAATTAGAGGGAACAGATGAGGGAATGAATTGAGAAGGAACTTTGTCACCCAGAGGGTTGAAAATCTATGGAATACCTTTCCCAGTCAAGTATTTGACGCGAGTTCAGTCAACGACTTTAAAGATAGATCCGTTGTTGACCAACAAACAAATTAAGGGATTCAGTGAAAGAATAGGTAAGTGCACCTGGGTTCATGAAAAGATCAGCAAAGATCTTTTTTCAATTGCAGAGTAGTCTCCAAAGGCCAGATGGCATGCTCATGCTTCTAGATTTTATGTTCTTTTTCACATCAATGATTTGATGCGAGTAGCAGGAGCAGTTATCCACCGAAGGTGTGGAGCAGTGTATTCCACCCCAGTGTATTGCTCAATAATGCTGTGTTGATCGCTGTCAAAAGTGGGGAAACTTGCAGTTCGTGCTGGAAGTGCAGGTCACACCGATTATTAGCATTGTCATGCAAGAATGTGTTCTCGGGTTTCAGGATGCTGAAATGCAGACATTTCGATAGCATCCTAAAGCAGAAATGAATGTTTCCAGAACTGAGAGGTGAACGGGATATTGGTATGAGGTCAGTTGATGGAGAGTTCTGAATAACCATTTGTTCTGCAGGTTTGTGACTGTGGATGTGCTTACCAGAGTCTTGGACTCATTTGGCTTAATTTAACAATAATTTGTCTCAGTGTCATTTTCATTGAGTGTGACAGAGGGAGCGTCTGCCCGAGGTTGAGCTATTTTCCGAGTGCTACCTTACCGAACTCACCGCATTAACCACCTTCCGCATTCCCCATAGTGTCCCTCTCATTCACGGCCAGCCCGATTCTCCTATGTATCATGGCTGGAGGTATGCACCAACTCCACGATGCCCCGGTACATTTTGTGATCTGTGGCACTGGTACCATCTTTAAAAGTCCAGTGTGCATAGAGTTTAACTTTCTCAGTTGAGAGCTGCCCCGCAATTTACACCGAGCATGGCAGTCAAAGAGCAATTGCACCTGACCAGGTCGTCACGGAGGGAATGCTCTTTACGGAAGGCGGAAAGTGGTGGGGAGGGTGATATATCCTTGGTGGTGCGGTTTGCTTGGAGGTGGCGGAAATGTCAGTGGATGATTTGGTTTATGCAAAGGTTGGTAAGGTGGAAGGTGAGCACCAGGGGCGTTCTGTCCTTGTTACGGTTGGAGGGGTGGGGTTGAGAGCAGAGTTGCGAGATGTGGACGAGATGCATTGGAGGGCATCTTTAACCACGTGGGAATGGAAATTGCGGTCTCCAAAGAAGGGGGCCATCAGGTGTGTTCTCTGGTGGAACTGGTCCTCCTGGGAGCAGATACGGCAGAGGTGGAGGAATTGGGAATACGGGATGGCATTTTCCCTCCCCACCCCTTTACGCCTTCTGCAAAGACTGTTCCCTCCGTGACTATCTGGTCAGGTCCAGGCCCCCTGCAACTCACCCTCCCATCGCATCCTGGCACCTTTCCCTGCCACCGCAGGATTTGCAAAACCTGCGCCCACACCTCGTCCCTCACCTCCATCCAAGACCCTCAAGGAGCCTTCCACGTAGATCACATTTTTATCTGCACATCCACCAATATCATTTATTGTATCCGTTGCTCCCGATGCGGTCTCCTCTTCATTTGGGGGACTGGATGGCTCCTAGCAGAGTGCTTTAGGGAACATCTCCGGGATACCCGCACCAATCAATCACACCACCCTGTGGCCCAACATTTCAACTCCTCCTCCCACTCTGCCGTGGACATTGAAGTCCTCGGCCTCCTTCATGGCCGCTCCCTTACCACCAGATGCCTGGATGAAGAACGCCTCATCTTCCGCCTCAGAATACTTCAACATCAGTGCATCAATGTGGACTTCAACAGTTTCCTCATTTCCTCTTCCCCGACAGCACCCCAGTTCCAAACTCCCAGCTCAGCACTGTCCCCATGACTTGTCCTACCTGCCTATCTTCTTTTCCACTTACCCACCCCACACACCCCCTCACCTATTGTACTCTATGACACTTTCTCCACACCCCCGCACTCCTCTCACTTATGTCTCCACTCTTCAGGCTCTCTGCCTGTATTTCTGATGAAGGGATTTTGCCCGAAACATCGATTTTACTGCTCCTCGGATGCTGCCTGAACTGCTGTGCTCTTCCAGCACCACTAATCCAGAATTTTAAATAATCTTATCAACTTGAGTGGCAACTTCATGCGATTTGCGGTGATGGACTGCAAGAACTTTGTATTCCTCCACACTTCCAAGAATCCTGCCTTTAATCCCGTATTCTGAATTCAAATTCGACCATCCAAAATGAATCGCTTCAAACTTTTCATTTTGATCTCCAATTGCCACTTTTCAACCCAGTCCTGCATGCTGACAATGTCCCGTTGCAACATACCATAGGCCTTCACACTGTCCACAACTCGACAAACGTTTGTGTCATCGGCAAACATACTGCACATCCTTCGACTCATCCAACTCAGTTATAAAACTCAAAACGAGCAGATGCCCCAAAACTGACCCTGCGGACCACCGCTGATCACCGAGCTCCAGGCTGAATACTTTGCATCTACTACTCCCTCTGTCTTCTATGGCCATTAATTCTGTACCCAAACAACGTGCATTTCCATACCAGTTTGTATATCCCATGCTTCCTTTCTTCTGAATGAGCCTACCAATGGAAGCTTATCAAACGCCTTGCTAAAATCCATGGTCATCGTATCATTGCACCACCTTCATCCATGTATCTTACCACATCGTCAAATGATTTAATAATGTTTGTGAGGCATGACCTGCCCCTCAGAAAGGCATGCTGAACATCCCTAATTAATCTATCATTTCAAAAGTAATTATAAATCATGTCTGATAGAATTCTCTGCAATACTATGCCCAGCACTGACGTATGATTGAATTATCTATAATTCCCATGATTTTCCCTATTCCTTTTCCTGAACTAGGGAATAGCGTTTCCCACCCTCCAATAATCTGGCACTACTGCAGTTGACAGTGAGGACTGAAAGATCATCGCGAAAGAAGCAACAATCTCTTCCCTTGCTTCCCTTGTATCCTCGTGTTTTTACTTCAAACAGTCTATTCTTCATCTCCAATTGTCATCTCCATAATGCCCCCTACAAACATCTGGTAGACCGCTTTCCATTCAGTGCTGTATACAGTGCCGCCTTCCTGAGCAAGCACAGTTCCCAATTCCATTTTATATTGTAATACTGGAATCGAAAACAATGGGAAGGCACCAATGCCTTCCCGATGAAGGGTTTCTGCCAAAAACGTTGTGAATTCTGTGGTGGGGGTGATAGGTCGGAGAGGAGAGTGGAGCGAATAGTTGGGAAGCAAGATGCCCTTGTTCAAGAAAGACTGAAGAAAAAGCCTGGGAGTTATTGATCGCTAAGCTGAACGTCTGTGGTAGGTAAGTTAATTGAGAAGATTCCCAGGGATAAGATGTACACGCATTTGGAAGAAAAAGCTGATTAGGAATAGTAAGCATGGCTTTGAGCGTGGAACTTCATACTTGACAAATTTCTTGAAGTTTGATAAAGTGACCAGAGAGGTTTACTAGCACGTGGAAGATGTCGAAAGATGTGGTGCTGGAACAGCATGTCAGGGAGAATGCAAGGAGCAGAAGAATTCTCCTGGTCCTCGATGCTGCCTGACCTTTTTTTCTTTTCCAGCGCCAAATTTCAGAATCTGATCTCCAGCATCTACAGTCTTCACTTTCTCCTGGGGCAGTAGATTTTATGTATGGATTTCAGTGACAACAGAACAGGATGAGGCGGTTCAGCCCTGGAGACGAATATAAAGTTACAAGAGGAGGTTAGTCAGCCTCTCAAGCCTATAACACTGGACCAAGTCTAGGCCATGAGATACCCATATCCTGTTACACAGCAACAGGATCAGTCCATCCAACCTCTTCAATTCAGTAAGACGGGCGAGCAAATGACTGGACTATGGGGAATAATGGAATATTATCTCAGACATCTCAGACCTACCTTTCCCTTCAGGAAGATTATAGATAATCGCCTGTAAGCGATTTCTCTTTCATACCGAATTCTTTGTAAACCTGAACTCTCTGACGTGTCAAAATGCGTTGACACGTTCACCAACATTTAAGTGACGTAGCTCCCCTAACTATCTGGGTATATTGGCCCCAACAGTCACAACCCTCCGACAACAGGAAACACTCCCAACACATATACATTGTCCTGTTGACATGAACAAAATATATGAACACAGCATAAGTGTAAATGACCCTGATATCACGGCAGGGTTTGACAAAGCAATGTGTCAAGGAGCCTGAACAAAATTGATCTTAACTGGCATCGGTTGCACAGTCATCACTGGTTGGATCATTCAGAACACAATGTGACTGGTGGACATCAATCCTCTCAGTCCCTGCATATAGCTAAGTGCATTCCTCGGTGTAGATTCGTCCGCACAAACATCTTCAGTTGCTTCAGCAATGTATTTCCCCACATCATTCCAAAAGAAATGAGGATGTTCAGTGAAGACCGCACAATGTTCAAAACAATCTGTCACCCCCTCAGGTGCTGAAATATTAAATCCTGAACAGCATTCAATCTTGTGCTGTTAACATGTCGGTAACATGCCAATAACAGTGCCACGACACATTGCACATTTCAATTGTCTAAAAAAGGAGCTCATTCAGCATCTCAAACTGGTTTAACGAGACATTACAAATCCATTAAGCCTATCTAAACTGTTGGATAAGAAGCCGCACAGCCCGTGCAGGGTCTCCTGCATATTATACTGGAAGAGTGTTCTTTAAAGAAATGCAAATGTTTGACTTCAAAATAGACAGGCAGGTGTCTGGAGTAGCACAACAAGTCAGGCAGCATCAGGAGGTGGAGAAGTTACCACCTTGGGTATAAGTATTTTTTAGGTGTAGGGGTAAGGGAGCTACAGAAAAAGAGGCGAAATTATGGAGGAGGAGGCAGGGAGGTGAGGTGGGTATCGGTGAACACAGGAAGAGAGTACCACCCGGCTGCTCGATGGAAGGAATGAACCCGATTAGTAGCTGAAAGAATGGTTGATCAGAGGAATTGAAGGGAACCAAGGGACTCGGAAGGAAGTTGGGACATTGAAAGGGAGATTATTTGAAATTGGAGAAATAAATATTGCCTTAGTTGCTCTGGTCTTTCAGCCCCTGCCTGTCTATTATTAATCAGGAAGATAAGGAATCCAGCCATTTCCCTGGACTTGTTCCATGTCGTTCTAATCCTTTCCTATCTATATACTTGTCACAATGTAGCACGGGAAAACACATTATACTTCAGAGCTGTTACTGCTCTGTTTTGAAAATAATGAATGTTTTTCATAACCCTCAAGTTTTAATGCAATCACCTTTTATTCTTTTCGAGCGATACAGATTATTTCCTTCACACTCTCCTCATGGCACCATCACCGCAGTGATTATCTCCAGCAATTCCTTTACACTGTATCTCTGTGGCAAGAAGATCATTTCTTATAAAGGAGAGACAAGCTATACACATTTCTCCAATTACTTTCTGAACAACATTCGACCACTGCAGGAAGGTGTCTTCACTCTTAAACTTTAATAATTTTGCAAAGAAGTGCAATATACCATTTACTGTGCTGATTACTTGCTGCCTGGTATGAATTATGTTCGTGACTCATGACCAGGGACACACAGCTCATTTTCGCCAATTGTTCTTCTGATCCTTTGACAATCCTTTTATTCCTCTGATCCTAGGAATAAAAGAATGACTAGGGTAGGAATAGGTCCAGTCAAGGATAGCAGTGGGAAGTTGCGTGTGGAGGCGGAAGAGATTGGGGAGACATTGAATGAATACTTTTCTTCAGTATTTACTCAGGAACAGGGCATTGTCGTCGATGTGAATACTGAGTCACAAGTAAGTAGAATGGATGGCTTTGAGGTATGTAGAGAAGAGGTGTTGGAAATCCTGGAAAAGGTGAAAATAGATAAGTCCCCTGGGCCTGATGGCATTTATCCTAGGATTCTCTGGGAAGCAAGGGAGGAGATTGCAGAGCCATTGGCCTTGATTTTTATGTCCTCTTTGTCTACAGGAGTCGTTCCAGAAGACTGGAGGATAGCAAATGTGGTTCCCTTGTTCAAAAAGGGGAGTAGGGATAACCCTAGTAACTATAGGCCGGTGAGTCTCACTTCTGTTGTGGGCAAAGTCTTAGAGAGAATTGTAAGGGATAGAATTTATGCACATCTGGATCGGAATAATGTGATCAAGGATAGTCAGCATGGTTTTGTGAAGGGCAGGTCGTGCCTCACAAACCTTATTGAATTCTTTGAAAAGGTGACGAAGGAGGTTGATGAGGGGAAAGCGGTAGATGTGGTATATATGGATTTTAGTAAGGCGTTTGATAAGGTTCCCCATGGTAGGCTACTGCAGAAAATACGGAGATATGGCATTGAGGGTGAGTTGGAGGTTTGGATTAGGAATTGGCTGGATGGAAGAAGACAGAGGGTAGTAGTTGATGGCAAAGTTTCTTCATGGAGTGCCGTCACTAGCGGTGTTCCGCAAAGATCTGTTTTGGGACCATTGCTGTTTGTTATTTTTATAAATGACCTGGAAGAGGGGTTAGAAGGTTGGGTGAGCAAGTTTGCGGATGATACGAAAGTCGGAGGAGTTGTTGACAGTGAGGAAGGATGTGGCAGGTTACAGCAGGATATAGAGAAGCTGCAGAGCTGGGCAGAAAGGTGGCAAATGGAATTCAATGTAGCTAAATGTGAGGTGATTCACTTTGGGAAGAATAACAAAAAGATGGGGTACTGGCCTAATGGTCGGATACTTGGTAGTGTGGATGAGCAGAGGGATCTTGGTGTCCATGTACACAGATCTCTGAAAGTTGCCACCCAGGTAAATAGTGCGGTGAGGAAGGCATATGGCGTACTGGCTTTTATTGGTAGAGGAATTGAGTTCCGGAGTCCTGAGGTCATGATGCAGTTGTATAAGACTCTGTTGCGGCCGCATCTGGAATATTGTGTGCAGTTTTGGTCGCCATACTATAGGAAGGATGTGGAGGCACTGGAACGGGTGCAGAGGAGGTTTACCAGGATGTTGCCTGGTATGGAAGGAAGATCGTATGAGGAAAGACTGAGACACTTGGGGCTGTTTTCATTAGAGAAAAGAAGGTTTAGGGGTGACTTGATTGAGGTGTACAAGATGATTAGGGGGTTAGATAGGGTTGACAGTGTGAACCTTTTCCCGCGTATGGAGTCGGGTATTACAAGGGGGCATAGCTTTAAATTAAGGGGGGGTAGATATAGGACTGAAGTTAGGGGTAGGTTCTTCACTCAGCGAGTCGTAAGTTCATGGAATGCCCTGCCAGCAGCAGTGGTGGACTCTCCCTCTTTATGGGCATTTAAGCGGGCATTGGATAGGTATATGGAGGATAGTGGGTTAGTATAGGTTAGGTGGGCTTGGATCGGCGCAACATCGAGGGCCAAAGGGCCTGTACTGCGCTGTATTCTTCTATGTTCTATGTTCTATGTTCTATGTCACATAGACAAAATCACAAGGGTGGTACTTTTGCCTAATCATTTCTTTGCCTTAAAAAAATCTGCTCTTCAAGCACAACCACACCAACAGCAACGCCACTATCATCAGTGGAGCTGTTTGCCGATGCGATGGTCTCGCGGTATTAATGCCCGGACCCAAGAATGAGCCAGAGTCGGATTCGAAATCCCAATCATGGCCAATAGTGGCATTGGAATTCTTTGAAAAAAAGGGGAATTCAGTATCAAATGAAACAAATAAACCATTGTCTATTGTCCGAAATTGCTACCTTGCACTCTAATATCCTTCAGGGAATGGAATCTACCATGTTCACCTGCTCCGGCTTCTGTGTGATTCCCGATGCATAGTAATGTGTTTGACTCCCATTTGCCCTGTGAAATGACCAAGCCAGCCATTAATCTGAATCACACGCTAAAAAGTCTCAAAGAAGTGAAAGCGGACAGAACTAACCACTGACCGGTCACAGCCGACGCACTGCAGTGGTCAGGAACGCAGCTCATCAACACCTTCTCAAGGATAATGGGGAAAGGCAATTAAGTTCTGGTGCAGCATCCAACGAATGAAAGACGATTATTGCATGAACTCACTTCAAACGGGGCTTTGATGTATACCCTTAATGTTCGTGATTTTCAGTAATCTGGGAACAGGAGAAAAATAAATACGATTAATCTCATCTTTTATTTCCATGTCAACTGATCATCAAAAATCCCTTTTTTTAAATCTCTGTCTTTCTCTATCTATTCAACGTACGCCTTCGCACCTTCACAACACTGTTCCCCAGATGCGTTCAGTTTTGATGTCAGGTCAGTGGACTTGAAATACCAATTCTGTTTTTCCTCTCGACCCAAGGCTTCCAAATCTGATCAGTTTCTCTCGCATTTTCTTGTTCTTTTTGCTTCTGATCTCTCGCATTATTCTTTGTTTGATTTAACCGTTAATATTTTTGTAATATAGGCTGTCTACAACGCTGTCAACAGCAGTATATGTTCACCTCACTAAATGCCCCTTACAGCGATACCATTCCTTAAGATAGTACAGAGCCAAGCACATTGTTGTGATACTGAAGTCACTCTTAATCCAGACCAGGTATTAATGTTACACTTCAAGGACATCAGTGAAATAGGAAAGCTTTTGAACAAAATGCTGGTAGTGTTGTCGTTGCCATTGTTAAAATTTGCTTTTATTTCCTGTTATTTGAACTTAAGTTCTGACGTCATTTGTGTTACGATTCGATACATTGTATTTCATGTAATTACTTCGAAAATGTTTCAAAAATTCTGAATAACATGTTAAGTGGCATTACTAATCTGACACAATGTCCCTATCATGTAGTTATTTTAGACACAAAAGCAAGGTTGTGGTCGAAATATTTGTTGCTGAAAGTGTGCTTACAAGAGAGCTGGAACCGTAAAGTCTGAATTTTACCAAGGCATAAAATATGGTTTATACAGCAACAGCACTGACACAGAGGTGAAGACTGGGGATTTTATGGATCTGGTAGTGGACAAGTTTTGTAATGGAGACAATACTGAGACAGAAATCAATTCAGGGCAAAAGGGGATCCCGGGATTGTGAACAACTTTTGCCGGATGTGGGATGTGCCAGTGGGGAGGTCTTAAGTATGTGGGCGATGAATGCAGGTTGTAATTAAAACTGAAAACAGCAGATTTCGTCTTTGCCAAATATAGGTAATAGAAATAACTATGAAGTTCAACATGGCTTATGGGATTAATAAATGGATACCGATACAGAGGCTTATCAGGAACAAGGAGAAAGTGAGGACTGCAGATGCTGGAGATCAGAACTGAAAATGTGTTGCTGCAAAAGCGCAGCAGGCCAGGCAGCATCCAAGGAGCAGGAGAATCGACGTTTCGGGAATGAGCCCTTCTTCAGGAATGAGGAAAGTATGCCAAGCAGGCTAGGATAAAAGGTAGGGAGGAGGGACTTGGGGGAGGGTCGTTGTAAATGCGGTAGGTGGAAGGAGGTTAAGGTGAGGGTGATAGGCCGGAGTGGGGTTGGGGGCGGAAAGATCAGGAAGAAAATTGCAGGTTAGGAAGGCGGTGCTGGGTTCGAGGGTTTGGACTGACACAAGGTGGGGGGGAGCGGAAATGAGGAAACTGGAGTTATCTGAGTTCATCCCTTGTGGTTGGAGGGTTCCTCGGCGGAAGATGAGTCGTTCTTCCTCCAGCCGTCGTGATGCTATGGCCTGGCGATGGAGGAGTCCAAGGACGTGCATGTCCTTGGTGGAGTGGGAGGGGGGAGTTGAAGTGTTGAGCCGTGGGGTGGTTGGGTTGGTTGGACAGGTTATAGTCTACCAGGTTTAATTGGAAGCACTAACTTTCGGAACGCCGCTCCATCATCAAGTGGTTGTGCAGTACACAATTGTAAGACACGGAATTTATAGCAAAAGATTATAATGTGATGTACCTGAAATTATACATTGAAAAATGCCTTGATTGTTGATTCTCTCATCTGTTAGAATGACCATGATAGTTTCGCTTCTTTCTTCTGTCAATCATACTTTTTTTAAAAAAAATCTACATTCTCAGATTAACTGTAACAATTGGTGTCAGCCAGATAAGATGTTAAGATGTTGACGGTGTTTGTTTCCTGTGTTCCCTTTCTGTGCCAAAATGTTTAGGCAGATTCTAATTTTAAAAAGCGTTAACAGAGTTTTACATGGATTCATGTAGTTTTTGAGCAAAGTACAATTTCACACTGTAAACCCTTGCTATAAATTCTGTGTCTTACAATTGTGTACTGCACAACAAATTAATGAAGGAGTGGCGCTCCGAAAGTAAGTGCTTCCAATTAAACCTGTTGGACTTTAACCCGGTGTTTTGTGATTTTTAACTTTGTGAGTTCTGTTTTCATTCGGTGCATTTCCAGTTTTGCTTTAAATAATTATTCTAACAGCTTTGTCAACTGTACCGTGTGATCTTCTCATGAATGGCTAAAGATCATCACATCTTGAGTATAAACGACGCTATTTCTTAATCCAGGCACAACTCTGTTAATGAGTCCTTGAAACGTGGCTTGTGCATTCTTCGGTACAACAATTTGAATGGATACAGCTCATCTGGGGCGACAAACACAGAAACCTTTCTCGCTTTCTCTGGCCAAGTAAACTCTCTATAACCATGCAGTAAGTCCAACGGTGTGATGGAACTGGCTTTTACAAGTCTCTCCGTACAGTCCTCCAATCTTAGTATTGGATCGGTGTTTAATTTTGAATCAGTGTTAACCTTCCAATAGTCCACAGAAAATCGGTGAGTCTCATCAGGTTTGGGAACTAACACGATCGGAGGCCTGGAATCAATCTGGCTCTGTTCAATGACGTCTTCATTGAGATCAAATCCACTTCATTATGGTCCAGTGTGGCTACTGAAAGGATAAAGTCTGTATGGGCATTGTTTAATCAGAACAGCATTCCCGACTTGGGCCCTATGTTCAATAGCATTAGTTCTTCCACATTATTCATGCATATGTCCTGATCTTGCTGCAACAAACTTTTGAAATGAGTTCTTACTCCTGAGACAGGCAGCTGAGTCTCTTATCCCATTCTTCAAGGACTTCCTCATTATATAACGAAACTTGAGGCACATCAAAATCCACGACATTTGGACGTGATTCCTCACTTGGTCGGTTAGTATCTAACACCTGTTTCGCCACTTCCCTGTCTAGATGGAAGTAAGATTTCAACATATTTACATCTCATACACAATAAAGGTTTTGTTCCATCTAGAAACTTTACCAGATAGTTTACCTGAAGCAGCTTTTTTTTTTCTATTTCAATTTGATAGGGGCCACCAAACCTGCTTTTGATGGGATCTCCTACCTTTGGTAACAGTACTAATACGTCAGCCCCACGAGAAAATGTCCGAATTTGGAGTTTCTATCTGCCAACTGCTTCATCCTATGCTGTGCCCTCTTCAGGTGCTCTTTAACTCACTCACCCCTACCCGATTTAATATTTCCCTCATCCCCTATGCATATTCCAAAAGTGACATCACTTTGGTCCCATCAATTTTTCATTAATTCGTTTTAAAGGCCCTCTCACTTCTTGTCCAAACATTAACTCAAATAAGTAAACTGATTAGATTCGTTTGGGGCATCTCTATTGGCAGACAATATGACTGGGATACCTTCATTCTAATCAATCGTGTAATCCTGATAATGCGGTCTTAACATTATCTTCATGGTCTCATACCATTTTTTCAAGGCTCCGTGCGATCCAGGATGGTACGGACTTGGATTAAAATTCTGCATGCCTATACTATCCATGACTTACTTCAAAAGCTTAGCAGTAAAATTATACACGTGGCCTGATTAATTCTCTCTGGGTAACCCACTCCAGAAAGCGACCAACTTCTCCACCACCAAGTTTTCCTTAATACTTCGTTCATGAATTGCCTCCTAAAATCTGGAAGCTATATCCATTATGGTGAGCAAGTATTGGTTCCCACTCTTACTTTTAGGGAGGGGACCTACACAGTTAACTATAACTCACGTGAAAGGTTCTCCATATGCAGGAAATGGCAAAAAACAATTGCGGGTTTTAATACCGGCTGTGGCTTAACTCCCATTTGGCAGGTATGACATATGCAGGAAAATTCAACCACATCTTTGTGCAGTCCACGCCATCGGAAAAGCTGCGAAAATCAGCCTGACTCTTCCTCACATCTAGCTGACCTTTTACTTGTAATTCATTTACTATATTTAACAACTCCTGCTTGTATGCTACTGGCAACACTTCTGCCCATTTCTCCTGTGCACTAACCTGCCGAGGTCTCCATTTTCATTTTAGGATGCTCTGCTTCCTTTCGTATTACGTCATATTTTTGTGCATGTGCGTTAGCCTATTAGTACGAAACATGACTGTCTTGCTATCTGCCTGTTCAGGATTTTCCTGAACCATTACATCAGAAAGAGTGTCCGTTAACTGAACCTCAACACTGTCATCTTTTACGTTAGTTGTTCACTTCTTGCTTTAACATCTTGTTATAATACTATTTAGAAACATTCCAGGGTACCTCTCTTTGAACTCCTCAGTTTTTTTGGTCATCCTTTGGCTTTTTCAAAACCAGGGGCTTCACTCCCACATTGGATCCTGCCAAATGATTGCCAAGAACAACCTGTTTTCCTGGAAATGACATTGTCAATCACTTCCACTGTTACTTCCCAAGTCTTGATTTGGATCTCCAAACTGATCTTACGCAGGGGAAAGCAACATTTCTGCCAAAAAAATCCACAAGTTATTACTTTCTCGGGTAACATGTGGGAAAGATTGAAAACACTTTCATCTCTTACTGTTTGCCTTCTTCTCATGTTCTTCATGCATAAAATATACCCACAGTGGTGAAGTCTTCCCAGAGGTCAATATCCAGCCCCTGCCTCAGCTGTGTAATTTCCTGCAACTCCTCGACTTTCCCTGGGGGCAAATGTTACTGGCCTAGTCTCTTTTATGACAGCTAGTCCCACAGTGTCTTTCTTCAATGAACAATGCAGTGACTTTTTGTCTCCCACTTACCACAATAGATACCTTGGTATCAGTGAAGAATGACGAGGCCTTGCACATTCTTGGCTTTCTCTATTCACTTCCGGTAAACTACTCCCAGTTTTCCGGTGAAGCATCACCCCTTGTCCCAATTTTATCCCTTACTGGATGAAATTCATGTCGGAACCTATATATTACGTGCGACACGAAGGCATATTCATCTGCCATCTCTGCCGCTCGTCTCAATTCTTGAAAGTTCTGTTCGTCAACATCTCTGGAAGTGAGTTTTTAACCTCGTTCAGCATGGAGTCTCATAGGTCTTTTCTGATTTTAAGTCCCGCACTAAAAATTACTATGATTAATTTTTTTTAGAAATCAACATATGTCTGATCTGCTACCTTCTTCATGTCGGTGATTCATTGTCTCTTTGCTTCTTGTATCAATTCATAAGCACTGAAAATGCCAGTTTAACAACGTCATGATCTCTTGACCGCGCTGAGAGCGCTGCATATACCTCACTGCCCTACCTTCCAGCTTCGTCTGAATTAGCATTCCCCAAAATTTCTCTGACGACTCCATCTGCCTAGCTCGTTTTTTAAATGAAATAAAGAAGGCTTCGTCATCTTTCTCATCGGAATGCAGCAATGTTTTAAAACAGTTGAATAAATCCCTACACTCTTGCTTCATTTATAATATGTTAACTTCACGTTTCTGACTAATTTACAACTTCTGAAGTTCAAATTATCTCTCCCTTTCCGTTTCTCTTTCTTCACTCTCTGAGCTCATCTCAGAACCTTCTCTCCTGTTTTTATTTCTCTTTCTCTTTCTTCTCACTCTTTTTCATTCTCCCACTTTCTCTTTCTTATTGCACAGGGAAGAACCTTCTCTCTTTTTTTCCTTCAAACTCAATTTGAATCATTTTCAATTTAATTTTCCTAACTGAATTGAACTTGTCTGTTTCTCCCATATGCCTAACTGATTGGCCAAGTCCATTACAATTTCAGCTTTCCATTTGTCCCGGGGTAAAACGAATTCTAAGCTGTCAGATAATAACAAAAGTATATCCATCCTCTATCATTCTCAACTTCCTTGGCAAATTTGGGAAAAATCATCAAAACACGGAATGTCTTTAGCATGGTAAGAGCCATTTCCCTCACTTTCAATTTAAACAAACACAAATGACTGCAATTTTACGGCACGGTGGCTCAGTCGTTAGCACTGCAGCATTAGCGTACTAGAATCCCAAGTTCGATTCCAGTCTCGCGTGATTGTCTGTTTGGCGTTTGCATATTCTCCCCATGTCTGCATGGGCTTCCAAAAGGTGCTCTGGCTTCCTTTCATAGTGCAAAGTTGTGCAGGTCAGGTGAATTGTCCACAGCGTTCGGTGCATTATTCAGAGGGAAATGGATCAGGGTGTGTTACTCTTCGGAGAGTCGGGGGACGTTTTCGGTGAAGGGCCAGATTCTGCACAGATGCGAATCTAAACTAAACGCTTTCTTTCACCTCCAGTTTATTTAAACATCTAGGGCACCAATGGTCAACAGTTTAGATCTGCTGGGGTCTTTCGAACTCCAAATACATTCAAACATGTCCAAATCCCAAATGAGCACTCAATCAGGAACAGCGCATATTTCGAACCTCTCTGTTAATTAAAACCAAACACTCAGAAAAAAAGAAGTGTGAGGGACTGAAAGGGAACTCTTAATTTCCACTATTTAAATCAGTGACAATTTAGTAGAACACCCCAAGCAAAACTATTAACAAACTTAATTTTCCTTCACCTAACTGAACACGATCCTATTGGCATGCTATTCCAATAACACAATTATTAAACATTACATTGAATTAATCTCAAATCCATACAGTCTCTGTCTCCTCCTTTGCCTTCAATCGCCTGTCTGCTGATCTCCCTTGGTCGTCTTTATTTTTACTCCGAGTACGTTTGACTAGAAAAGGTATCTTTTTGATAGAGTGCCTTCTGATTTCTTTGACAGTAAGAGTTTAGATGGCTGTTCGTTCTCTGGCGACACAGCTGTTGCTCTGCTGTTCAGTGGCAGTTGCACTGACCAATTTTAAAAATGGCCTCTTTTTTATACTCCCACAATCTTTCCCTGTCACTGGTTCTATGTTGACAAATCAAGAAATTCAAACTCGATTTGGTTTCAGTATGCTGGGCGGACCTTAAACTTTGATTTGATGTCAAAACAGCAATCAAAACTTACATATCCATTTAACAGCCAACTGTTCCATATGTATATTTTGGAACATGTCATCTCGCAGCCTTTCCATTCAGACAGCTGAGCCTGCACTTTGAGTTCACTTCAATATTCAGAAAACCATCGCCATTTTAAAATGGGCATGCATGATTTGGCTTATTAAGTTTAGACATTTTAATGACCCAATTTATTTATTAAGGTTAATATTCCATGTGCGTATCGAATTAATGTTTTTTTTTCTCCAAATTATTTGCAATTACCTAAAGCTCGTATATTTCAGTGAGAAATTAAATAGTTTAATTAAATTTAAAGTCATAAGAAAGGTAAATCTATTTGATTACTCAATTAATTACTTTGATTGCTCACTGTGAATACCAAGGGTTCAGAGAACAACAACCTGTGAAATGTTAGAGTGACAATGTATTCATTTGAATACTGACAATGAATATGTAATTGTGATCACCACAACAATGAGACAACATATTATCTGTTCTGTATAAAATAACATGTTTTTTGTATCATAAAGTGTTTCCATTAATTTACGTTTTATTTCCATAAAGAAAGCTACAACGTAATTGTTCTCAGAGATAATCCAAGTATTGTTCAGCGAAATACTCAGAGTTCACATGTTATTGTTGCCAATTCACAAAACACAGTAACTATCTTATTGTTGTCCAGACTGAGAAACTCATCATTTGCAATCACGTCCTATATTAAAAATGGCTTCCCAAGGACCTGAATCAAGGCAGTGTCACTGTAACTCACAGCTGCCTGTGATTTTGACCCTGCTCCTAAGTCTTTGCAGAAAGCTTCCAACCTGGATGACGGCAGTTGTTCCAACACTCTTTCAGAGCAAATTATAAGGACTTCATCATGAATAGGAGGGAAACTAGCCAATAGTGATAAGTGGTCTTCGTGTAGGTCCCAAATGCAGTCTAAATTAGATACCAATGACCGATCAGCAACTCGGTCTTACAAATTGATCTTCAGTCCCAGTCTTGCGCAGGGTGCAAATGTATGGAATGCTATGAAGGTGTGGAATGTAGGATGCCTGAAAAGCTAGCAGAACTGCTTGAGAGCACCAAGTGTTCTGAATAAGATACAATGTAACATGTGGTCCAGCAGCGAGGATAGCTGTTTGTCTGGAGGTGAAAAAATATTTGAATTCGGCAAATCATTTTATATTATACCCAGAAAAATACCAAATTCCTTTCAAGTTTGAATTTGGGTCATTGACAATATGAAAATCCAATGAAACCATCCGATGCTTGGTGGTCTAACCCCGAGAAAACGTGAAAATGGAAGAGAGCTGCCAAAAGACAAACAGAGGTGGGCTGCTCGTCAGAACTCTCTGAGAGATACCTGTTTAGAGAAGGAGTTTGCGCAGACTGAAGAAAATATCGACACTGACTGGAAAGCAAATCTACAGAGGAAGATACATAGGGGAGATCCGACAGCTGGCTGGTTTTTGAAATCTGAAAATCTTACTCGGGCGTTTTATAGAAAGGAACGGAATTGATAGGTTAAAGGAAAGAGTTGTAATCAATTGTTGGTTAATTATTTTCTGTTATACCTAATGAAACAAAATTGTAAATCTTTACTTTACGTCGTTCCTGGCCTCCCGAACTTTCAGAGATTACTGAACAAGATTAATCCTTTCTCTGTAATGGTTTAAGTTAAGCACGGGAGTGTACCCCGTGTCGTAACAGGGGTTGTCAATATCACACACCACAAGCCTTTTATAGTGATGACATCTGCCACACCTCCCAGATTCCCAATACCAAAACCCTTGATCTGACACAGGGCGAAGAAATTAACAACTTGATAGTTTCTTGTAGTCCTGTGGGCGGCACGGTGGCACAGTGGTGTGGGCGGCACGGTGGCACAGTGGTTGTCGGCGGCACGGTGGCACAGTGGTTAGCACTGTTACCTCACAGCACCAGAGACCCGAGTTCAATACCCGCCTCAGGCAACTGAATGTGTGGAGTTTGCACGTTATCCCCCTGTGTGCGTGGGTTTCCTTCTGGTGCTCCGGTTTCCTCCCACAGTCCAAAGATGTGCAGGTTAGGTGAAATGGCCATGCTAAATTGCCCGTAGTGTTAGGTAAGGGGTAAATGTAGGGGTATGGGTGGGTTGCGCTTCGGCGGGTCAGTGTGGACTTGTTGGGCCGAAGGGCCTGTTTCCATACTGAAATGTAATGTAATCAAATCTATAACACCTTGTGTCGAACAGTGAACACGCTAAACCATATTCAGTATATGTCACCTTCACATTCATCAGTGTGAAAATAAAACTGCACATCTGCATGGATGGCCATAGATTAATACATGGGAAACTGAACCTTCTTGTAAGTAGGTTTAGAGATCAGACCTGCAGAGTCCATCTGAAATAAAAAGCAGCAAATATCAACCCGAGCATCACGTTAATCAGTGAACTTGGTGGATTCTGCCTGGTGTTGGTCACACATACACATATTGTACTTGACACGCAGTTGAATGTAACAATGTGCAAAATAACTGGATATTTTGGCCTAACGCCTCTCCCCAGCTTCTTGAACTCACATATCTCACTCCCTCACACACTCACCATAAACTGAGTGAAAAAGTCTGTCATTCACCTCAACTTGTCCTACTCCATAATGTCCTGGTCAACCCACTGACTGGTTGCTTTCCATTTCATGGGTATATACGGTGCTACCATGCTGATCTGTTAGGGTTTCCACTACCCTGTGCATTTTGGAATGGATAACATAAGAAGCCACCAAACATTTCCTTGTGAGAAATTTCATCTGGCGAGAGACAGGTTTGAACGGCCATGTGGAGAGTGATCATTGTTCATAAAGGGTCAGCACAAGCCAGTACACTGCACAGACCAGCAGCATCGCTGGGAGCACACGCACTTGTGGAGAACACAAACAATGTTGCCCCATGACTGAGTATTGTCCGCTCTGCACACTGTATGGGGAGATAATCACGAGAAACCCATGATATGTGGCGGTGATTGCTCACTTCGGGAAATTTGCATTTGATGCAGCAAATTTATAAAAAAGAAATGATGATTCTACATATGGCATTTTTTACAGTTTCATAGTTATAGTTTTGGTTCATAGATTGTGAGGCCTGACAACAAACAGTGAATGACTGTAGAACTCAGAGGTATAGACTGTTCTGGGTATTATATTCTCATCAGAAGGTCTTTACCTGAATGCTGTCAGCATCATAGATCAGACAGATCTGTTAAGGGAATAGATTGACATTTGAAATTTTGACATTTTTGCCATCATTGATGTGGCTGAAGGAGGTTAGGATTAGCATGTCAATATTCTGTGGTATCGGAACTACAAGCAGGAGATGATATTATTTTATTAAGTGAGCGGTCAATTACTGCAGTAAAGAAGAATGATATGTTGGAAGAGTTATGACACGGAGTAATCCCCCTTCGATTTTAAACGAACCAGACAGAAAAAGCTCACTTTGCATCCTAAGCTGTTAAATTTTGTGTGTCAAAGTTCTATCCCAGATCTCACTATTTAAATTAAAAACTCACGTCTTTATTCTTTAAGTCCATAACACAGCAACTATTCACAACTCCTTTCTCTCAAACGTATCTTTGAACTCCCCTTCTACAATGCGAGTATGATCAAAACCCCGATTAAGTTTTACAAAGAAAAATTCTTGTTTCAAAACCAGGCAGATTTCAGTTCTTCTCTGTCGTTTCCTGTCTTCGTTTCTTCTTAGGTGTTCTGCTTCACAAGTCTTTGATAGATAAAGGGATTTTACAGAGAGCAGGTATTTCTATAATCAGTCCCACCTTGTTGGTGCTGGTCGATTTATCCGCTCAGAAGAGCCGTTCGAAATATATGACATTTACACCAGAAACATCGGATCCTATGATTGGGGTAGTGCTGTCAAACAATATATTTCTAAATTCGTTTTGAGTTTGTTTAACTTGGCGCATCATTTAAACTGATTGGCTAAATTCGAATTTGTTGTATACAACAGCATCAAAGCTGCAGCTGGTTATTTAAAAAAACTGTTACATTTTAAATCATTCGGAACATTTCGTGACAGCCATTAATTTCAACTCTCTTTAAGGTAGAGTATACGTTGAAAATTTTGTAACACCCCCTTCCTTCAGAAAAAATGAACTACCATAACGAAAATGTGGTTTCATTTTTTTCTCTATTCCATAAACGCATCACAATAACATATAGATAAGTTTAATCTAAGTTACTCTTCACTTCTTCCAATATATATAGAACATTGGATAACTATGATTAAAAATCGAAACTTTATCAGTTAACTCCACGATAATGCCCCTGCGTTTATTGCAACCACAACATGCGCGATATTTAAGTTCAAAATCTGTAACATTCACCTGGAATGAAACGGTCTTGCGTTTAAGACCATTCTAAGAATGTCAACGGATTATGATCTTTGTACACAATCGGCTCCGACCATGATTCGTGACATACACATTAAAATGTTGTAAACGTCGTACGAAACTCAATAGTTCATTTCCGGTCATACAGCGTTTCTTCTGGTGGACTTTGAGTTTATTCAAAAAGCAACCAACTGGTAGTTCAACTCCATCAACATCTTCCTTTCAAATTGTTTACGTTTATTACAAGTTTTGCATCTCGGAGTTGTTCAAAGAGCTCTACTAACCATACCATGTGATCTTTCCAAGACGTACTAATGATCAATACATCGTCCAAATAGACTGCACAGTTTGTTAACTAAGCCACAAATCTGCTCATGAGTCTTTGGAATGTGGCAGGTGCATTTTTTTCATTTCATTGACGTAGCCCAATTTTGGTTGCAAACATAAAAATCTCTTTTGCCATGTCTGATTAAGCTATCTGCCAGTAAACATGCACTAATTCCAACTTGGTGTTGTAACTAGCTCATCCAGCTTTCTCGATACAGTCCTCCAATGTCGGTATTTGATATAAGCCTGATTTTGTAACTGTGCTCCTGTTTCGATAATTCACACAAAACTGTTGAGTCACGTCAGGTTTGGGAACTAAGATGATCGGCGAACTCCACTCGCTCTGGCTTGATTTGATGACGTCCTTGTTGAGCATGGCTTGAAGGAGCTGGAGGAGGTTACATGGATAGGTAGGATGTGTAATGCGAGAGGATGCCACATAGATACAGAGGGGTGTAGGGACTGGAGGGGTTCACCGAGAGAGGGAGGAGGTCTAATATTTAGAGGGGGCCACAGAGAGAGGGATTGGTGTTGTGCAGAAGGACGTCACAGAGGTAGCGAATGTTGTAATGTCCATATGAGTTCACAGAGATGGGATGAACTGAATTGCAGGAGATTTCAGAGATAAGGAGGGGTGTTGGAACTGGAGAAAGTTACAGTTATGGAGAAGGGTGTAAGTGCTGGAGGAGGTTGCATAGCAAGGGGGGTGTGTAAAATTTGAGAATGTTACACAGATAGGGAGAGTTCTATAAGTCCTAGGACGTTACCGAGATCAGGAGGGGTTTCGAGGTGGGAGAATTTAACAGGGAAAGGGAAAGTGCAGTGTCTGGGGGAGGTTACAGAGATAGCGAGGGCTGTGGTGCCTGGAGAGGGTGACAGAGATAATGAGGGATGTTGCAGCAGGAAGAGTTTACAAAGAGAGAGAGAGGGATGTCGGGCTGGAGGATGTTACTGCGATAGAGAGAGGTGTAGGGTTTGCAGGAAATTAGAATGATAGGCAATGGTATGACGTCTCGAAGAGCTCAAAGAGAGTGGGAGTAATAGCCATTCTGCCTGAATTTACAGCCACAAATATGATGAATATTGTGGAGATACGATGGGTCACTGAGAAAAAGGATGGATGTAGCAGCCGGAGGATGTGAAAGGGATACATACAGAAATTATATGGAGAGTTTAACTATATTACATAATAAAGTATTGAGATAAAATGTAGAAATCTGTGGAATCGACAAGGTAGTTGGACTAACTGAATGAATAAGGGGTCGTAGGATCCAATTAGAAGAGACACGGTGTCAGTATCGTATAGCACAGGAGAGGCCCTTCGATTGACAACGACAACAAAAAAAAATCCTGTGGAACCTGCAACCCGCTCCTCTGTAATGTTTGGCGGCTCGGGCCGGAATTCGCGAAGCTGCCCGACAAACTGTTTAAGCAACCAATGACACAATGAAACCTCATGGTGTCAGATCAAACACGGATATGGAAATCTTTTTGTGACTGCCCTCTCTCAGCCTCAAGGTGTCAAATCAAACACTGACAAGGAAACCTCCTGCTGACTCTCCTCCCTCAGCCTCATGGTGTCAAAGAAAAAACATTCACACGGAAACATCCTGCTGAATACCGTCCCACAGCTGATGGATCAGTATCCCTCTACATTTTACAATAATTTCAGAAGCACTGAGAGAGTAGCGAAGGAGGATAATGTTTACTGTGAGGGCCATTTCAAAAATGGCACTAAGAGGGTTTCAGCACTGTCAGTCGAGCAGGTCCAGTCAAAAATGACACAACTGCTGGACTGAGTCTGCATTAGATGGGGAGGGAACGACGAAGAGTGAGAAATATACTTGACCTCATACTCACCAATCCACAGACACATTGATCGATGACCATATTGGTAACAGTGACTCCTGCATACAGCATATGTGGAGTCAATGACTCACTTTTACATGGCGAGCACCCTCTGTGTGTGTGTGTGTGTGTGTGATACCATCATCGTGCTACTCGACGTGACAGATTTTGAGTTGATCGAGTAACTCCATACGCGGCTGTGTGATGTGATTAGGGTCATTACCAACAGAGGTAGAATTGTACTCTCGCACAATTTTCAGTAACACAGTCTGGCATCTGCTCCACATTACCCTGACCATCAACCCAGTTGATAAATTATTGTTCAATGAAGAAATAGTTGTCCATGTTCATAAATGCCTGAAAGTTGTCACTGAACGTAACAACTGGTCGTGTTGTTAAGAAGGCATACGGTTAGTTAGCTTTTCCTGGTCGACGGATTGAGATTCGGAGCCATGACGTCATGCTGCAGTTGCGCAAAACTCTGGTGCAGCCGCACATGGAGTATTGTGTGCAGTTCTGCTCACTGCCCTATAGGAATGTTGGGGAAGCTTTGGAAAAGGTTCAGCAGGGATTTACTAGGAAGTTGCCAGGTATGGACAGGAGGTCTAACGAGGAAAAGCTGAGGGACTTAAGGCTTTTTTTCGTTAGAGCGAAGAAATGTGTGAGGTGGCTTAATTGAGTTTGAAGAAAAATCAGCATGAAACAGGGTGGACAGCGGCGGCATGTTCCCTTGGACGGTGATGACTTGCACGAAGGGACATAACTATGCATTGAGGAGTGCTAGATATCGGACAGATGTCAGAAGTAGTTTATTTATTCAGGGAGTCGTAGGGACATGGAATGCACTGCTTGCAACAGAAGGAGACTCGCCAACGTTTAAGACACTTAAATGTTCATCAGATAAATATTTGAATGAAAATGGAGCACTGTCGGATAGATGGGCTTCAGATTGTTTCCACAAGTCAGCGCAACATCGAGGGTGGAAGAGCCTGTAATGTTCTATGTTCTAATAAAGAGTCGCTACCAAAAGTAGCACTAGGCACACCTACAAGTGGGATGAAGTTACCAAAACAGCACCAACTTCTTCAACAAAAAGCATAAGCTGCAAGTGACCGGCCACAACCAACACATCCGACCCCATCGCTGCCATCCTATCACATGAAGTCTGGTTGAACGGTGTCTGGAAAAACAAACAATTCAGTGTAGGAAACGGCTGCACAAACATAGTTATTCTCGATGATGGAACACCCCAACACGACAATAGAAATAATAAGGCTGAAACATTCACAACAATGTTCAGACAGAAGTGTAGATGGGATGATCTTTTTTGAGTATAATCCAGATAGCAGTCTTCAACTATTTCGAATCACTGTGTGATTTCGACAATTGAATGGAAGGATTGGATCATGAAAAGGCCGTGGGCTGTGATAACATTCCATTCAATCTGTTCCTGCTGGGCTACAGCACTGGCCTTTATCTAAGAATGTGGGAAGGTATCAATGTGTGTCCTGTACACACACAGACAAAACATCAGACAATCAATGACTGCTCCATTGCTCTAATCCCTAACATTAATAAAGTGATGAAAAGCGCCATCTACTGTGGGATCAAGCAGCACTTCCTCAGCACCAACATGCTCACTAAAGCTCAATTTGGGTTCTATCAGGGTCACTCATCCCCTGACCTCATTGAAGCCTTCGTTTAAAGTTGGGCAACATTTTGTTTAAAGCTGAAATCTGGAGGTGAGGCAAGAGTGACGACACTTAACATTATCATACCCGTATTTGACCAAGGATTAACAGCAAAACTGAAGCAAATTGGAATCAGGGAAATCTCTGCATTGGTTGAAGTTATACCTGGTGCAACGAAAGATGGTTGCGGTTGCTGGAGAGCAGCCATCTCAGATCCAGGTCAGCTCTGCAGCGGTTCCCCAGGGGTGGTGTTTCTGGGTAAGTCTGAAGATGTGAAATGGAAAGGTAAAGCACTATGCTCCTGCGGAATTATCGGATTGCTCTCCAGTCAGACAGATACGCCTGGTTGTCGTTTAACTGTACAGTCATCCTGCCTCAAGCAAGGAAGAGGTTGAGTAGGACAGTCTTTTCCAGTCACCTCAGTCAGTGCAGGAATGCAAAACTGTTGGCATTAGTCTCCATTATAAAATAGCCGGCCCATTCATTGAGATAAGCACGTCGTCACTCATCTCCTGAGGGGAGATATGTTAATATTAATCTGTTCAGACAAGCAGTTACAAACCTCGGAAGCTCCTAGCTCAGACGGAGGGACAATATCAATGTGTCATAAGACTGTTCTCTCCCCTTGGCTCAACAATCTTCAGCTGCTTCATGAATTACCATCCTTCCACCGTACAATCACAACTGCGGGTGTTCGCCAATGATATGACCATGTTCATCGCCACTCGTGGTGGCTCAGGTATGCAAAATATGCAGCCCTGTTTGTAAAATTGACAAGTAACATTTGCATTACATCTTTTCAAGATAATGATCACTTGTAACAATACAGAATTGAACATATATCCTGCAACATTCAATGCCATCACCATCATCGAACTCTCAACTACTCATATCACAGGGATTGCCGTTCACCAGAACTGGACTGGCAATATCAATTAATTACCCATTCTTGTGAAGGGCCTATGCTAAAACGTCGACTCTCCTGTACCTCGGATACTCCCTGACCTGCTGAGTCACACATTTACAGCTATTGGCTGGAAGAATATGTCAAGTGGTAGGATTCCTGCAAAGATAACATTTCTCATGTTTCCCTAAAGCTTGTGCGACATCTGTAAGACGCAATTTGAATGTGTGTACGATGAATTAACCCACTTTAATTGTGTGAGTGCATTTTTACCTCTCACCCACTGACAATCAGTCGTATCAATGTCTGCCATCGACATGGATCTCTGCAAAAATTTTACAAGGCTCAGAACAATGTCCCTCTGAAATCTTGACATTCAAGAAGGACATGAAAGCAGATGCATGTTCACGTTCCATTCAAAGCAACACGCTATCTTAGTTTGGAAATATATTGCTTTTCCTTCAGTGTCACTGTTTCAATTTCCCTCGCTAATGGCATTGTAAAGCCTGTTGACAGTGCTTGAACTGCGCTGTTCAATACAGCAGCTCACTCCCACCTTCACAAGGGTTATTAGGGATAGGTGGCACGGTGGCACAGTGGGTAGAACGCCTACCACACAGCTTCAAGGACCCAGGCTTCGATCCCCAACCTGGGCGACTGCCTGTGTGGAGTTTGCATATTCGCCCCGTGTCTGTGTCAGTTTTAATCAGCTTCCTCCCACAATCCAAAGGTGTGCAGGTCAGATAAATTGGCTATGCTAAATTCCCCATCGTGTTAGATGCATTATTCTGGGGTAAGTGTAGGTGAATGGATCTGGCTGATTTACTCTGTGGAGGATCAGTGTGGACTTGATGGGCGAAATAGCCTGTTTCCAAATTGTGGGGCATCTGATCATATTCCATGAATAGATTCGAATGAAAAATATTGTCCAATCATGCCCATTCCTGGACAAGGAGTGTTGGGATTTGTGAGCGCTAGCTGGTTGCATCCATTCTATACCTTGCTTTATGCAAACAACGTAAGGGATCTGCAGTTTGAAACAATCTGGCCTACATTCATGGTATCACACAGACACTGACATTCACTCCCTCCCTTCACCACCGACACTCAGCAGCAGATGAGAGCAGCATGACACTCCTCAGAAAACACTGCCCACACTCATTATCACTGCCATCTTGGAGAGCAAAGGGCAGTATTTAGGGACTCGTGATCGTAATTCATTTGATTTCTACATAAGTATTGTAAAGCATAAAGCTAGACTAAGAGTCGGTGGTTTAATATCACACAGTCGAACTTTGATAATCTGAGAAGAGATATCATTGAAGTGAACAGAAACAATAACTAGAAGATAAATCAGAATCAGTGGATTGGCAGGCATTCAGAGGAGAGATTAAAGTGGTTCCAAGAAAATGCATACTCACAAAGTAAAAATCATCAGGCTGCGAAATCCAGAGCTCCTTTGAAATCTAAAAACGCACAGACAGAACAGTAAAGCTTACACCAGACAGTAGGAAAGCAACTTACACAAAGCCGAGAGGAGTATGCAATGTAAAGGCATGAAATCTAAATCGAAATTACAAAGCAAGCAGTCAGCATGAAATGATTCTGGCAAGAAATGACAAGCGACCTTTATCAGATTTATTTCCGAAACAGCGAACGAAAAGTAAAATAAAGAGTACAAATGGTAAGAAATAGAAACCACATGCAGCTGAAGAAGGTTTGTACATGGTTCTGAGTTTCAGCTAAAGCTAAAACGGACCTGAGCAATAAGCGCTATTCTGATGAATCTGGAAGAATTTTCTGAGATGCCCATCAGACTAATTTAGATGTTACGGCATTTAGGAATATGAGATCTAGGCATAGAGATACCGGGTAAGAATGGCAAGATTTGGGAATCTTTGCTGACAAGAGACATTGCGAGCACAGGCAAAAAGAAAAATGAGGCATATGTAGGAATGTGAATTCAAGACAGTCAGAGACCTGTAAAAACATAACACACAGGAAAAATGTAAAGAAAAAGTTGGGAGGGATAAAAAGGAAATGACTTTGCTGAACAGGATGAAGGGAAGTCCCAAACCAGTTTATCGGGATTAAGATATTAGCCTGTGGAAAGAATAGGCCCACTCAAGGACAATGGGGAGAATTTATTGCGGAGCTGGCGAAAGTGGTGTGAAGCCCTTCAGGAATACTTTGTGTTGGTATTCACAAAGGAGAAGGACGTCGTGGCTGGTGAGTCTAGAGAAGGATCTGTTAATAATCCACGTCATTTCTTTATTAAAAAATGGAGGATGTGCTGGGTGTTCTGAAAAGCGTTTATATCGACAAGTCTCAAGGATATAATGGGATCAGTCCCAGAATACTGAGAGAAGCGAGGGTGTAAATTGATGGGGAGTTACAAGTGGAGTTCCGAAGGGAACAGTTCTGGGTCCTCTGCTGTTTTTAATGTTTATTAATGACTTGGAAGAGGGAGTTGAAGAGTGGGTCAGTAAACTTGCAGATGATAGGAAGATTGGTGGAGTTGTGGATAGTGAGGAGGGCTATTGTCGGTTGCAAAGGGACTTAGATTGATGCAGAGCTGGGCTGAGGAGTGGCAGATGAAGTTCAATCCTGTCAAGTGTGACGTTGTCCATTTTCGAAGGACAAATAAGAATGCAGAATACAGGGTTAACGGTGGGGTTCTTAGTAAGGAGGAGGAGCAGAGGGATGTTGGGGTCTATGTTCATAGCTCTTTGAAAGCTATCACTCAGTTGGATAGAGCTTGTAAGAAGGTCTATGGGGTGTTAGCGTTCATTAACAGAGGGATTGAATTAAAGAGTCGTGAAGTGATGCTGCAGCTGTACAGGACCTTGTTAAAGACACATTTGGAGTACGGTGTGCAGTTCTGGTCGCCTCATTTTAGCAAAGATGTGGAAGCTTTGGAGTGGGTGCAGAGGAGATTTACCAGGATGTTACCTGGAATGGAGAATAAGTTGTAAGAGGATAGGTTGAGAGTGCTAGGCCTTTTCTCAATGGAACGGCGAAGGATTGGGTGACTTGATAGAGGTTTATAAGATGATCAGGGGAATAGATAGAGTAGATAGTCAGAGACATTTTCCCCCGGGTACAACAGAGTTTTACAAGGGGACATAAATTTAAGGTGAAGGGTTGAAGGTATGGGGGGATGTCAGGGGTAGGTTCTTTACCCAGATAGTGGTGGGGACATGTAAGGCGCTGCCTGTGGGAGTGGCAAAGTAAGAATCATTGGTGGCCTTTAAGTGACAATTGGATAGGTACATGGATAGGTGCTTAATCTAGGACAAATGTTCGGCACAACATCGTGGGCCGAAGGGGCCTGTTCTGTGTTGTATTGCTCTATATTGTATGTTCATTGGTCTTTTCTTGCAATTAAGGCTGCACTTTCTCTTTAAAAAGATATAAATAATGTGTAATTTTCGAATGTTATTTCGCCATTTCTTCACGGAACACAGAAGATTTTAACCTCTGTCTTTCTGGAAAAATCAGCGCCAGGCTGTCTTAAGTTATTAAACTGGTAACCGTGCTTTAAACAGACCGTACTCCTAGTGATCCTTTTGATCTATCCCGAGACCGAGGAGACTCGGCAAGGCGGTCTAGATCTTCCCATGTACTTGAATAAAGTCCATTCTGAATGCGTTTCTATTATTCAAATGTCTTTCAAATGTTGTAACTGGACTCACATCCATCATTTACTCAGGAATTTCATTTCACACACGAACTACTCACAGTGTAAAACACTTATCCCAGTGTCATTTTAAATCTTCCTCCTCTCACCTTAAACATAATTTTGCAATCCCTCCTCCAACGTTACAGGCACCTGTAGTTTTAATGATTTTAAAAACCTCTTTAGGTTTCCCCTCAACCTCCTTCACTCCAATGTAGAAAGTCCCAGCCTTGTTAGCCTCTTCTTTTAACTCTAAACTTCTATTCCTAACACCATTCTATGAAATTTTTGCTTTACTGTCTCTTGCTTAATAATACCTTGAACATTACAGGACAGGGCACTACTAAAGATGATGCCTCAGTGGAACACACGAGATCTGATCCAGAAGGAATATCCAAGTTTATATTTCCAAAGACCTCCAGCACTTCCATTTTTGTAAAGTTAACTGTTCACACAATACTAATATTTTCGCAAGTTCTCCACTCTCTATTTTGTTCTCACAGTAATATCTTAATTGTGACAGTCATTTACTATCTCTCCCACCTCCTGCATTTCAAAATAAAAGGTGACTTCTTCCACTTGAAACCGGCCCTATTTGTTGTCTTGCTCTTAATATGCGTTTAGATATGTTTGGATGGTCCTAACAACTATTTGCCAAGGCTATCTCATATATCCTCGTTGGCTGTATGACCGCATTGTTCGGAATGCTACTGCACACGTTGTCCTGTTCACTAGATTCATTCGAACGCATTTTTAAATATCTAATGATTCTCGTTTATTCTTACATGAGAAGCCTGTCATTCCTGTGATCAATCTTATTCTCATAGAAACCCTAAAACGTCGGATCAGGCCATTCGTTCCAACAAGTGCACACTGAACCTCGGAAGGGCATCGCAAAAATTCATCACACTATAGCCTGTAACTCTGTGTTTTATATGGTTCAACCACCTAACGTAGCCATTCATAGACGCTATGGATACTTTAGCATGTTAAATCCACATAGCACGCACACATTTGGGCTGTGGGGGGAAACCCAAGCAGAACCAGGGAAAATGTGCAATAACCCCACAGAGAGTCATCAGAGGCTGTAATTGAACCTAACTGCTTGAGGGTGTGAGATAGCAGTGTTAACCACTGAGCAGCCGATTGTGACCCTCCGATGGATTACTCCAACCCATTTTTCGTTAGGCACATTGCTCAACATAACTCAAATATTCCAATTGTAGTTAAACTCTTATTGTGTCAGCAGGACATCTCAACTGTTGTTTCCTGGATCTCTTGAAATAATGGCCTTCCTAACCACCAACTGTACCAGTATGTTTTCCCGAATAGAATCCTAAACACGATCTCCGAAGACCATTTGCACTCACATTTCTAAAGCCTTTCCTTCTTCAAAAATAGTCTATGTCTCTATTCTTCCGACCAAACTGTATGAACTCACACTTTCCCTCATAGTATTCCTCAGGCCACTTCTTTTTCCAGCATATTCGAGTCATTGTTCAGTCTTCCCGCTTCCTCAGAACGACCAGTCCCTCCATCTGTCAATGTATGATCTGCAAACGTAACAATAACACCGTCTAATTCCTTTGAGCAATCTTTCATGCATAATGTGAATAGTTGTGGTACCAACACTGACGCCTGCTGAACTCCACTTGTCTTGGTCTACCATTCTAGAAAACGCCCCTTTATCCAGCTCTCTCTCCTCAGCCAGTCATCCAAACCTCAATCCATGCCAGTACCTTACTCATAACACGATGGCTCTCATTTAACAGCTTTCCATGCTGCACCTTTCCAAATTCCGTCTGTTAATCCAAAAAGATGATATCCACCGGATCTCCGTTGTCTAACTTGCTCATAATCACCTCAAAGAATTCAAACATATTTGACTAATATTATGTCCCCTTATCGAAGCTGTGCTGACACTTCAAATACTCGGTAATCACATCTTCGCAATGATCGGCCACATTCTGTTTCAGAAAAGCTCATTTATTTAACTTTTTTAAGTTATTAAAGCTTTGATTTCAGTCCTCAATGTGAGGAACAGCAAATTTCAAACCCTGCTGAGAAAAATGACCTCTTTGCTTTCTCAGCAGGTCAATCAGTGAATGGTTTCCGTTCTTACACGTAGCAAATTTAAGGCCTGTAACCCAGTCGGAGATCTCTGCTGTCTCAGCAGTTCGAAAAGTGAGATAACTGTTTTTTCTCATATGGAGCAGGTGAATGCTTTCTCTGCAGTGTCAACTTGCTGGTATACTGAGAGTTGCGACGACCACCCGAATCCAGTCCCACAATGAAATCATCTGAGACTTCTCTCAGCATGCGAATATGTTGATAATGAAACAGTTCCCACGATCTTTTGCATTGATTCCCCCTGTTTGAGCACTTACAAGACCTCTCCTCAGTGTGAATACGTTGATGACAATTCACTATCCAGGAACTTATGCAGCACATCATGCAGTCTGCGCAATATAAAATATATCTCTACAGTGTGAACTTGCTGGGTTTTCAACAGGTTGGATGACCAAGTGAATGACGTCCCCCGAGTAGAAACACTATCACTCTCACTGCCCAGCACACTATCCTAACGCCACTCTGCCTCCTTCATACACTCCCATGCGCACACCTTTCTTCCACAAACCGTTACACTTACCTGTATGCACATTCCCACACCATCATGCGGAGTCCCCCACACAGTCCTCCAATGGCATTCTCACTCCTGCGCACACTCCCCTAACATCATACTCACTCACACATAGACATCCCCCTGTGGCAGACACTTCCCAGCACACTCCCTAACCGTGACACAAAAGTTCAATTCTATGCTTGATCTGCCACACACTGCTTCACCGTTAAGCTTCCTTCCTGTTCACTTTCCCACAATCGCGCACACTGCCGCACGCAGTCACCCTCGCAGCACACCATGCACACTCTCCTGCTCACTCTCTGTCACGCTCACTCCGTCGCACTCACAGTCACTCTCAAACTCACTACCTTCACACACCCGCAAGATCCTGTTGTAATCTTATGTAACACTCCTCACTGTCCACTGCACCTCCAAAATTCACAATGCCCCATGCGCACCCCAAGAATCATGCTGACACCCTACTCACATCCCGACTGTCACACTCACTGCCCTGTTCACTCCCCCACAATCACACCAACTCCCCCATTCACTGTCCACCAAATTCACACTCGCCTGCCTACCCAGATAGATTACACACACACACTCTCACACACACTCACACAATCCAGTTGACTCCACCGCGCAGGAGACAGCTATCAGGCTCAGTCCCCTGCACATTCCCTCAGACTTCGGCGCAGAAACCTGCACCCTCTCCAACTGTCAAGCTCACCCTGCCGCACAACACTGCACGGGCATGCGCAGTACCTGCACACTCTACGCCATCATGGCCAAGGGCCGTATCACATACCCAGTGTTCCAATCACTCTCCGGAGTCTCCCACAGAATTGCACTCAATTCACAGCAGACTACCATACTGCCGGGCTCACTCACCTGCACACAAAGGCACACACTTCGCCATCATCCCACTTACTCGCCTGCTCACTCCCGCAATGTAGCACTCACTCACCCAAAAATACCCACATGGTTTCGCTCATTCTCCCTCACAGTCCACCATTGTCCCACTCAGTGTGCTGTGCATTCCCCCACTGTCACGTTCGCTTCCTTACACACTGCTATGCGCATTCCCCCAGGCTCACTATCCCTCACACCCCTCTCAGACTCTCTCACTGTCCGGCACGCACCCCGCACACTTCCCAATATCTAACCTCACTCAATTGCACACTTCTTCGCCAAAATGCTCACTTATTGCACACTCCAACACAGTCACACTCACTCCTCGGCGCATGTCCCCACCAATACGTTCACATCCTCCCACACATCTGCCCACCGTTATTCTCACTACACGCATTCTGTCCCAGAGCACGCTCTGTGCACCGCACACTTGCCTCACCATCATTCTCAAACTACAATCACAACACAGCAAACTTCCCCCAAACTCACGCTCATCGCCCGCACACAACTCTGTTCACTCTTCCACATAATGCTTAATGCACCACACATTCTATTGCTATCCCACGCCATCTCCTGCGCACTCCACAATTTTCAAACACTCTCCCTCATACACAACGCAGCACCATGCTCACTGCCACACACAATCCAACACCATAGTGATCGTTGTCCTGCGCTATCCCCACCATCATGCTCACACACTCGCACACACGACCTCCGTCACATTTACCATCGTGGGTACTGACTCCATTGTCCAGCTCAATCCCCCTCACAACTCACTCCCATTTCACGGACTCTGTCACACATTTCACCAGCTTCACTCTCATTCCCTCACACGCTAATCTGCACTTTCCTTCCATCTCCCTCTCTCCCACACAAGCTCTTCAGTGCACTCTATGACTCTATGACCATGACAGACCCTCACATACACCCCCACCATCATGTTTTCCAACCCACACACTCTCACATCAACACACTCTATTTCCACACATAATCCGTCCTCATGCTCACTTCCTCATACATTCGGAAGCCATTAATATTAATCGAGTCACTCTCATTCAACATCACGTTCAAACCTCAGCACACTCCACCACCACCACAATAATGCCACCTGCACATGCCTACACCTTCATTGCCATCACATGCGTACACCCACACTGTTTTACTCAATACCCCGCACACTCCCACATCATTGCATTCACTCGCCCGCACATTACTCCACCGTCATAATCACTCCCCCACACATTCCCACACCGCCCATTTCACATCCCCGCACACTCACGCTATCACACTCACTCATCCGCACACAATCCCACAGTCACGTTCCCTTGCCTAGACACTCCCCGTGATTGCACTCAGTCCGCAACTTTCTACATTACCCATGCACAGTGTGCTTATCTCTCATCAACCATCGCAGACACTCCGCTGCCTACTCCACCACTATTATACACACTCCACAAAGAGACTTAGACACCAGGTTCATATCCCCGCTCATTCATCCATAATCGTGCACGCTCATAACTCATTCCACGACGAGCTCACTGACTTCACGCCCACACCCCTATGTCATGCTCACGCCACCACACAGTTGCCCACCGTCACATTCTCTCCTCTGCCCTCACCGGCAGCATCCCGCTCACTGTACCACACACTGTCCCACCACCATGCTATCTCTGTCACACACTCCCACACCGTTATGTTCTCGCTCCGACACAAACGTCTACCAACAACCTCAATGCCCCGCACACCCTTCCGCTTTAACGCACAGTCCCCACACACTCCCACAAATGTCTGCTCATTGACCCTCACAATCATCCACCATGGTGTACCCTACTGTGCATAGAATGGCACACAATCACCCATCGTCACGGGCACTCTCACAGACACTCTCAAAGTGACACGCTCAATCCCACCATCACACTTACTCCCCATTTACTTCACCACAGTCACGCTCACCCCGCCGCACATTCCCTCACCGTCATGCCCCCCACAACTTGCACACTGTCACACTAACTCCACTACACACTCCCCCACCACGAGTCACTATGCTGCACATTACCCAATTGTCAAAGCCGCTCCCACGCCATTATGCCCACGCCCTCACACACACACCGCATCTATTTGTATTTGTTGTCAGTATTATCACCTGGAAAAAGACAATGACTTGTCGTATCGCATTCTGGGATACCAGCTACGAAAACAAATGAGGTTAAGGTACATAAGGAGGTGGTCTTAGCGATTCATGAAAGTGTGAAAGTTGATAAGTCCCCTGGGCCAGATGGGATTTACCTAGAATTCTCTGGGAACCGAGGTCGGGTTGTGCGGGGAGGGGTGGTGATTGTGGAGCGGTTGGGTTTGTTCTTTTAGTCGTCCTTGTCTTCAGGAATAGTGCCAGAAGACTGGAAGTTAGCAAATGGTGATCATTTGTTCAAGAAGGAGAGTAGAGACAATGCTGGTAATTGTAGACGGGTGGGCATTTTTTTCGGTTCTGGGTAATGCGTCGGAAAAGGTTAAAACATATAGGATTCAAATCCTCTGGGAAGGAATAAGAATGATTAGTGACAGGGAACACTGTTTTGTCAAAGTTAGTTTCTGCCTCAAAAACCTTATTCAGATATTTGAGAAGGTGAGCAAACAGTTGGATGAGGGTAAAGCGGTTGTCGTGATGCATATGGATTTCAGTAAGGCGTTTGATAAGGTTCCCCACTATATGCTATTGCACAGAATTCGGAGTTATCAGATTCAGGGCGACTCGGCCGTGAAAATCAGATATTGGTTCGCTGACAGAAGATAGAGAACGGTGGTTGATGGGAAATGTTCATCCTGGCGTTAGTTACGAGTGGATCTGTGTTGGGTTCACTGCTGTTTGTCTTTTTTATACTTTGCCTGGATGAGGGCGGAGAAAGATGAGTGAGTAAAATTGCGGATGACAATGAGGTTGCAAAGTTATGGATAGTGGTGAAGGCTGTTTTCAGTCAGAGGGGGACATAGATAAAGTGCAGAGGTGGGCTGAGAGGTGGTAATTACGAAAAGTGTGAAATAGTTCACTTTGTAAGGAGTTACAAGAATGCAGAACACAAGGCTAATGGTCAGATTCCTGGTACTGTAGACGAGCAGAGATCTCGGTATCCATGTACATAGATTCCTGCAAGTTTCAACCACGGTTGATAACTTTATTGAGAAGCCAAAAGGTGTGTTAGCTTTTATTAGGAGAGGGATTCAGTTTCAGAGAATGAGGTCATGCAGAGTTATCGATAACAGCTGTACAAAACTCTGGTGCAGCTGCAGTTGTAGTATTGTGGAAAGTTCTTGTCAACGCATTATGGGAATGATGTGGAAGCTTTGGAAAGGGTTCAGAGTACATTTACTGGGATATTGCCTGCTAAGGAGGGAAGGTCAGATGTGGAAGGCATGAGGGACTTGAGGCTGTTTTCGGTAGGGTAAAGAAAGTTGAGAGGTGACTTAAGTGAGACATGTAAGATAATGCAAATGTTAAGTATGATGGGCAGTGAGAGCCTTTTACCTCCGATGGTAATAGCTTGCACGAGGGTACAATGCTTTAAACTGAGGGGTGATTGATAGAGCACAGCTCTCAGAGGTCCTTCCTTAATTTAGAGAATAGTAGGGACGAGAAACAGCCTCCCTGCAACAGTAGTAGAGTCGCCAAATATAAGGACACTTAAATGCTCATTGGATATACATATGGATTAACATGGAGTAATGTCGTTTCATAGATTTCAGATTAGTTTCCCATTTCGAGCAACCAAATAATCTGTCCTCTCCTGTGTTGGTCTATGGTCTCTCACACTCACTCAGCCACACAGTAACATCCCATCAAACGTAATCCCCTGTATACTCCCAGACCTAAAGTCTCAAACCCCTGCATACTCCCTCACTGTCACACATATTCGCCCAAACATTATGACACCACCACACTCACTTCCCTGCACTCTTTACCAGCATCACGTTCATTCCCCTGCACACTCTCATCCGGTTTTTTCACATCCCCGCGCACACTCCACTGTCACATTCTCTCCCACATTCAATCCCCTGCAGATTCCACTGCCATCACATTGACTCCGCAGTACACTCACGTCACATCCGGCTCACTCTTCTGCGTAACTTTAACATCATCATGCACAGTCGCCATACATTCCCCCACAGTCACTGCCACTCAAACGCACACTCTGCCACCATCACACTCACTTTCTCTGCATTCTCCCCCACTTTCGTACTACACACTACACCACAATCATGCTCACTCTTCCATACATGCCTCCACCTGCACCCTCAAATCACCCATTGTGATGGTTCTCAGCCATTGTGAAGCTCATGTTCCTGCACACTTCCTCGCTGTCACTGTCGCTCTCACTCCAGTGAATACTGCCCAAGTATCACGTTCATTCACCCAGAGAAATCCACACCCTCATGCTCAGTCCCTCACATACTCCCTCTCTGTCACACACACTCTCACACACAGTACCCCACCATCGCAATCGCTCTCCATGCATATTCCCCACTATCACTTTCACTCACCCCCGTTCATCCGAATGTCGCGCCTCCTCCACTGCACACTCTTCTAACGTCAGAGTCTCTCCTGCGCACAATTCTACATGGTCATGCACACTTGTTATACACTCCACCACCCTCATCCTCATTCCCCCGCACATTCCCTGATTGTAATGTCACTCTCGCTGCACACGAAGCCACCGACACACTTTTGCCGTGCACAGGACGACACGGTTTCGCTCACACCCCAGCACGGACGCCCTACTTCATGCTAACTAACCTGTACACTCTCCCACCATCACACTCACTTCCCCACACACTTGCATTCCAACAAACCCACTCACCAACAAACACCCTTAACGTCATGCTGACTCCCCTAAATATTACCACACCATCATTCTTACTCCCCACACTTTCATTCACCGTCACGTTCACTCACGCACACACTCTCCCACTGTTTTGATCATTTTACTGAACACTTACCCATAGTCACACTCACTCCCCCGCAAACTACCCCACAGTCTCACTCACTTCTGTGCATGCTGTCTCTCCATCACTTTCATTCCGCCACCCATGCTTGAGCTTCACACTCACTGTCTCAGCACACTACCCACCATCAATCTCACTACATCACTGACTCCCTTACCACCATGCTTACTGCTTAGAATATTCTGCCACCGTAATGCTCACTCCCTCGCTCATTACCCCATGAACATGTACACTCCCTCGGTTTCTCCATGACCATCACACACATTCCCCTGCTCCCTCTCCCAAAATCATGGTCACGGCTCTGCTCACTTCCACTTGATCATGCATACCCCCATTAACTTCCCCATCATCATGCACAATCCCCGGCAAACTCACCGACCTTCAGGCATGCTCCTGTGCTCAATCTCCCCAGTACACTCGTTCTCTCATTCACATCCATACCGTCAATATAAATATTCCTCATACTCTTCCACGATTACACTCATTCACTCATTATCACGCACACTCCCCTTCCCTGCATATCTGTTCCATCACACTCAGTCTCTGGGTCACGGCCCGAACATCATCGTGACTCCCTCACATAATTCTGCGCAATCAAGTTCACTCCTCTGCACACTTTCAAACTGTTTTGCACAGATCCCATTTTTTCCACGCGCCGCTACCGCCACTACCAATTGCCCACACATTTCCCCACCGTTATGCTGACTCACCATAACACTATTCCCTCCATCACGCTCACTGTTCTCACACTCCCGCACCGTCACACTCACTCTCCGTGAATACTCCACTCCCAGATATTCAGAACCGCACTCACACCCACCATCAAACTCATTGTCCTCCACTTACCCCACTGTCAAGCCCATGCTGCTGCACTCGTCGCTCCCATCTCGTTCACCCTCCGTGCACACAACCACCCATCAGGCTTAATCCCCTGCTTACTTGCACACCGTCATGTCCACTCGTTGTTCACTCCATCGGTGTCACTCTCATTACATGCAGACTCCACGATCATCGCACTCACTCACCCTGCAAACTAACCCACTGTCACACTCAGTCCCCTCACACTACTCCACTGTCACACTCACTTCTTCACACAGCTCCCCACTGTCGAACACACTCCCCAGCACAAGACCCCACCGTCGCTCACACTCCACAGAACACACCTGAACCACATGTGCACTCCGTCACACACTTCCATACCATCAAACGCACTCCCTTGTACAATCTCACATCGTCATTCGCACTCGCCCACACTCTACTCCAGCGTCAGGTACACTCCTCTGCACACTCCTGCACCGTCACGTTCACATCTTAGCACACTCGGTCATCACCACGCTCACTGGCCCAAACAATCCAACACCATCTCAGTCACTCACACGCAGACACTTCTACCATCCTAATGTCAGAACTATATTTTTCACTCCTATGTGCATTCCCAGATCGTCATAATCACTTTCCGCACAGACACCTACCTTTATGCTCACTCCCCTGCACATTCGCTCAATGTCACGATCCCACACCCCCACTGTCACACTAACTAACCAGCACCGACGTCCACTGCCACGCCCACACCCCTACACTTTCACCTACCCTCACACCAACACTCACTGTACACTACATCACCAACACTCTCATTCAGCTGCAGACTACCCTCTGTCCCGTAACTCCAGTGCACACTCCCTCAGCATCATGCGAGCTGCTCTGCACTCTCCCCCACTGTCGTACTCAGTTCTACCCTCAAAGTCCCCACATTCAGACATACTTCGCCAGTCAATACTCCACCATCATGCTCATTGCTCTGCACACTCTCACAGGGTCACGCTCACTCCCTCGCTCACTATCCCTTGATCAAGCACACACCACCGCTCACTTACCCACCGTTATGCTCACTGATCTGCATACTCGCTCACGTTCAGCACACTTATGGACTTTCTCCCACACCGTCACACTCATTCCCCGGCACATCCACACCATTATGCAAATACACCCATTCAATCTCCCATCATCATGCTGACTCCTCTGCACTCTCCAATAATGTTACACTCACTTCCCTGCTCATTTCCCTTCGATCACACACACTCCACTCTCACGTCCCCACCACCACGCTGACTCTCCCACAGACTACTGCACCGTCAGTCTCTCTCCTGGGGCACTACTCCATCCTCAGGCTCACTTCTCCACAAACTCTGTAACTTTGTGCACACTCCCCTTCCGCCATACACACTCAGCCTCACACTTCTCCAGCGTCACTCTCACCTCCACATCTACTACTCCACCGTCACACACACCATCCCACTCACTGCCCCTCTGTCAAGATCACTTACGCCCACACTCACTAACGTGAGCACTGGCCTGTAAACCCCTCCTCAGAGAATCCTCTAGAAATGGCCTCCGTCCCCATCCACACACAATCCCCTGTTGTTCCAATCCCACTGTTACACCCTGGCCACAGCGCGGTGCCATTCGTACATTTGCACCTGAGTAACGTTCAATGTTCTCACACCCACTGTGTCCCCGTGAACGCATTGGACCCAATCCGCAGCTTTTTACCGAAGCAACGGACTGATACTCCACAACATTCCCTCTGTTACTCTGTCAACGACCAATAATTCACAGCACCACCAAACCCTGTCTCTGTGTCCTTACAACGGAAGATGAGAGAGGATTCGAAGAAGGTAGGTTTGGAAAGAGGGATATTAAGAGGTAGAGAGTGCAAGGCCGAGAGAGACTGTGAACGAGAATGGCGAATGGGCAGAAAAACTGAGTGTGTTAACGGAAATAGCAGAGAGAAATAAATATAGAGGGACAGTGTGAGCGCTGGAAGGAGATATGGAAAGAAACCGACAAAGCGAATGAGTTGAATTCTGCCGAAGGCCAGATCGATCTGAGTGACCCAGAGGTGAAGGTAGAGATGGAATGACTTAAATTAATCACCTGAGATCAGCTCCGTTACTCTTACTTTCCCTGAGGTCCAGGACTTGGTGCTGAGTCAGTCTCTCTCCAGCTCAGCTTCTTCAACACAAACAGAAATAACAATATAGCTCACTCTGCTGCTTGGAACTTCTTAATAAACACGTTTATTGTTTACAATTTGAAGTGAACCATGCAGATATTGGGATGCTTCTTTGCTTAATAGCCTCTGAATTGTGAGAAGCTTTGAAATGTGTCCTTATAATTCCCTGTGGGATAAGATTTGACAAAACAGCACGATCCTCAATCGGTTATCACGGTGGCAGGTTGTTTTGTTGTTGAAACAATGAACTGAATCGAGAAAGACCTTAAGGTATTGATTTTTGAGGGAATGTAATTGATTTTTGAATTTGGGCAAAGGGATATTTCAACACATTCTTCAGCTGATTTCTGAACTTTTTCTGGGTTACAGCATAAATCACAGTGTTTGTGCAGCAACTGAGGAGCTGCAGTATGAAGCCCAATTCCGTCACAAATCTATGTAGAAAAATAGCATTAACCCCAATAAGATGCATCCGGTACCATATAGAATACACCATTAACGTTGACCATAACAGGATGAAATTTGCCGAGATCACAAACAGTAAAATGACAGATTTTTGTCGATTTCTCATTTCTGTGTCACACTGAACTTTCACATTATTGTGAGTCTCATGCGGGCTCTGCTGGTCACCAAAATGTGTCTGACGGTGAAAACATTGAGCAGCAATATCAGGAGAAATGGGAGAGCTGGTGTTAGAATGTGGTGTAGGAACTCGATTGCAATCCAGACTCTGGAGTAACGAACATTTTTTTTTTTACATCACAAAACTAGGGGAAGTTCTCCAGCCAATACTTAGCTGTGAACATAAAGTACCAGAAAATGTTCTTTAAACTGCTCAACACTGTCACTGTTCCAAGGACCGCAGCCGCCGTTTCCTTACTGCAATATTTAGTTTTCAGCTTCTGGCAACAAATTGCTATAAATCGATCAAAAGTGAAACTGACGGTGAACCAAACAGAACAGTCAATGGCTGCATAAAGCAGGACAGCGTGGATATTACACACGGGGATGTAATACATGAAATAAAACTGTTCGTAATAAACAACAGGAATGTGTCTTAATATCAAGTCGAGAATAATGACCAGTAGATCTGCCACTGCCATGGTACCCAGGTAATGTCTGACATATGGAGACAATCCACAATCTTTAGAAAGAAGGACGTAGATCGTCACTATGTTAACTGTGAGAATGGAAAACACACAAATTATATATCAGCCTGGAGTCAAATTATCCGTTTTTTTTTGAGGACCCAGTGACACTTTTGAATGTGTCATTGCTTTTATAGACTTGGTCAAATAATTGGAGCTGAAATGATAAATTGCAAGGTCTGACTTAATGACAAAAGTATGACATAAAACGCAAGAAAACCTTCCTCACCAAGCACACGGAGACACAATAACAGATACTTTCTCGAACATTCCCACACACTCATTCACCCGAGAGTTCAAATACAGAGGGTGAAAACTTTGCAGTCCTGAAGGTTTCTCATCCAGTTTCTAAAGGACAAGCGCAGTTTGGAAATTTCTGTCTTTCAGTCTAAATTGTGATGGATGCTCTGTCATGTAGAAATGTAAACGTCGGGAAAATGTATTCACTTCATTAAATGTCCGAACTGGACCTGCTTCTACTTGCAAAAGGATATTGCCCCTCGGGATCGTATCTTTGGTTCAAATCACTGACATTCGGCCGTTCATAAATACTGTCAGTGAAAGAATATTCCTGGCAATATCAGTCATAGGATCGTTTATACAATGTTAGTGATAGAATTTTCCAGACAATGTCAATTATAGAATGCTCCGGGAAAATTATTTTTGGATTGTTTCAGAAAGTGTCGGGTGTAGAATATTCTGAAGAATGTCGGTACCACAATTTTCTGGTGCATGTCAGTTGTAGAATGCTCCGGGGAAGAGAGACTAGATTAGAGTGGTGCTGGAAAAACACAGTGGGCAGGCAGCATCCGAGGAGCAGTAAAATTGATATTTCTGGCAAAAATCCCTTCATCAGTAATAAAGGCAGGGTGCATGCAGAGTGGAGAAATACATGGGGGGGGGGGGGTGGGAGTGGGGAGAAAGTTGCATGGAGTACAATAGGTGAGTGGGGATGGGGATGGAGGCGTTAGGTCACAGAGGAGGGTGGGGGAAGGTAGCAAAGCTTACAATGGGAAAATAGGGATGGGGATGAATGTGATACTTCGGAGAGGATGGTGGAGTGGATAGGTGGGAAGAAAGATCGGCAAGTAGGACAGGTCATGAGGGCGGTGCTGAGCTGGATGGTTGAAGGGGGGTGAGGTGGGAGAAGGGGAAATGAGGAAACTGGTGAAATCAACATTGATGCCCTGGGGTTTGAGGGGCCCAAGGCGGAAGATGAGGCGTTCTTCCTCCAGGCTTTGAGTAGTGAGGGAGCGTCGGTGGAGCAGGCCCAGGAACTGCATGTCCTCAGCAGATTGGATGGGACAGTGGAAATGTTGGGCCAGAGGGCGGTGGGGTTGATTGGTGCGGGTGTCCCGGAGATGTTCCCTACAGCTCTCTGCTAGGAGGCGTCCAGTCTCTCTAAAGTAGAGGACACCACTTTGGGAGCAACGGGTGCAATAATTGATATTGGTGGATGGATTGATAGATGTGGAAGGTTCTTTTGAGACCTTGGATGGAGGGGAGGGAGGATAGTGGGTGCAGGCTTTGCAATTCCTGCGGCGGCAGGGGAGAGTGCCAGGAAGGGGAGGGTGGGTTGTTTTGTGGGTGCGGACCTGACAAGTTAGTTACGGAGGAAATGCTCTTTGTGGAAAGTGGAAATAAATATATCCCGGGTGTTGGGCTCCATTTGGAAGTGACAAAATGTCTTTGGATGATGTTGTTTTTGCGAATGTTGGTCGGCTGGAAGGTGAGCACCGGGTGGCGGAGGGTGCGTTCTGTCCTTGATACGGTTGGAGGGATGGGATTTGAGGGGGGACGTGCTGGATGTTGACTCAATTGGCACATTGTTGCAATACTAATACAGCGAAGACAATATCTCGATCATTTCATGAAAGATCCTTTTTTTTACCATCCAACAGATGCCATCCCTTATTCCGACATCTCCCCCACCTCCTTTGACTTTTTGTATAACACTCAAAAATATGAAATGCTTCAGATGTTCAATTTCCTTTAGTCAGTTCTCTCTAATGCCATTAAATCATCTGAACTTCCCTTCAAAGTATGCCGTGAACTCTTTGATCTATTTTAAGGATATCATACACATTTTGATTGAAGACCATTCGTTCAACTGTTTAACCAAATATTCCTTGCTTCATTGTTCTCTTTATTCCTCATAATGTCCAGTCAGCAAAAAGGTTGAAGCTCTCATACTCACAGAATCAAAACTGATGGGAAATGTTTCATGAAGTACCATCACCTTCCCTGAGTATATCCTGTCCAACCCATAGGACAGACCACCTCTGGCTACATCGTGGTATGCATTCAGGGTCTGAATTACTTTGCAAATACCGAACATTGATTCCAAAACGAGAGAAATCTCATGGTAACAGTTCTAGGAAATCTCCTGATAATGGACATCCACTGTCCTCCACACCTGTTGTTTTGCAACAAGTAAGTCCCTGTCAATGCTGAAAATAAATGAAGAAGCGCGAGGGTGGCAATGACACCGAGCGTACTCTGGGTCTAGGACTTTAATGTTGATCACCAAGAGTGTCTATATAAGCAAACCACTGACAGAGCAGGGAGAGGACTCAAACACATAGCAGCCAGACTGTGGGAATTGATGGATGAACAAACATTCTCGCCAAATTACCTGTCACAGATGGATCTGCCCCAAACAATATCTGTAGTAGGAGCCAGCACATAGTCCTTTTGTTGTGAATTTCTCAGTTTAAAATTGAAGATACAGCCCAATCCGTTGTCTGGCCTTAACTCCTGTGAAGTTGGATATACTTCCAAAGGACCGAGCAAATGGAAACTGGGCATCCAGCAGCTGCAAAATCAATGTCCTTGTCTCCATCGTAAAGTCAGTGCTGGGCTGTTCTCTGATGGTTCAAAAACGTTCAGCACCATTCACACCTACACCAACACTGAAGCAGACCATTCAGCCCATCAAGTGTTCCAAACAGCAAAAGAATGACGACATTCAGCCATTCGAAGCTGTTACTCAGCTATTGGAGCAGAGCGTTTAATCTCTCATGCCTGTCACATAGGAAGTGTTAAGAAATGTTTAGACTTTTAAATCTGAACATAGGTGGACTGGTTACAGAATGGGAAAATTCAATAAAATTGATAAATTAGTCTCTGAGTTTAACAGACATTAACAACTACAGTGACACAGTAATCAGTGCTGAGTCCACAACTATTTGCTAACATTCCCAATGGTTTAATAAATGGAAGAAATTCATTCTCATTAAATTCATCAGTGATGCTAATATAGTCAGGAAACGAAGTTGTCACCGGACGCGGAGAGTCTGTAATACGATAAGCAATAGGGATTTGGCAGTTGGCACATAACATAGTTCATTGAGAACCAGTGAATGTTTCAGGAAAACATAAAAAATTGAATATGATAATCAACGGAAAAATTACAGAACTTCACAATACAGAGTCTACTGGAAGGTTCACTCTGACCCGTTGAGACATCGAAACTGTTGCTCCATCTGCCTGATGATGACTTACGTGATGTTCCCACTGGCATAATTGCACTCAGTGCACACGGGATATTTTATTTGATTGGTTGGTGGTGGCGAAATGTGAGGGGCAGTGTGTACTGGACCGTTTGTCAAAGCCTTTACCCGAGATGCCATTCTTCATTTCGTCGAGGAGACCCGAAGACAATGGGACATGGGTATTCACCAACATGGTGTACTGTGCATGGTCACACTGTAACGTCAATGGAGTGAGACGAAGTTCCAATCATAAGAATGAGAAAATTATGTAAAGACATTTCCGTACTGAACAGTTTTATTGTGTCACATTATCAATTCACCGCACGAAACCAACTCAAACACCATAAATCCAAAGGAGATATCCATTCGGTTCTGCTCTGTCCAATCAAGCAACCGGCCCAGAGGGGAACACTGTGCAGACTACACCATTGGAATGATCTATAAACCCGGACGAGGTATTTGTCCAGAACAAGAGCTGGGCAGATCGCAGTTGTAGAATATGTTTCTATAGCTTTCTGAGTGAATCATTCGCCATCAGAATCTTTAGAGATAGCTAACATTCAGTTGAACATGCCACACCCTGAGATTGAGGGAAAGGACATGGAATTACGATAAAAAGCAGAGAGAAAATAAAAAGAGAGAGATAGATAGGGAACAGAGAGAAGGAGAATTGTAGGGAAAGAGAGATAAGAAAGGGCGGACGAGGCGGATTGTACTTCAGAAAGTGGCGTGAAGAAAGGAGACCAAAAATTCACTTTCTAAATCAGTGAGAACTCACGTGGAAGTGCAGAGAATTGAAAAGGCAAGCTTAGCAGCTGGAATGGCTGACATTTATGAATGGGTTCATAAAAGAAAGGTTGGATTTCAAACTAAACTTCTTTCCATCAGCGATAGAAATTCGGGAAACGGAAAGCGAAAGATAATTCTTGGTGAAGATCAAAAGGATAAAAGGGAATCCCTTGAAGTGGAAAGTAAAGTTTAAAAGAAAACCTCCAGCGTTTTCACTGCAGAAAGACAGGCCAAGTGAAGTCACAATGTTGGTGGGTTAGGAAAATATCGGGAAGACAGATGTAGGAATAAAAATTAAGAATAAGCCAATGAATTTGTTTAGAGTGGCAGCGAAAAATCACAATGAAGATTAAAAAGGTACACCAGAATGCACAAGCTGGACAAAGGTTTTTAAAGAGGAGGTACCACACCTTCTTAAATCATTTACTGTAAATAAAAAGTTTATTCGCATATGCCAGGAGCAGCAGTTTAAGAGATTACAATATTAAGATTTGCAGTTTGCTCTCAATCTGTGATGTTGAAAGATAACGAGATATATACTTCTGAAAGACTATTTCCAGAAAAGATCTGAGTAACGAGAATTCAAGGTGAGACAAAAAAAATAATTAAGCAAAGTTCAGTTAAAATGTCGCGCAAAGAGTGGAAAATTCGCAGAAGCGCAGAGACCACTAGAAACAACGAAACACAGTGATCAGCGAAACAACACATGAATCAACGAAATTCAGTCCATTTTAATTACTTTTTTGGCATTAAGTGAGAAGATCGCAAAAAAATGATTGAGGAGAAATTGGTCAGTCAGAATTCACAGAACACCTAATTGGACCGTGCATAAAATGTTTGGTCACAACCAAATAGAGTGGGGAGATCGCTAGACAGCATTTGAATGTATCGCAGCATACAATGCAACAGGAAGCAGACAGGAAATCAAAAACTGGAGTTTCTGCTACCGTGTATACGGTGTTCATGGTATTCCCAATGTTAGGTGAACTTTTACAATTAAGGTTTAGTGGAGATTGTCGAGTCGAAAGCAAAAATGTAGTGAAGTGAACTCCAGAAAGAAAGGAATTTCACAAAGTGTGTCATGCGAATATTTTCAAGAGGTGTTTTGACGGGGAAGGAAAGCAAAAGGAGACTATGCTCTTGGTTTCAACACAGAGGGAAAACCAAGTCCAGAAGATTCTAAATCAGGCGTACCTCAATTTAAATTGGACAATGAGGAAGTTTTAAAAACTGGGTTAAATTATTCAGTTATCTTCCAGAGGTAAATGGAAATGACCCGAAAGTGTTATTACTACCACATGGGGAGATATGTGGAAATAACATGGGAAGTACTAGCCGAATTATGTTTGATTCTGGAAGTAAGGACGGCAGATGTTGGAGACAAGAGTCGAAGAGTGTGATGCGGTAAACGCACAACCAATTAGGCAGCATCCGAGGAGCATGAGAATCAATGTTTCGCGAAGATAAAATCTCCATCAGGATTGGTTAAACGAGAATAGGAAGATAGTTTACAAATATATTAATGGCAAACAAAAACTTGTTTTTGAATTCGGCCTCGTAAAAACGGGTGTCACGGTGACTCAGTGGTCAGTATTGCATTCTTACAGCACCAGAAACCCGGTTTCAATTCCAGCTTCGAGTGACTGTCTGTGTTGAGTTTGCACATTCTCTCCATGTCCATGTAGGTGTGCTGCGGTTTCCTCCCAAAGTGCAAAGATTTGCAGGTCAGGCGAACTGGCCATGCGAAATTGTCCTAGAATGTAAGGTGCGTGAGTCAGAGGGAAATTGGTCTGGGTGGATAATTCTTAGGAGGGTCAGTGTGAACTTGTTGGGCCGAAAGCCCTTTTTCCACACTGCAGGCAATCATTAAAACAAAAATCAAACAGTCATATGTGTAAGGAAACACTGCAGAATTACCTGCTCTTTCAGACGAATTGTCACATGTACTCACTCAAGGTTTACATTTTGCAACACATCACACAACGTAAGGTATGAAGGTACCTGCCCTCCCCATAGAACAGTATCGTTTCACAAAATAGAAGAAATGTCTAAGTCTAAAACACGGCTGTCCTTCCGTTGAAAGTGTAAAAATAAAGAAACACGATTTAACTACGAGTTCTCAAGTGCCTGGTCATGCTGGGTTCACAATACTCCCAATGACTCGGAATCCCTGGGTCCGCTGTCTTACAGGTTGCTCCCGCTCCATGGTGAAATCCTACACGAGTACTTACTGTGAATAAAAACATGGAAGCTCTGGAACTCGGGGAAATAAGTACACGTCGTGATGTTATGCAATGAGGCCACATTATGGAAGAGGAATTCTGGAGGTCTTTAATATGTTAACCAGAGATAAATATCCAGGGATTGTACAAGTTTGTCCCGGGTCATTGTGGGAAGCTAGGGAAACACTTTGGACGCCATAGTTGAGATATTTGCATCGTTCATGGGAGTTCTGGAGAAGAGTCACGGGATCTAAAACGTTAACTATCATTTCTCTGCACAGATGCTGCCAGACCTGCCGAAATTTACCAGCAATCTTTTTTCTTGTTTCTGCAATGTCTGCAGTTATTTCAGTTTTACATTTGTATCATTGACAGCCACGGTTGAGGTGCTGGAAGTATGGCCGACAGCTCATGTTGTGACATTATTTTTAAACATGCAGAAAGGAAAATCTAGGGAACTAGTGAACAGTGAGTCTGTTGACAGGGTGGGTAACTGTTGGGCGTAAATTCTGAGAGAGAGGACTTACATGCATTCAGGAAGTCAAGAACTGATTAATGATAGTCAGCATAACTTGGTGTGTGAGGGAAACGTCTCTCATAAACTTGACATAACTTTTCCTAGTCGTGGCAAAGCAGGTAGATGAAGGTACAGCAGCATACGTTGTCGACATGCACATCAGCGAGGCCAAATATGGTTCTGCACGGGAGACATTTTAAAGGGAATCAGCGAAAGCTAGTCAATTAGATACACAATTCGCTTAACTGCATGGCAGTGGTTCTTTGTTTCAACTAGAGGCCTGTGAGCAGCTGCGTGCCACAAGGATCGCTGAAAGATCCACAGTTGTTTGTCATTTTCTGAATAGGCTGGATGAGAAGATAGGAAGCAGGGATACTAAGATTTTAGACGACTCATAATTGGCGATATATTGGAGTGTGAAGAATGTTATCTAAGCCGACAATGTCATCTCAATCAACTGGGCCAGTGCGCCGAACAATGGAAGATGGTGTATCGTACATTTAAATGTCATTTGCTGCATTTTTGTTTTGAAAAAGTAGGGCAGGATTTACACAATTAACAATCGAGCCCTGGGAGTGCTGCTAATCAGACAGAACCAGGGTGCAGTTGCAGAGTTCTTTGAAATGTAATCGCAAATTGACAAGGATGGTATGAAACTATTAGGCATGCTACACTCATTGGTCAGAGCACTGAGAATAGGAGGTGCGACGCCAAGTTATGACTGTACAACGGTTAGTACAATTCTTGTCGCCCTGCTATACAAAAGAACATTATAAACGGGAAATGGTAAGACATATTTAAATTGATGTGACGGCGACAGGATGATTTGAGACACAGTGATAGGATGTGCAGCGTCGGACTTTTTCTCGTTTGCATTGGAAAATATGGGGTAATCTTCTAGAGGTTTATAAGATCATGCCAGACATAGATAGGAAGAACAGCAAAGGTTTTTACGCAAGGGGCAAGATCTCCAAAAGCGGATGGCAGAAGATTATTTTGACAGCGAAGAGATTTAAACGAGATCTAAGTGGAAGCTTTTTCTCACAGAGAATAGTATGTCCATGCAACGAGCTAAGAGACAATGTGGTAGAGGCAAGTAAAATTACAACATTTTAAAGACAGTGAGATGTAAATAAATAAATGGGAATGTTTCAGAGGGATAAGTGCCAAATGAAGCTAAATCGGACTAGTTACGTTGAGGAAAACTGGTGAGCATGGACGATTTAGGTTGAAGGGTCTGTTTATATATTGCACTACGTTAAGGGTATATGACCTTGCAACTCATCTTTCACCACTAATTCTTCATTACACTCAAGTCAGTGACGAGTGTGGGTGAACATGCTCGGGTGAGAATCATGTGTACCTAAAACAGACGATTATCAGCCAGAAAACGGTCGGACTTGACTCCTTGCATTCCAAACAGCAGAACTAGAATTAGGTAGAGAGTAAGAAATGATCCCCACAATAACAGATCAGATCTAAGCTTTGCACTCATACCACATTGTGGGCGGCACGGTGGTACAGAGGTTAGCACTGGTTAGCAGTGGTTAGCACTGCTGCCTCACAGCGCCAGTGACCTGGGTTCAATTCCCGCCTCAGGCGACTGTCTGTGTGGAGTTTGAGCATTCTCCCCGTGTCTGCGTGGGTTTCCTCCAGGTACTCTGGTTTCTTCCCACAATCCAAAAATGTGCAGGTTAGGTGAATGGGCTATGCTAAATTGCCCATAGTGTTAGGTGAAGGGGTAACTGTAAGAGACTGGATCTGGGTAGGTTGTGCTTCAGCGGGTCGGTGTGGACTTGTTGGGCTGAAGGGCATATTTCCACACTGTATGTTATCTAATCTAATTTTAAAAAAATCAGTCACAAGTGGTGATAGAAAATTAAACAGCTCACTGGAGGAGAACGTTCCACGAATATCCCCATCCCAAGTAAAGGAACAGCTGTGCATTCCTATACATATGACAAGGTTGTCGTATCTGTGTCAACCTCAGCCCGACATGTTGAGTCTATGATCTCAACGTCATCAAGGTGACCAGAGATTCAAATGTGCGAGTCTTTAATCAATGCGATCCGCTGCACATAACGTGGAAAAGCAGCTGAACACAGAAGATATCATCAAGGTCTTGACACCAGTCCAGCCAAAAGGAATGAAGACTTGTGCTACATCATAAATGAAGTCACTGTGGAAGCTGTTTCATTCCAGCTCGAACTCTGACGTCTACCGAGCAATTCGGAAAATGACTTAACTTTGCCCAGTCCCCAAGAAGAGGATAATTACATTCTGCCCAACTGCCATCCCCATCTGCCCCATCATGATCATCAAATATGTTGGATTTCTTTTTGACACGGCTCAAATAGTCCAACCCTGGCAAATTCCTTTTAAGACTTTTCTGAATCATTTCAGGTTTCGGAACATCGTCCGATAGGAAGCAGAATGGAGTTACACTCATAGTTCGAAAAGTGGCCTAACCAATGGTCTGCACAGCCACAATATGAACTTCAACTTCTGTACTCAACAGTCTGTCAAATAGAAGAACGCGTACCAAATGCCTTCTTCAGGACCATATCTTTGTGTGACTCCACTTTCGAGAAACTATGATCCTGCACTGCAACGTCTCTTTGATCAGCAACAATCGTCAGGGGGCCTTACATTTAATTGTATAAACCCTGGTCTGATTTTTCTTCCAAATGAAGCACATCGCATTCAAGTGAATTAAACTCCAGTCTTCACACCATTGGCTCATCTGATCAATATCCCGTTGTACTCTGAGGTAATCGTCTTCGCTGCCCACGACGCCTCCAATTTTGTTGTCATCTTACTAAGTATACCTCCTTTGTTCACGTGCAAATCATAAATATAAATTACAAATAACTTATTGGGCAGAGCATCGAACTGTGTGGGACACCACTTTTCACAGACCTCCAGTCTGAAAAGCAGTCTTGTACCACCACACTCTGTCTTCCACCTTCGATACAGTTTTGTCGTCAAATGGCCAGATCTCCCTGCTCTGGATATAGGTTTGCTCACTGAGCTGGAAGGGTCGTTTTCAGGCGCTTCATCACCACACTACGTAACGTTTTCAGCGATCCTCAGGATTGAAGCACTGCTGCTATAGATTGCTTTCTAATTATGTGTCTGGGAATCTTTTTTTGGTTATGTCATTTGATGTGGTGTCATTAATTAATACGGTGATGTTATTGCTTGTTCTTTGCCTCAGGGATGATAAATGAAATCCAAGTGAACCTGTATGTTGATAGAGTTCCAGATGGAATGCCATGCTTCTAGGAATACTCGTGCGTATCTCTGGCTTACCCTAGGATGGGTGTGTTGTCACAGTCGAAGTATTGTCCTTCCTCATCTGTATATAAGTACACCAGTGAGAGTGACTCATGCATTTTTGTGACTAGTTGTTGTTTATATGTCCTGGTGGCCATTGTTCTTCATATGTGTCCAATGTAATGTTTGTACACCTCGTGCAACATATTTGTAAAGTGATGTAAGTTTTCCTTGATGCTTGTATAGGGACTTTCATGTTCATTAGCTGCTCTGTTATTGTGTTGGTATGTGTTCGGGCTTTTATGATGTGAAGGGTCGGAGTACACTGGCTGTAATTTCCGTGATATCTTAGATGCAGTGGAAAGTGGCTCGGCTGTCTGGACGTGTTTGGTCTGATGATTTGGGCTTGTTGCTGAGAAACCAGCGGTCCATTAGCATTGGGGACCCATTATTTTTAATACACTGTATAGTTGATTAATTCTGCTCTTTGAAGTTTTTCTGCGCTGCAGTGTGTGATGGCTCGTTGAAGTAATGTTGTAATCCAGATTCGTTTGTGAACATTGGGATGATTGCTTCAGGAGTTCAATATTTGTTTCGTATGTTTTGCTTTCCTGCAGATGCTGGGTTGAAGTTCCACATTGGCTGTTCGCTCTACTGCGACACCTGGAAAAGTCAATTTATTTTTGTTTTCCTCCCCTTTCGTGAATTTTACGCCGGTTAGCATAATATTGATGGTCTTGAAAGTTTCCTGAAATTTGATTCGTTTAGTGATGACAAAGGAGTAATCCACGAAGTGGACCCAAATTTTGGGTTGGTTGGACGGCAGAACCGTCTGTTCGAATCTCTGCATTACTTCCTCTGAGAGAATACCTAACATTGGAGATCCCATGGGTATTATGATGGTTTGTCTGGAGGTTTTTCTTTGTTTGAAGGTGAAGTGGGTGTTAAGGGATGGATTAAATAGCTTGAAGATATTGTCCTTTCTGAGGAAGTTGTGGAGTTTGGTGTATATGTCATTAGTTCTTCTATTGGTGTAGTCACTGTTTCAATGTCCACATTGATGTTGATAGATGTGAACAGAGCTGTTACGTCAAAGGACTTTGTCAAAGAGAAATCAATGCACTCCAACAGAGGTCCGCCCATGAGCAGCTGTACTTCATGTACGAATGACGAACGAAACAGTTGCTACCTAAATGTCTTAAGTAGCATCTTATTATCCATCTTAGTAAGAGGGTAAAATACAGATATCCTTGTACACCCTCGTACCAAGCGAATGGCAGAGTAAAATTGCCACAGAATGCTTCAGTAAATGATTAATGAGGCCCACAGCAGACTCTATAAATACAACAGGGAAGTTTTCCACCAAACACCTTCACACACTAATGTAAAGGGCCATGAATGGAGAGACAAAATAGAACATGCTATCGACATTAGAAAACGACAAACACAAAAAAAAACCCAGAAAACTAGATCTGCAGAAAAACAAACTTACACTATAGAAAATGAAAATGTTGGCGAGGAAGATACAGAGATACTTGCATCTAGACTAAAAGAGATTGAGATTCACAGGGAAGAGTTATTAGAAATACTGCAGAATATGAAAATAGATAAGTCACCTGGGCCGAATGGGATCTATCCGAGGATCCTCTGGGAAGCAAGGGAAGAATTTGCCGATCCTTTGCATTGATCTACAAATCATCATTGTGTACAGGAATAGTGCCTGAGGACTGTAGTATAGCAAATGTGGTTCCCTTGTTCAAAAACGGTAGTAGAGACAACCCTGGTAATTACAGACCAGTGGGTCTCACTTCAGTTGTTGGTAAAGTGTTGGAAAAGGTTAAAAGAAATAGGATTTATAACCATCTAGAAAATAACAATCTGATCAGGGACAGTCAGCACGGCTTTGTGAAGGGTAGGTCGTACCTAACGATCCTTGTTGACTTTTTCGCAAAGTGACCAAACAGATAGATGAGAGTAAACCGCTTAATGTGGTGTATATGGATTTCAGCAAGGCGTTCGATCACGTTCCCCACAGTAGGATATTATACAAAATGCAGAGGAATGAGATTGTGGGAGACATAGCAGTTTGGATCAGGAATTGGCTTGCTGAAAGAAAACAGAGGGTTGTAGATGATGGCACATGTTCATCTTGGTGTCCAGTTACTAGCGGCGTACCGCAAGGGTCAGTGATGAGTCCACTGCTGTTCGTCACTTTTATAAATTACCTAGTTGAGGGCTTAGAAGAGTGGGTTAGCAAATTTGCAGACGACACTAAGGTCGGCGGAGTTGTGGATAGTGACAAAGGATGTAGTAGGTTGCAGAGAGACATAGATAGGATGCAGAGCTGGGCTGAGATGTGGCAAATTTTGTTTCATGTGGACAAGTGCGAGGTAATACACTTTGGACGGAGTAATCTGGATGCAATGTACTGGGCTAATGGTAAGATTCTTGGGAGTGCAGATGAGCAGAGAGATCTCGGTGTCCATGTACACAGATCGCTGAAAGTTGCCATCACATTGACAGGGTTGTTAAGAAGGCATACAGCGTTTTGTCCTTTATTAATTGTGGGATTGAGTTCCGGAACCAGGAGGTTATTCTGCAGCTGTTCAAAGCTCTGGAAAGGCCACACTTGGAGTACTGTGCACAGTTCTGGTCGCCGCATTATAAGAAGGATGTGGAAGCTTTGGAAAGGGTGCAGAGGAGGTTTATCAGGAGGTTGCCTGGTATGGAAGGAATGTCTTACGAGGAACGTCTGAGGGTCTTGAGGCTGTTCTCGTTCGAGGGAAGAAGGTTGAGAGGTGATTTAATAGAGACATGCAAGATAATCAGAGGGTTAGATAGGGTAGACAGGGAGAGCCTTTTTCCAAGTATGGGAACGGCAAACACAAAGGGACACAACTTTAAAGTGAGGGGAAATAGGTAGAAGACAGATGTCAGAGGTCGTTTCTTTACTCAGAGAGTAGTAAGGGTATGGAATGCTTTGCCTGCAACGGCAGTAGATTCTCTAAGTGTAAGTGCATTTAAGTCGTCATTGGACAGGCATATGGACGGACGTGGAATAGCGTAGGTGGGATGGGCTTCATATTAGTATGACAGGGCGGCGAAACATTGAAGGCCAAATGGCCCTGCACTGCAGTGTATTGATCTATGTTCTATGTTCTAAAGTAACATCACAGACAACACAGATGCATGGATTTTAAGAATAAACTTATCTTACCAATCCTGAATAGACACTAAAAAGCCGTCTTAGTGAGAGGATTAAGATGTGGACAAGAACGATTTCTTAACAGCTTGAGAAACCACATTGAAAAACAGCCAAATCACAGAATATACCCAGCAAACCATCGGAGAGACAGTCACTCCAACATTAAGCAGGAAAAGAAAGGAAACACACTCAATACACAAGAATGGAGCGCACGGGAAAAATGACAATAAAGATCAACTCATTGTTAATCTACCTGCAGAAAAAAGACGCTTGACGGTCATTTTAAATCAAAGGTCCTACATTGACAAAGCGAACACACTACTTGCCGATCACAAAACTTAACAACACGCGCTGATAGACTCGACCGCATGACTAGAGAACTGAATCACAGCCCTATTTAAAAACTTGCAAAAAAAATGAAACCAGACCGATCTAACACACCACGCATCTACGGATTACACAAAATACACAAACCAGGAGACTTCTGAGACCCATAGTCTCGCTACATGGAACACCAACTTGCAGGTTGGCCAAAGAGCTGCACCAACGTCGAGAAGACTCTCGCCATTCCATCCATTCCACCCAAAACTTCCTGAAGACTGTCAAAGATAACAAGATAGAAAAGGATGAAAAAATGTCTACTTTGAATTAACCGCCCTGTTCACATCTGTAAACGTCAACCTGGACAAGGAAAGACCCAACGGCATGCAAATGAACAGAGTCCACTGTTTTCTCAGCAACACTGTTTCCTATTTCATACACAGAAACACCCCAATCTCTTTGTGCTGCAATTTTCTTTGATTTCCTCCACATTAAAGAATAGCTTGACTTATGGCTGTCAGTGCCAGAGTACATGGCCTCATGCTTAGTTTTTAGAATAAACTCCATCGGTGTATTATTTGCCCAGTCGCAGAGCTGATCTACATCCTTATTGCAGCAGCACTTCCCCTATATATTTGAGTCATCAGCAAACCTAGATATTTATCGCAGAGACCCCACCATCATCACATGTTGTTAACTGATGCCATTGCAATGATATTTGTGGTAACACAGGAAATACATCATTTTATCCTGATAAGGACCTTTTACTCCGGACTCTCAGACGGATTTGTGTTAATTAATCCTCATTCCATGCTCATATATAATCCGTCATACTGGGGGCTCCTGGCTTGTGCAGAGACCTTTATTTTGTGGTACTTGTGGATAGTCTCTTGAAACCCCAATGAACTGTCTACAAGGATTCCGGGTAAAATGTTGTATGATTCTACAGGGCTATCATCATCTCCCTTTCTAAAAACCATGGTGATGTTGCTTAACGCTTGTCGAAATGCCCTGGAATTCCTTAATTTAAAAAAAAAACAGATTCTCCCATAATTACCTCTTTTCTGTCTCACTCTCTTGGAGAAGGCATTTGCGACGTTGAAGATTCTTCAGTTTCGTTGGAATACTCATGCAATCTGGCCAGTTATGGAACATTTCACGCAATGCTCAGTTTGTCTGTAAACACTTCTTTTAAAAACTGCTAACTTGTCTACCCTTAGTTTCACCGTTTTATCAAAATCCTAGTTCCTGTGTGAGGGACCGTTTGAGCATTTGCCTCCCATTACCGTCTTGCTTATATCATTGAAACACACAGAATTTCCCCCGTGAATAACAATGTTACGTACTGGTTTAAATTCTCCACTTTTTTTTCACTTTAACGAATTACCGAGTCACATACTCCAGGTGTCCCTTATATATGTTCCTGAATTTCTCGCATCCAAGGGACACATGTTGATCTTGAAGACAATGAACATCGCAAATCTGTCCTACACTAGTTCTCACCAATTTGTGATCGAGGAGAATACTTGACAGCCTTTGTGAAGTATGGGTAGTTCATCTTCTTATTGAGCCCTTCATTTCAATTATTGTTGAGTGCTATGACATGCTTGCTTAAGAGTCTGCCCCTCTACACCCACTGACATTCACCTGGATATATTTTCGCATCCGACATAAGATACAAAGCTGTAATTTCGATGTCTGATTATTATAAATCATTTGCATGCGGCTGAACAACAAATCATCTGAAATGTAGTTCAAGATTAATGTGTGACACTTGGACACGAGAAAATCAGCAAAGTATATAAGGGACACCGGGAGTATGTGTTGAACGAATTCGTTAAAGGAAAAAAAAAAGTGGAGAATATAAACCGATGCTTATCATCTGACAAAATTCTTCCAGTTCCTGTCTCTCTGTCATTTCCGTTTGATGATTCCATATTTCAGTAGGAAGCCTCCCGCATGACTTCCTTTTCTGTCAACGACAAAATCCCCCAACTCTCATGGACAGGGACATCAGCTGTTACTGTCCGATATTCTGCGCTTAAGCCCTCACTCCTTCTCCTCCATCCCACAACCATGAGAGAGATCCCCTTGTCCTGACATCCGACTGCACGAGAATCAAAATTCACAGAATCATTCGACACCACTTCCAACTCCACCAGCAGGACAGCACCATGAAATACATCTTCCCCTTCCATCTACTGTCGGGAATTCACAGGGGCCATTCCCTCTGTGGACACCCTCCATCGTGGTGAAAGAGAGGACGGCAGCTGTTGGAGGTTAGAGTCGGGCAAAAGGTCCTCATCACGAATGAGGCTGTGTGCCTCAAGGGTGAAGAGATAAAACGCCGATTTCCCTGCTTCTCAAATGCGGCCTGGCCGGCTGGACATTTCCAGCACTACACTTCTGACCCCTTCCACCTCCCCAAACACTTTCCTACACCCCAATGGCACTTTTCATGCAATTGCAAAAGATGCAACGTTTTCGTTTTCACCGTTTCACTGTATTGTCCATGGCCCCAAATACACCTTCTGGATGAAGCAGAATTTCACTTGTACTCTTTCAATCCAGTCCAATGTAATTGCTGCTCACAATGCAGTCTCCTTTACTTTTACGATGCCAAAAAATAAGACTGCTTAAGGTCCAAAAACCAGCTGTCTGTAAGAATAAGCCTGGCCTTCTCATTGCTTCACACTTCACTAATCTACCTTGCTCTCATGCTGACATTTCGGGCCTGAGCTGCTGCTGATTTTCAATGAAGCACAATCCAAGCTCCAGTAAGACCTCACTTTAGATTCTGGTACGTTCTAGCCTGTCAGAGTCAATATTCAAACCAAAACCTCTCAGCTTGATTCCCATTATGAGTATTCTGCATTTGTCAAGCAATCTCCCACTTGGTTTCCCTTGGAAATTGTGTGGTTGTGTCTTGCTTATTTCATTCAAAAGACAGCACCTCCTTGCCCCATTCGTTCACATCCTAATTTACATTAATCTAACAGCTCTATCTCGTTCACCATAACTAAAGTCCCATTGCATTGTGGCATTGCTCCTACATCTAACCAGTCATCTAACCCCACCTATGTGAAGATATTGAAAAGCCAAATTTCCAATCCTTTTCAGTTGTGAAGAAGTGTCACACTGGATGTGAAATATTCAATGTGTTTCGCTGGCTGCACAGATGCTGCCAGACTTGCTGAGTTTCTCCAGACAACAAGAGGCACAGCTCACCTATTAAATTAAACAAATTACTATGGGTATTCGAAATGAAAATACAAATAGCTGGAGAAAACAAAAGCGAAAATGAATGGTCTCTGGAACTTAAAAACATCGTCTGCTTTGACTCCACAGATGCGGGCAAACTTGCTTCCGTTCTACAACAATTGCTTCTGTTGAACAAGTTTGAAAGGCGTGCGAGGGAGCTCCTGAAACACCCTGTCCGACATAGAGTGTCATACAATGTGAAGTGAGCGAGAACGCAAGATGCACAAATTCATTGATACTGAAACGACACAAGTCTGGTATTACTGACATCACAGAGCTCGTAATCACAGACAAGGAGAGAAACAAAGATAAATGCATTCACATTAAACACAGAAGATGGGCCTCCTGGAAGGTAAATAATTAAGATAATATATAAAAGGCTTTTGAGAAATGAATTTCATTGGAGGCGTGACACCATGGCGAGTCCCTAACAGAATGAGAATATCAAAATAACCACATCAGAAACCAGAGTGGTTCACTGAGCTCACACTGTGCTATGCGTCTGGAGTTACATATCGGCCAGAACAAGTAAGAAAGGGTAGTTTACATTCCTAATGGGCATTAATGAAGCAGATGGAGTTTTCATATTGTGAGCATTTGTTACATTATTTACTCAAGATTCCAAATATTTGTTGGATTCGAATTCCACCACCTTCTCTGCCAAGATATGAACCCAGGTATCCAGGACCACATGTCAGTGCCTTAATTTACAGCCTACCAGTAGTACGACTCGCCAATTGCTTATCCGTACAAAGAACTGAAAAGCCCAGCACATCAGTTTGTAAGACAATGTTGCAGTGTTGAAACCATTTACAGCCAGAAGTATTGTGTGGATGATGCCGACAAAATCATAGTTGGCAGTTTTCGATTAGATTCTCTGGACATGGCGTCACCAAAAGCGGTACAGGAGATATGGAAAAGGCAATGGGCCCTGACAACATTCCTGCAACAGAACTGAAGACCTGTGCTGTAAAACAAGCTGTCTCATTCCAGCTCCATTTTTGACATGGACCTGGCATTGTGAAAAAAGGTCAACCATTTCCAGTACACTCAGAGTAGAATAATTAAAATCTGCATAGTTGCCACGTCCTCAGTCTCATCACGATAGTCAAATTGGTGGGAGTTCTTTTGACCGAACTATCAAGCAGCACAGAAAGTACCAGTTCAGCGTGTGTCCAATAGTCTTCCATTGTGGTTCTGTTCGCCCAACTGGGAATTTGTGTTGCAGACATTTCGTCCCCTGTCCCGGTGACATCCTTAGTGCTTGGGAGCCTCCTGTGAAGCGCTTCTGTGATGTTTCCTCAGGCATTTATAGTGATAAAAATTCCGGAGGAAACATCACAGAAGCGCTTCACAGGAGGCTCCCAAGCACTGTGGATGTCACCTAGACAGGGGACGAAACGTCTGCAACACAAATTCCCAGATCGGCGAACAGAACCACAACAACGAGCACCCGAGCTACAAATCTTCTCCCAAACTTCGAATAGTTTTCCATGTGGAGATGGTGCTTTTGTGGAAATGTCACTGGACTACACAAGGCTAATACTCTGGAGGTTGGTAGAAGTTGAAAACAATTAATAAAACATGGAGATCTGGGATCTGGTATCGGTAAGCGTAACTTTGAAGCCAATGTCGATTGTGAGCACCAAAGCCCATCCCCAGTGTGATGTCAGGATGTAGTACTACATTGTTTTCCTGGTCTTGTCTGAAAGTGACTCCAGACACACAAACATGTAATAAACTCTTCAATGGTCTCTGATACAGGTGAGCAAGGTACTCAATTGTATCAAACTGCTCCGAGGTCGAAAATGATTAAATCTGTTAAAACACACAGCACCAGCTTCTGTATCAGAAGAGGGAACGTACAAAACCTGCATGTTGATCCTGCAGAGCTTTCCTTCCGAACATCTGAGAGTTTGTGACAACACGTACAGAGCTATCCAACCGACTGCACAGAAACAGAGGACAAGGGATAGGCCATTGAAGACATTGAACAAATACCATTCTAGTTCATGGTCGAAATTGTCTTCAATGCATTTTTCTCACACATTGTACGCATCGTTTAACTTGATTTTCTCACACAGGAAAGTTATCAATTATTGACCATTCGAAGCATTTAAAGTAGGAACTGAAGGTTATCCTTTCAGTACATGATTTTTCTATCCCGTTCAGTCTAACTGAGCCTGACAAATAATTTCCACACCATACACCTGCAATTTCGCAATCCCTTTCGGGTCTCGAATCCCTAGTTATATTCAGTGCCTTGGTTTCACAGCTTAATGTGGAAGACAATTTAACAGGTTTACCAGCGTCTGAATACTGACCTTTACTCTCAACACAATGCAGAGTGGCTTGCTTGTACCGAATATTGTGTTTCATTGTCTTAGACATTCCAGCCAGGGAAATTACCATCCCTGCTTCCAATCTGTCTCACCCTGTCAGCATGTTACATGTTTCACTGAGATCCCCTCTCACATTATTCGAAAACCCATGTCATACAAGTCCATTCGACTCAAACCCTGATGTCACAACAAACCGATCATCTGAAGATCAGTCTGGTCATCTTTCTCTGACCTCCCTCAATGTCAAGTTTTCCCTTTATTAGGTAAGGAGTCCAATGCTGCACAATGCTGCACAATGCTTGACATGTGGTCTCACCACCGTCGTGTACAGCTGCAGGAAGACATCCTTACTCACGAACTCAAATCCCCCTTATAATGAATGTGAACACACCATTAACGTTCCGACTGGCATTCCGTTCCTGCAATATTGCTTTAAGTGACTTCTGTACAAGGAATTCCAGATCATTTTCAGTGTTACGGCTGCCCACTTTTTGGTCGATCTATCCTGGTCAGCCAATGCCTTTTAGATTGGTAGACTGCCATTCTCTATTTTCCACCAAAGTGCCCAAAGTCGCAGCTACCCACATTGCACTTCATCTTCCACGTGTTTGCCAGTTCACTCCACTTGTTTAATCACCTTGAAGTTCCTTTAAATTCTCCTCACCAACTCACAATCCAAATTCATATCGTGCCGTCAGCAGATTTGGGAATATTGCATTTGATTCCCTCAAGCAAATGTTTGTGATGTTTCAGGAATAGCTAGGGCCCAGGTACCAATCCCTGTCATATCACATGTGCCTTCACCTCCAAAAAAAAACAATATTTTATTCCTCCTCACTGATTCCTGCCAGCCGAACAATTCTACAACTATGTTGAAATATTAACCACAATCATCAACAGATGTTACATTGTACAATAGGCTTCGGCCTATTCAAATGTCATTCTGAAGATCCAAATGTATTTCATTCTTTGCTTCTCCGTGATGTACCTACCAGTCAGTCTCTCAGATATGATTCCCCTTTTGTAAAACTGCTTTAACTTGTCTATACCTATTAGTTTCATTCTATCCCCTCCCTCTCACCAGGATTGGTTTCCCTAGTATTGCAGAGAACGTTTTTGTTTTCTTTTGTTTTGCATCTTCTTTGAAGACAGGACTGAAGCAGTTGCTCCATAGTTCTGCCATTTCCCCGTTCTCCATTCTCCATTCTCTGATTTCAGTCTGAAAACAAGCTGCACTTATTTTCTCTTGACTTTCCCATTGGCAGCCCCATCTTATAACACTTCTTCATGCACTGTTTAGCCACGCATCAATTCCTGTCTTAAGATTCTCAAGGATTACCAGAGGAACCTTATCAAATGCCTTGCTGAAATGAATGAGTCTCATGGTAGACTCATTTATAAAGTCAGAATGTATGGAATGCAGGGAGATTTGGCTATCTGGATTCAGAATAGGTTGGGTGACAGTTGGCAGAGTGGTTGTACATGGAAATTATTCTGCCTGAAGGTCAGTGACGAGTGGGCTCCGACAGGGCTCTATTATTAGGCCTCTGCTCATTGTAGTTTTTGTAAATGACTTAGATGAGGAGGCTGAGTGGTGGGTTATTAAATTTGCAGATAACACAAAGTTTGAAGGTGTCGTTGATAGCGTTGAGGGCTTTTCCAGGCTAGAGCCCGACATTTACAGGATGCAGACCTGGACTGAGAAATGGTAGATGGATTCACCCTGGATAAATACGAAGTGATGATTTTGGAAGGTCGAACACGAATGTTGAATTTTGGATTAAAGACAGAATTCTTGGCAGTGTGAAGGAACAGAGAGATTTAAATGTGCAAGTACATAGTTCTCTCAAAGTTGGCATCAAAGTGAAGAGGGTTGTTTAGAAAGCACATGGTGTTTTGGCTTTCATTAAAAGGGGAATCAAGTTTACGATCCACGCAGTTTTGCTACAGTTCTACAAGTCTCTGGTGAGACCACACATGGAGTATTGTGTCCAGCTCTGTTCACCCTACTATAGGAAAGAAAGATACAGACTTTGGAGAGGCTGCAAAGAAGGTTTGCCAGCATGCTGCCTGGACAGGATGACTTGTCTTATGAAGAGAGGGTGAATAAGCTCGGATTTTTCTCCCTGGGGAGAAGAAGGAAGAGAGGAGACCTGATCGAGGGAGACAAGATAATGAAAGGAATAGATCGTCAATAGTCAGATACCTTTCCCCGGGGCAGGATTGACTAGTACAAGGATTGATTGTTTTAAGATATTAGGAGAAAGGTATAGAGGAGACGTAAGAGGGAGATTCTTTACGCAGAGAGTTGTGAATGCATGGAATGCATTGCCTAGGGCGGTCGTGGATTGAGAATCATAAAGGCCATTTCAGCGACTGTTGGACATGCGTGTGGATATCAGTGAATTGAGAGGTGCATAGATTAAATTATTATATTTTGCATGAGGATTAAATCTCGGCACAGCATCGTGGGCCTTAGGGCCTGTTCTGTGCTGTACGTTTCTATGGTATACGTTCTCCATGTTCGACGATTGACCTCCCAAAATCGGACAATCACAGAGCCATAAACTATGTATCATCAGAAATAAAGCACGGTCTACATTACTCCCTCTTTCCGACACGTAGCCCGTAGCTGTGAATGTTATTTTACTTCAAGTGCCCGTCCAAGTGCGTTTTTAACAATTCTGAGGTTACCGTGGCAATGCTTCTCTCAGGACATACATTCCGGCTCGCAATACCCTTTGTTGGAAAAACAACCTTCAAAACCTCTCTAAAACAGAAAACGCTTCACTTCTAAAACGCAGCTCGGATATGTCCAGTCTGTCTATGCCCCTTGTAATCTTATCCATCTGAACCACGTCCCCCTCAGGCTACTCTGCTCAAAAGCCAACAATCCGAGCTTCTCCAGCCTCTCTTCATGGGTGATATGCTGCATCTCAGGGAACATGCCTGTTCATCCCTTCTGCACCCCCTCCCATGCATTTTCATTCTTCTTGTGGTATGGCGCTCAAAACAGCACACAGCATTCAACCTGTGGGTAAATAGAATTCTGTTTAGCTCTTACTTTCTGTGCTTAAATGAATAAAGACTATATCCACAGTTCTGTGAGCCTTCTCAGGTGAATTATTATCCTGTTCAGTCACAATCAGGGATCTGTGGTAAAGCACACGCTGGGCTTTCAATGGTGCCGCCCATCTTTGAGGATTCTCCTGTCTGGTTCCGATTCCCAAAGTGAATCTCCTCATATTCATACGGTTACATTCCATTGACCTGCCCACCTGACCTATCCATCCATATCTTTCAGTAACAGAAGACAGTCCTCTTCACTGCCAAGCACATGGGAATTTTTTATATTAAGCTCAAACTTACATGTCTCACTCAACACATCCCCGTCCACCCTCCAATTTATATCATTGATGATTACTGTGAATAATAAGCGACACAACACTTATCCCTGTCTCCTGCTACTAAGAAGATTTTGTATGTAACTTGTCTTGAAACTCTATGGTGCTTTACCAAAAGTATTGCTGGAAACACATATAAACGAACACCTCAAAAAAAATACAAAAACATTTATTAGGCATGACGTCCATCAGATGACGTCATGCTGATTATTCCTGATTCTGCATTGCTGATCCAAATGGAGAACATTGTTCTCCTTTTCTGTTTTCTCCAGTAGTTTCCCTAACACTGATCTGATATTCATTGGTCTATACTTCCCTGTTCTATCTCTACCACCCTTCATCTAAAAGGTGTTTTCGATTCCTCTGGCACATCCCCTGTGACCAGATTCTAATTAAACGTTTGAGCATAGAACATTGACCAGTCCCTACCCTCCCCTTCACTGTTTTGATCACACAGCACTGCCCTTTGATGTGAAGGGCAGTGTTTGTCACTGGCCACCCGGGTGTTTTACTATCTTCCTGGTGGTGGAATTTGAATAAAGATTCGTGCACTTTGTGTCTTCCACTGTGTCTCACCCCTGCACACGCACACCATTGGTGCTGGGGAAAAAATAAGCACTACCGCACTTAGGTGGTAGTGTGGGGGTTAAAAGAAAAAAAATAAAATAAAATAATAAACAGACGTCTTACTGCACTTAGGTGGTAGTGTGAGGGTTAAAAAAAGGAAAAAAGAGAAAAAAAAAAATAGAACATTGACCATTGAACAGTAGAACACAGTACAGGCATTTCAGCCCTCCATGTTTTCTCTCAGATTAAACGGAGCCAGCCACCCTTCATTTTAATATCTTCCATGAACCTATCCAGTACTCGTTTAAAGTTTTCTCATGTATCTGACTCTACTAATACTGTAGTCAGTGCATTCCACGAGCACAAAACTCACTGTGCAGGAAACTACATCAGGCATCTCCCCAAAACTCTCCTCCAAAAACAAAAAATCATGTCCCAATATCATCGCCATTTACACCACGGGCAAAAGTCTCTCGCTATTCACTCCATCTATGCCTGTGCTGTACCTCTATCAAATCACTTCTCATCCTTCTGATTTTTCCTTGAGTAAAGCCCTAGCTCCCTGAACATATCTTTTGAAGACATGTCTTCCAGTCCAGGCAGCATCCTGGTAAGTGTCATGGCCTTTACTTTCTTGTATCCCACAGCAGCATGGGATAAAACTCACCAGGTCCTGTGGATTTGTTTAATTTTATACTAGGCAAAAACAATCATTCCTGCTCGCATTTTATGTAAATGTGTTTAAGAGCTTCACAGTCAATCTTCTTGAATTCTTGACATGCAACATCCTTCTCCATATCAAACCAGATGTGAAGCTTTCATGTAACGATGTAACAATTTTTACGAGCTTCATACACAGATTGCCTGCTTGGTTTCTAATGGACAGTAATTGTTCCCTGGAAATATTTTTCAAGTTCCTGCAATTGAAAAATCCTGGGATTCCGCCGAACTTCGCATGCTTGCACTTTTTCATGTTCCGGAGTTAGTCAGTCCCCACTGGTGTGAATTTTCAATGTTTCACTGCGATCACCTTTCATTCGATGAAACTCCTCTGAACACAGACGGAGAATCATCGGACAATCTTCGAATCTGCAGCATTAAACTGGAGAATACCCATTCAGTATATGTGATCAGTATATACTTGCTTATATCAGAAAATCATAACTGCACACAATGCTACAACTACCCTCTCACCAACACTCTGTGAAACTGGCGCAGGATCTTTTTACTTCTCGTGGAAAAAAAATTCTGCAGATACTGGAATCTGTACTGAAATGAAAACAATTGCTGGAGAGCTCATCAGGGCAGGCAGCATAATTGGAGAGACAGCAAGCTGACGTTGAGTCGAGATGTCTCTTCATCATCTATCTCGTGATGCCCATTAAATGAAGAAAATCTGAATTTTCCAAACTCTGTTTGCATAGGTTCCTCTCAATATCATTTGCTTTAAATTTTTTCTAAGAACTCACTGTGTGAACTCCCTAAAAATGTCCCCCGAGCATTCAACTATACCACATCCACAAGTTCTTATTTGTTGATGTCTGCAAGAGATATCTTCAAACAAGAAGATTGTAAACTATGACTTCCCTTTCATTAACAGTCAATCATTCCCTTGAAGTTTGCTTTCATTTTCTCGGTGAAAGTGAGGACTGCAGATGCTCGAGAGTCAGAGCCGAAAAGTGTGACATTGGAACAGCACAGCTGGCCAGGCAGTAACGGAGGAGGAGGCGAGTCGAAGTTTCGGGCAGAGGGCCTTCATCAGGAATATGGGATGGAAGCAGAACGAGGCTGACAGGCCATCTTTACCTGCCACCGCGTCCATCTTCTGGCCCACCTGCCTTCTCCACCAGTCACTGTCGCTTCCCACTGTATCTTCCCATCACCTTCCTAGCTACCTTAGCCCAGCTTCATCCCCACACCCTATTTTTCACAGCCTCTGGACATCGCACCGCCCACATTCCAGATGAATAATTATGGCTGAAACACCGTCCCTCCTGCAACTTGGATGCTGCATGACCTCCTTTACTTTTCCAGTGCCTCACAGTTCTACGAGCACTGAGTGTCCAATATTGCATTTTTAAGTAATAAATCCCAACACATTCCCTCATGTAAATGACAAGATAACTAGTCTGCAGTTCTCGACTCAACCTTTCCTCCCATTTTTAATCCATTAGAATGCGATTATATCCTTACAGTTTTAATTTGGAAAAATGCACGATCTTCCAGGCATTCAATAAGTCGATTTCTGCTTGCTCTGATATTCCGGTATCAAGTGTATTTTGTCCATCGGACTTATCAATACTCAATAAAGTTTTGTTTCCAATTACTACCTCGTCACTGGCATAAATGATAGAGTTTTAGCTACACAGGTTCCTGGGTCATACGTTATTCATGGGAGATTTTCTAGATCTTCCTCCATGAATACAGGTACAATTAACTGTTTACTTTTTCTGTCATTTTTTTGTTCATTTAAAAACATTACCCTGTCCGCACATTCACTGTTCCACATATGATCTTGCTTTTATTTTCCTTTCAAGAATTGTTAGAAGCTTTACGCCAGTCTTTATGCTTCTTGTTATTCTGCATCATTGTTTTCTTTGATTTCCTTCTCAGTTTCTTGACCCTTCTTTGTTGTATCCCAAATTCGCTGATTCAACAATACATGGAATTTTTTCTGAGCCACTTCCTTAGATCTAATAAAATGTTAAGCTTTTATTATTAACCATCTTTCCGTTGCCTTTCTCTTTTGCTATTTGCACCCTGAGGGGATGTACGCACACTTCATACTCTGGAGTGATTTCTGCAAGTAACAGTCATTGCCTGTCTTTTTGAAACCTATTTCATGTTCATTTTCAGTTCATTTGAAGCCATCACCTTCTTCATTCTTTCCTGGCTTCCGTGACTTAGGCACTTCCAATTGAAACAAAAAACAATCAGTTTTGTGTTCAGACGTTGGGCCCTTGAAGACAGAAACAGGGGAATATATTACGGGGAAGAAAGAAGAATTGAATTGGTACTTCAGAACTGTGTTCACTGGAGAACTCCAGCATCTTTCCCACCACTGGGGTCAGACTAACTGGACTATAATTTCGTTTTTTCTCTCTCCCGCCTTTCTTAGAAAGTGGTACGACATTAACCACCCTCCAATCCGCAAGAACTGATCCCAAATCTATCGAACTCTGGAAAATAATCAACAACGCATCCGCGATTTCTCGCGCCACCTCCTTCAGTACCCTGGGATGTAGACCATCAGGCCCCGGGGACGTATCAACCTTCAAACCTAACAGTCTCTCCAACACCCATTCCTGGCAAATATAAATTCCTTTAACTTCACGTCCTTCAGCCACTGTTACCTCACGGAAATTATACCGGAATTCTGATCCATTGTTGGAACACTCCCGTGTAATGCTAGAAGATTCTGATCTGTCCTTCCCCTCTCTCTGGAACTGCTGATTCCTGCTCGTGCTTTAGTGGCTCTTCCTCATTTTTTGGTATAACACTGTGAATGGAGAGCAGTTTTCATTAAAAGATGTAAACCCTCCACTGGGATAATTTGAATCCATGGAGGCTCTCATTAATCACAGTCACTGTACAAACAGTTTCAGTTAACCCTTTCCTTTCATCACTTTTCATGCCCTAAAAAAGGTAACATTTACTGAGGGGGTATGGATGGAATGAATGAGTTTTTGAAGAATGGACCATAAATCTTTCAATGTTTTTAATCCTTCGTGCTTGTATTGGGGAATAGTGCCATGCCACTGCAGAGTGGTGCATTTTCCACCCTGTTTATACGAGACCAGCGGCAGAATGTGACTGATTGGAAAATTAACAGATATCATAAATCACGGTAGCAATATTTATGGCCTATGGACATCATGTAATGCTGCACCTATTGTGAAGTACCCTGTTTCTAAATCGTATCGTAACATTTAGATATCATTTAGATCATTGGGTGGGCTTCTCCGGAACAGGGGGTAACAGTCTATCACCGTCTTTCTGAAAGAAAGTGACAGGGGGAGACCATTCAGCCTTTCGTGCATGTTGCAGGAAGTCTTGAGCTTGTTATGCAGCAGCTGTTCGCTCTAAAAAAGATATGCAGAAGAATTGTCCTGATATAAATATTCAAGTTCTAAATTTGTTAAGGCCAATAATGCACGTTTTAACGAAGCACTTCGAAAGTACTTTGGAGAGATTACACGCTGAATAATGGGATATCTTCAGAAACGAAATTACAAAGACTAGCAGCAGTATATTACCGTTCAGGAGGAGGGCAATGTTGGCAGTTGTGAAGTATTTTGGATGGCTAGAAGCAGAGACTCTGGTCAAGAAACAGAAAAAATGCATATGATGGGTTTGGAGAGCAGTGATCACTTGAATCCATTGAGGAGTATAATGGCAGCAGGATCACACGCAAGATGGAAATCAGGAGGGCAAATGTGAACCAGAGAAAGCTTCAGTCAATAGGGTCAGGGAGAATCCAAAGGGATTCTACAAATGCAGTAAGGGCAAGGGAGTAATTGGAGAGAGAACAACAAATCCACCTATCTGTGGAACCACAGATGTTTGGTGAGATACTATATGAATACTTCATATCAATATCTGTTGTGGAGAAGCTTATGGAATCTAGATAATTTGTGGAAATAAATAGTGATATTTTGGGAAGTGTCGATAATCGAGAAGAGGAAGAGTTACAGTATTAAAATGCACAAAGGCGGATACCGCCCGGGAACCTCATCAGTTGTAACACCAAACCCCTTGGAATGCTATGGATTTGATTGTTTGGGCATCTTAATGAGATATCTGCATCATGGATAGCCACAGACGCGGTACCAAAAGATTGGAGGTTGGCTAATGTCGTACCATTATTTCGGAAAGGTGATAAGGAAATGCCAGGAAATAACACACCGGTGAACCTGACGTCAGTGTGGGCAAGCTCTTGGAGTATATTCTGAGTGACTGAATTACTTGTATTTGGAAAACAAAGGAGTGCTCAGGGGTAGACATCAGGGCTTTGTGCGTAGGAAATAGTGTGTCTCAAAGTTCGTTGAAGTTTTTAAGGAAATTATGAAAAAGATTGATGAAGGCACAGCAAACGCAACGTCTGCAACACAAATTCCCAGCTCGACGAACACAACCACAATATCACATAACTCTTACGATCCGAAAACATATTGCTTTCTGTCAGCTCTCCCATTCTTAAAATATGGGAGAGCTGACATGGAATTTTACCCAATTCCATAATATTTAATATTGCCCACTAAGCTTGTATTGTTTTTTTTTCTGATAACCCAATGTGTTGAATCGATTGTTTCTCCAAAATGTATCTATCGGTCAATTTCTCATACATGATTCCAATTCCATAAATCTATCTTGGCTTTCAGTCCCAATACTTTCTCTAAAACCATTTCTTTCCTAATTACATTCTTTTTTCTCTCACCAGACTTAGATTTTGTGCATTCCTGCAATGTTTTTGTTTGCTGGGTTTCTGCCCAGGGAGTCCCAGGCAGGTGAGCTGGATTTGTTTCAGAAGGATCATGCAGAATTAATCTTTCTGCTTTGGCTTGAGACAGTAACTTGCAACTTGATGTCATGTCCTTGGATTTGACATGGGAACACAAGGCGTACCATTAAAAAAACAGAATCGCCTGGACCCAGGTGAATGAAGCAAACAACTAAGAGAAGTGCAAGGCAAACAATTGGGGGGCACCCAGAAGGTAAAAGAATACTTCAATAATATCTTTAAGTGAGGGATTGGCTTCATTTCCTCTATCAGCCAAAATGCAGAATATCAGTGCATGAAGCTTATGCTGCAAATGTGGAAATAATGAGTTCACTCGCAATTTGTGGATTGAGTGCAGTTCTGGTCACCCTGTTACATGGAAGGAAAGAATTGAACTGAAGAGAGAACAGAGGAAATTCATTAGTCTGTGAAAGTCAAAGTGCAGTTATGAGGAATGTTTGGAGCAGAGCACGCTGAGATGAGATTTGATCATCAATGCTGATCAATATGGTGACCTCAGCAATGTTCTGTACAGCTACAGCATGACATCACAACTCCGACTCTCAACGTTTTTATTTTGACATCTCGGAAGGGGAAAGTGGGTACTGCAGATGCTTGAGATTAGAGTCAAGATTAGAGTGGTGCTGGAAAAGAACAGCAGGTCAGGAAGCATCCAAGGAGCAGGAAAATCGATGTTTTGAACAAAATAAAAACGCTTCATCTGGGATGGGGAGTCCGTTTGTGCTCTCTTCATCTTTGGTGAATATTATACCAGTAAGTTCTTGAGTTTGCAGGTTTCTTCAAATTTGTTCCATTTCGCAATGAAAATAATGTGTCATGCAAATACCGGATGCAAAGATTGGTTTGAAACATGTGAAGGGCTGTTTGCGAAAATTTCCGGATAACTGCTTCTGCTAACAATCCTGGTATTGATAATCTCATGCGTGTCCCGTTGATTTGTTTGTCTGTCTGGTCGTTGAACAAGAAGTGGGCAGTGTGACACAGGACTAATACCTTGAAGATGCTATACTTTCTGATGGAGTTAGTGCTGTCTGTTACTTACGTCCTTGGTACCGTCTCGTAGTGCAGTCAGTGTTTCTTTGGCCAGGCAGATGTTAATTGATTTTGCTACGTCGAAGGTAACCATGACTTCGTCTTCCCCTAGCTCGGTGCATGGGTGATGCTGCAAAATTGTTTGGTGGAGTGGATTCAGTAGCGTAAGGCTTCCAATAACTGTTTCAGTTTTTGGTGAATCTTCTCTGGTCATCTGTATTTCGGTGTGCCAATGATTGGCACTATTGGTCTGAAGTACCCCTCCCCCCCACCCCCCACCTCCCCGATTTGTGGACCTTCGGTAATTCGTAGAAAAGGGATGTGTTGTATCTACCAGGTTTCATTCTTGAGCCGTCAGTCTTGTTCATTTCGCCTGCTTTGTGGAGATTCCGCAGTGCACTGTGATCCAGTTTTCATGCTGTGGAGTCAGATCCATTTCCACCTGTAGTCAGGTACCAGTGTCTGCGAGTACAGAGTTTGCCTTTCCAATGTACTGTGTTCTTTAAGAATGACGGCCACGTGCCGTTTTTAGTCGGTAGGATTACAATATCATTACATTTTCTCAGTCTTTCCAGGGCTTTCCTTTCATGGGTATTCGGGGCGTGTCCCTTGTTTTCTCCTGTTTAGTGCTGAAGCTGCTGTCTGTCTAATGGAATGCTCAGTTTCTTCCATAAGTCCATTGTCTTTTGGATTGGATTCCAGTGCTAATCGAAGTTGTTTTTGTTCACAAACCTGGAGCTGTCATTCATCCCTCTGACTAAAAACTGCATCAGTCTCACAGGCAGGACACTAGCTGCCAGGATACACGAGCAGCAAATAGCCACCAAAAGACATGAACAACTATCACTACTATATGTACGGACATGCACAGAAGGACACCAATTCGACTGGGAGAATGAATTCATCCTAGTGCGGGCTCAACAAACATACTGGAATTCATGGTGATGGATGAGACTCCCAGCTTTTGTGAAGTCTATTCAGTTGGGCATTTCCTGCGTACCTACAGGAGACAGAGAAACAGAGAGAATAGGAAAATAGAGTGATTCATTGAGTGTTACACTTGGAGAATGGTGCTGAGGCCCATAGAGACCACGAAAATCCCAGTCTCCGCCTTGGCCTCTGATACCTCATCTCTCTGGAGCGGAACATTCTGTTCAATCAGGGTCTGGAGTAGCTGCAAAAGGTGAAGGCAGAGGAAATTGGACACACATGGAGAGGGATAACACATGAATATATATCGAGTGATAGCACCAGAGTTCAGGAATGTATCAGGATCAAACAATTGTCACGAAGAACGTGGGTGGAATTGTATCAGTACTCAGGGGTGAGTGATCTATTAGTGGTCAGACGATGGCCGAGTGTAATTCACAAGACTGTTCAGCAAGGGATATCCATTTGATAGATTAATATCTTTCAGGGTAGGAAATCTGTTATTAGCAGCTGTCTGACATGTATATAATCCAGAACAAAAGCAATGTGTTTGAGTCTCAGCTGATCTCTGAAATTGTCTAGCAAGCCACTCACTTCAAGGCCAGCTCGGGCAAGAAACACTGAACAGCGAGAAACATCTACATCACACGCATCAAATAATCATAATCCAGCTGGGACTTGTGTCCTGGCCAATCCCATTCATATGTTTATGAAAAGGTACTTAAACAATCAGAGAAGACGCAGAGACATTGTTCAGGTGAAAGAACCTTTCGAAATTCAAAGAGGAAAAGGAAAGTATCGGAAAAGCATTGGAGATATGGCAAAAGACAAAGTGAAGGGAACAGGAATGGACAGAGTTTGAACTAAAACTGTACATCACCTAATAGGTTAGTTAGAGGAAATGCTGATGACATGTACATTACATGTTTTTTCGGAAAGAGACAAATTACCTGAAATAAGTTCGATGGACAGACGTGGTAGAAGAGTAAACAACCTGTAGAACATAAATATTCAATAATATACAACAGTCCCGAGGCGCAGGCTGATTGGGAATGCAGATTGTGTAATCCTGACAAAGGCATTACAAAAAAAAACAATTGGTCTCAGATTATTCAGTGGAATCCGACTGCACTCCAGGTACAACTTGTCAAAAGCACCAGCAGGAGAATGGATTCTCGGCTGCCGAGCAACATTTAATTACTCATCACGGCATTAAACATGAATTATTAGAATTTGTAACAAATGCATTGTAATAGTTTTGGGAGACGTCAATGTTTCTACATTCTGGGACAGTCACACTCGCAAGAGCGTTATTCAAACTGGACTGTGGGGAATGCTTTTTGTCATATTTCTTTGAATACCAAATAGTGCAAGTCGTTATGAACATAGCTCTCTCAGATCGATGAGGAGATGAAAGTGAGGGAATGAGAGATATTCACACTGAGCGATCCTCAGCGAAATTGTAATACATTGGAATTCAAAGAGATTATGATTTTTTAAAATGACCAGTAGGCACAGCTGATAATCATATAAAAGTCGATTACTTGAGTGTGAGTGGAGAACTAACCAAGCTAAACAGTATAAACAGACTGAAATGTGCTGCTGGATGTGAACAGTGGAAAACATTCGAAGGAACTGTGTAACATATTCAACAGAAAGTAAAAAAAAATAGCAACACAACCTTCAAAGAACTGTGTCGTTGCATCCCTAGGTCTTTCTGTTTGGTAAAACTACCGAGACCACGAGCATTCATTCGAAAAGTCCCGCCATGGTTTATATTCGCAAAATGCAACGTCTTTAAAATCTCCACCTGCTATACCTCAACAATGGATCAGCAGTATTGTTGATCCCGTTGTACTCGTAGATAAACCACTTCACTGTCCACATTACCACCAATTTCAATGTCACTCGTAAAATTGCTGTACATAACTCTTGTTATCACATACAAAGTGTTTATATAAACGATGCACAACAGTGGACCCAGCACCGAACCTCACTGCTCACTGTTTCACATCGGCCTGCACCTTGACCTCAACCCACTATGAACACAGTTTGTCGTCGACTGTCAATCAAATATTGAATCCAGATGGTGAGCACTCCCTGGCCCTGTGTGATCTAAACTTATTAATACATCAGGGGCGTGCAATCAACAAACAAATAACTATAGTCTCTAAAATTGCATGGCAATTGTTATGGGGAATATTGGTTGAACCAGCTCGTTCACATTCGACTTGAGGAAGAATTAGTTCAGTGTTTCCGTGGTAGTTGGCTCGTACAGTATGAAATGGAATCAATGAGGGAACAATCTGTCCGAGATCTGGTCCTACGTAATGAGGCAGGATTAATTATTGATCTGTTTGTTTGAAATCCTCTTGGAAGGAGTGATCATAGTTTTTTTTTCAATTTAGAGGACAAGTGGAGTGTGTGACGACAAAATCACATGCCAAGGCCCTGTACTTGAAAACGGGAGACTACAATAGAATGAGCGAGGACTTGACTCAGATAGACTGAAAGCAAATATTTTAATGTGAATATGTTGACGAGCTGCGCAGAACATTCAGAGCATGTTTTTCAAGATGCTCAGCAAAAAAAAAACAACATATTCTAGCGAAAAGAAACGGCTGTAAGAAAAGCGGGTGATATGCAATGATTATCCGAGGAAACAAGGGAGGCTAACAATTGAAAGAGAAGTGATAAAAAGTTTCCAAAAAGAGCAGGGATCGACAAGATTAGGAACACGTCAAAGATCAACAGAGAGCCGCCAAAAGCGCTACAAAGAATAGTAAGGTAGAACATGAGATAAACTACCACAGAAGAAATTGCAGTTCCAGTTCAGACAGCAAAATATTCTATAATTATTTACAACACAAAAGAAAGTAAATGTTAGTTATTTAGATGATGATGAGGAACATTTAGTTATGGAACACGATAAAACAAATGAGGCATTTAGTTATGGAACATGATTAAACGACTGAGGCATTGAACAGGTATTTGTGATCGGTCTTCAGAGTGGAGGACACTCAAAACATGCCAGTGATCGATAAAGAGACGAATGTAGAGAAGGAGAGCGCTGCTTGGAAAGCTGCTGCTTCCAAACGAAATTGCTGAAATATAACCCGGTTTTGTGTGAATTTTAACTTTGTCCACACCAGACGAACACCAGCACCCTCACAATTTGACAGGAGTAACAGTCGAAACGATTATTACTTGAATGGTAAAATGTTGCAGCACTCTGCTGTGCAGAGGGACCTGGGTGCACTGGTGCGTGAGTCAGAGAACGTTGGTCCGAAGGTGAAACAACTAATTAGGAAGGCAATTAAATGTTGTCCTTCATTGGTTGAATGGATTGATTTTAAGAGCAGAGTGTTTTATTTTGCAACTGTGCAAGGTGCTGCCAAAGCCTGGATTACCGTGTGTTGTTTTGGTCTCTTTACTTGAGGAAGGATGTATTGACACAGGAGCGGTGCACAGGACGTTCACATGTTCGATTTCGAAGTTGAGCGGATTGGCTTATAAGGAGATGCAAAGGGTATTTTGGGACTTTATTCATTGGAATTCAAACCAATCGGGGAGATCTCAGAAAAAATGAAACTATGAAGGGAGAAGAGATGATAGACGTGGAATGGATGTTTCCATTGGCAGGTGAAGCTAGAAGAAGAGGGCATAGGCAAAAGATTAGAAGGAGCAGCATTCGGACTAAGTTGAGAAGGAACCTTTACACCAAAAACGCTTTTAATCTGTGGCATTCCGACTGCAGTGAAGCAGTTCACATTACTTCAGTAAACGTTTTAAAGCTAAGGTTGACATACTCTTGACAAGAAAAATTAATGAAAGAGTAAGATGTGCGCGCTGATAGTTTGTTCTGAGTCCAGGAATAGATAAGCAATGAACTTATTGAATGGTGGAGCAGGCTTGAAAAGCCAGAGGACCGTCCTCTGCTTCTAGTTTTATGTTCTTTTCTTCTGCCATGCAGAACTTTGCCAAAGGCCTTGTTAAAGTCCATGTAGACAAGATGTACTGCTTTACCTTGGTATACACTTCTCTACCTCCGCAAAAACCAGTCAGGTTTGTCAGAAACCACTTTACACGCAAACACCCTTGCTTACCGTTGCTCATTATTCCTTGCCTTTCCAAATGCATGATGATCTATTTTCTCAGAATCTACTCCAACAACTGATGCACCACATTGATCAGTCTCATTGGTCTTTCGTGCCTGTCGATGAGATAAATAAATCTGCGAGCGGCTCTCAATTTCCTCCTGAGCATCTCATGAAGTGCTGTCATATGGCTGCTCATGTCCCCAGGTTGCGTAAACCTTTTAGCATTTCAAGACTTCCAGCACATCTTATTTCATAACGTGAACATTTTCCAAGATATCACAATTTATTCTCCGTGATTCCTGAGCTTCCTATCATTCTCAATAGGAGGTCCTACAGCAAGATATTTGTTTCAGATCTCCCCCATCAACAGTGGATACACATGGACAACGTCATTGAACTTTAAGAGGCCCTAATCTCATCCTAGCTAAGATTTATCCCTTATTCAAATTGTTCCAAACGTGTCTGGATCTTCAAACGTCCCCAAACCGAGAGGCCTCTCCCACATCTCTATCAATTCTGTCATTAAAGGTCACTCCAAAATGTAAAATCCAAACAGGTTGAAAAATATTTCCCTTTCCTAAAATCATGTGTATCCCATTGTTTCTAAGTGTGCAGTTATTATTTATTGTCATAGCCTATCTATTACAGTCTAGCTTTTCCCAACTTACTGTCAGGGGCTAGCACCGTTTGGTTTCACACAAGGAGATTTGAGAATTCTTGCGTAAGTGGCAGCTTACAGGTCAGTGGGTAATAGAACATGTAAACAAGATGCTGTAATTTATTACATTGGGAATGATTTGCAAACATAGGGAGGACTTGCTAAAATTATACAAGTACCGAATCAAATGAAGCATAGAATAATATGAACAGTACTAGTGTCCCAGGGAAAGGAATTCTGGCTTTGCAGGCAGGGCAGAGGATGATCGGTTGATGTTGGGGCTGGACCGATATTCTAATCATAAGGGGTTGAGTCAGTTGAACTTGAACACACTGTAATTTAGAAGAATGAAAGAGAATTTCAATACACATCCAAGATTCTGAGTGCATTTGCCATGGTAGAAACTGGGAGGTTAGAAAATAGAATAGTACAGCACAGCAAATGCCCTTCGGCACTCCATGGCTGTGTTGATCATGATGCTTGTATCAACTAATACCATCTGCCTGCACGTGGCTCATATCTCTTTAATCTCTGCCTGTTCGTATTTCTGTCTGAACCCCACTTAAATACTTTGCTAACTTTTTCTCTTCTACATTATCCTGGGCAGCTTCCACCCTCTGTGCAAAACAAAAAACTTGTGTCGTTCATCTCATTTGAAATTGTCATTTTCACCTGAGACTAAGGCGCCTTAGCATTTGATATTTCCACGTTGGAAAAGAGATTCCGACCATCCAGACGATTCACGCCTCTCCCAATGCCATATATCTGGACCACGTCGCCTTTGAGCTTCCACACTCTAGAAAAACAATCCAACTGTGTCCAACCTCTCCTTATAGTCAATACTTTTGCATACAGGCAAAACTTCGACTTCTCCTTGTCACATTGTCATCCAGGCAACATTCTGGTAAACCTCTTTTGCACCTTCTTCAAAGCCTCCGCATCCTGCCGATCGTGTGGCGATTAGAACGACACATACCATTCCAAACTGAGCCGATTGAAGCTTTATTCAGTTACAGCATGACATATCAACGTCTGCAATTAATGCTGTGAACGAGGGAGGCAAACATGCCGTACACCTTCTTTACCATCACATAATGCCGTGTTATTATTTTCAGGAAGCTATGGAAATGCAACCAAGACCCATCTGTATAGGACAGTCGGTTGTTTGTAGTGTATTTGACTCTACCATTTGACTTCCAAAATGTTTCGCTTCATACTTGTCATGATGAAATGCAATTTTTTTTTTATTTCTCCAACCAGTGTTCCAGCTGATCGACATACTGCTACAGTCTTTTAAATCCTTCCTCATTATCCACAATACTCCCAGATAGCCCAATAACTAATTGTCTTTCCACATATCGTCAGTCAAATTATTAATCAGAGCGCTGACGTTTTCCTCTTAATCACTGATATAAAGTACAAACAGAGATTGCAGCACTGATTCTTGCACAACATCCCTGACCACAGACCTGTAAACAGAAATAAACCGTCCGATACCTGTGACAACTGTGACAAAGAAAATTTTGTATCCAACTGATCAATCACCACGGATTCCATAGATTGTGATTTGATTTTGCAGACCAACCTGCCATCGTCAAGTGGTTTAGTAATGTTAATGTAGAGAATCTCCACAGCCTTACGCTGAATAATTATTTTTGCCACATCGTTTTGTTTTACTTTGTGTGAGAATCTGTGACCAGAGACAATCAAATCTCCGCAAGATCTTACTCACTCAATAAGGAGATGAGGATGAATTTAGCCTCTCTGTGGGTATTGAATCTGTGGATTGCGTAACTGCAGAGGGCTGTCGAGGCTAGGTCATTAAGTATAATTCCGACATTGATTATCAGATTTTGGTTAGTCCGGGAAAGAAGGGTTACCTTGAAAGCCGCGATGAGAATGCTGGGAGTGTTTCAGTGATAGTGTATGTTTGAGGGTTAGTTGGGATTATAGAGTTACAGAAGTCTGAAGGCGGCTGAGTTTCTTCCAGGGTTAAAGGCAGTTACCAGCTGTCAGAGAATGTCAGAGAATCGCGCAAGGATGGGTTTTACAGTTTGGAGCCAGTTGCAGACTTGGAGTGCCTCGATGAGATTTCAGAGGTAGGGACAGCTGTAAGGCTGTGGATCGTTGCAGTGGCCAAATTGAGCCGGGTGTGGAAACATTCAGAAGAGTCGAGAATGTGGTAGATTTAACACCAGTTGTGGAGTCTGGAGAATATTACAAGAATGGGAATTATGGCATGGATTGGAGAATATTACAGGGATATGGAGGATGGGGTGGACTGGAAAATGTTACAGGTTTAGGGAATATTGAATGCTCCTCGGATGGGATACATAGTCTATGTAGATTTCAGTAAGAACTTTGATAAGGTTCCATATGGCAGGCTGCTCTGGAAGAATAGATTATATAGAATTCAGAGGGAGCTGACAAATTGGATACAAACTGGCTTGATGGTAGGAAACAGAGGGGAATAGTGGAAGGATGCTTGTTGGACTGGGTGTTTGTGAGTAGTGCGGTTCCGCAGGGAATGGTGCTGAGGCCATTCCTGTGTATTTTTTTCTCAATGACTTCAATGACAACGCTCAAGCATGATGAGGAAGTTTGTAGATCACACTAAAAAGGGCAGTATCGTGGGCAGTGAGAAAGTTTATGAGAAATTATGACAGGTGGGGAATTAGGCTGAGTAATGGTAAATGTGGTTTAATATAGATACGTGTGAGGGCTTGCATTTTGTAAGATCAATTAAGGGTAGAATTTCCATGGTGAATGGCAGAGTCTTAAGCGTGCACTGGAAAAGAAATACCTTGGCGTTCAGGTGCACGGTTCTCTGAAAGTGGAGTCACAGGTACACAATACAAGGAAGGAGGATTCCGGCACACTGCCCTTCATCAGTCAGGACATGAAGAACAGACGTTGGGAAGTTATGTTGCAGTTGTACAGGATGTCAGTGAGGCCGTAGTCCGATCATTGTGTTCAGTTTTGTTAACCTTGCTATTGGAAGGATATTATTAAACGGGAAAATAGTGCCATCGAAATTTAAAAGGATCTATCTAGTTCAAAGTTTGTGCGAAGATTTGTAGCTCGGGTGCTCGTTGTTGTGATTCTGTTCGCCGAGCTGGAAGTTTTTGTTGCAAATGTTTCGTCCCCTGGCTAGGCGACATCATCAGTGCTTGGGAGCCTCCTGCGAAGCGCTTCTTTGATGTTTCCTCTGGTGTTAATACTGGTCTGTCCCTGCCGCTTCCAGTTGTCAGTTTCAGCTGTAGTGGTTGGTAAATTGGGTCCAGGTCGATGTGTTTGTTGATGGAGTTTGTGGATGAGTGCCATGCCTCTAGGAATTCCCTGGCTGTTCTTTGTCTGGCTTGCCCTATGATAGTAGTGTTGTTCCAGTCGAATTCATATTGCTTGTTGTCTGCGTGTGTGGCTACTAAGGATAGCTGGTCGTGTCGTTTCGAAACATGAATTCGACTGGGACAAATATGACAGTGGACAAGAGGGCATTAAACTAGCCACCAGGATATATGAGCATACACCAGCAGCCAAAAGTCATGATCAGCTATAACCGGCATCATGCACATCAACGATGAGGGACATCAGTTCGACGAGGACAATACTTCCATCCTGTGACAGACTAAACAAACACACTCACGAGAACTCCTGGCATTCCAACCGAAACTCTATCATCAAAGGCATCCACATGGCGGAAGAGGCCAGCACAACAATAGAAAAATAAGGCTGAAACGTTCACAAAATGGTTCAGACAGAAGTGCCAAAAGGATGATCTATTTTAGTCTCCTCCAGATGACAGTTTTCTACTAACTTGATTCAGTTCGTGTGGTATCTCGAAGCAGGCTGCAGGTTCTGGATAATGCAAAGGCTGTGGGTCTTAATAACATGACATTCAACCAGTTCCTGCTGGGTTACAGCACTGGCATCGACCTGACAATGTGGGAAAGTATCGAGTGTGTCCTGTGCATGCACAGAAAAACATCACTCACTGACTGCCCTATTGGTCTCACACCTATCATGAATATTATGATGAAAAATGTCATCAGCAGTGGTGTCAAGCAGCTCTTTATCAGCACCAACTTGTTCAGTGAAGCTCAGTTTGAGATCTGCCAGGGCACTCATCCCCTGGCCTTATTGAAAACTTGGTTTAAACATGGACAACAAGAAATCACACAGCTAAATTCTCAGGTGAGTCAAGAGTGGCTGCACTTAACGTTAACATAACTGCTCTTGATCAGGTGTGAAATCAAGAATTAATTGCTAAAGTGGAGCAAATGAGAATCAGAGAAACGTCGGTACTGGTTCAAGCTATACCTGGTACAATGGAAGATGGTTGAAACCAGCCATCTCAGCTCCACGACAGCGCTGAAGCGATTAACTCGGGGAAGTGTTTCTGGGTATGCCTGTAGATCAGAAATGGAAAGGTAAGGCACCATAATCTGAAGAGATTATGTGGTTACGCTCTTATTAGACAGAGACAATCGGTAGTATTTTAACTGGACAGTGAGTATGCCACACAGAAAGGAGTGGCTGAGTGAAACGATACTGTGCAGGACAGTACAAACAGTCAGTGCAGAAATTGAACCAACACTGTTGGCATGAATCTGCATTACAACTAGCCATCCAACTGATTGAGCTAACGACGTCCTCACTGGACTCCTTAGGGAAAAAATAATAATATTAATCTGTTCAGATATGTTGTTACACACCTCTGGAGTAGGTGGAAGTCGAAGCAAACTTCCTAGCTCAGAGAGAGTGTCTTTATCAGTCAGTTCTTAGAGTGATGTCTGTTCTCGATCTAACAATCTTTAGCTTCATAATGAAAAAAACTATCTCTCCACCGTAAAATCACAAGTGGGAGTGTTTTCCAATGATTGCATAATATTCGACATGATATGTGATTACTCAGATATGCAAAATATGCAGGCGCATGCTTAAAAGCGACAAGTCACCTTATCCTTACACACATGTCAGACAACTATCACCTCTAACAACACATTCAATGCTATCGCCACAACAGAATTCCGAAGGACGAATATACTGGATATTACTGTTAACCAGAACTGGATGGACCAAATAAGTTCATTATCCATTCCAGTGATGGGCTTAAACTGAAACATTTCGACTCTCTGTACCTCAGTTGTTGTCTGACATCCTGTGCTATTCCGGAACCACACTTGCCAACTGAAATAAATTCATTATCTTTAAGCGTGTGTCAGAGGCTATGAATCCAGTAAAAATACATTTCCTCAAGATTTCTGAAAGCCTATCCGCCATCATTTTGACACATGTTGAAAATGCGTGTGATGAGATATACCCCATGTATCAATATGAGCGCAGCTTCACTCCTCATCGACTGACAGTTACTAGCAACAATCCCTGCCTTTTACATAGTTCTCTGCAGAAATTTACCGAAGCCTCTTACAAAGTACCCCTGAAAAATCACCATCAAGAAGGACATGGGCAGCAGATACATGGGAACACCAGAACAGTCAATACTTAGCCACCCACCATCCTGATTGGGACATATATTGCTGTTTCTCGGTGTCACTGGTACAAGTTCCCTCCCTAAGGGTATTGTAAACGTACCGACAGCGCATGGTTTGTCGTGGCTTATTGTGGCAGCTTACCACCACCTCCTTAAGGGAAACATGGGAGGGCAATATTTCCTGGCTCAATCCCATTCCATGAATAAATTAGAATAAAAAATATTATCCAATCAATGCCCAAAGTTGGGCTCTGAGTTTTTGGTTTTGTGAGCGCACGCTGGTTGGGCATAGTTAGTACCTTCATTGCTGTGAACAGCTCAAAGGATTTGCTGTTTGAAACACATTGTCAGTCTTTCAAAAGCACGGCCTACATACCTAACATCAGGTACACACTGATATTGACACATCACATTCCTGCGCTATGAGCAGGACAGAAGCAATTGACAATGTACCCATATCTAGCTGTAGAACGTTAGACAGTGATACATTTGCCATGAAAATGATTGTGTGTGAATGTTAGCTCACAATGTTATTACAAGGGAAAGTAATTGCATCGTTACACTTCATAATAATTTGCTCTTGGTTGTAGTAATGAGATGCATCAGTCCAAAGCCCCTTAATGTGATTTTGTGCACTGCATTCATCATGTAGTTATGATAAAAGTGAACAGAACAAACGGATGGGTTTGTGCTTATCGGGCAATGGAAAAGTCAATATTACCTAACGATGTCGAACCGTCAATAAAGCGACTTTGCTGTTAATGGTTTGACCAATGCTGAAAATACCTACACAGAAATTTCTATCTCGAGTCACACACTTGCATGTTGGTCTGGGATCATGCTGGTCATCAATTCTGCTTACATACTGACATTGTGGAGCTGACATGCACTGAACATGGTTTATGATGGATTCAGTGCAAGACGCCATGTGCGTCAGGAGTCCATCATTTTTATAGCAATTTCATTTCGGATCGCGTCCAAGGTGGAGACTTACAGAGTTTCGGTGGCATACGAGATTAGATAAACTTGCAAAACATGCTCGTGGTCAGATGTTTTTTTACAAATGTTGAATTGTGTTTGGACCAGCACCAAGCACTGTGCTCGTTAATTGGCCATGCAATTTCCTGTTGTTCAGATCTGACGCTCCTTGGTCTGTTGTGAGGGATTGTGCGAAAACTGGCCAGCTCCAGTTTGAAAGGACTCTGGATAGATTTTGGAGCTGGCCAGTGTTGTGGAGGTAGTGGTGAAGCCCAGTAGCACTGCGTCCGAATTCAGTTTTTTAAAAGATATTTTCAACAGCTTTGCTGACTGCAAAATGGTGTGTTCACTGATCTGAACATGAATCAGCTGCTTACTACAGTCACTGGATTGTGTAAAATTTATATGTGCTCTCTGGTAATTTAATTATTGCTCACTTCAATTGTGTTCAGCTGAAAACAATGAATTTCGATTCATTTTAAAACAAGTAAGAAATAAAGTGACATTTCATCTTCATGGCACAAAATGTAAAAGGGACCTGCCATATATTTCACACAGACTAATCAAGCAACTGGCAGTCATTGTCTTTAAATCCGGATTCAGGGAACAGGACTATGTCCCAGTCAACATCACCATTTTCTTTTGTAGGTTCTGTCCCTGAAAGGACAAACCAGGCGGGGGGGGGGGGGGGGGGAGGAGGGGTGGGTGGGTGGGGGGGGGGGGGGGGGTTGGGGTGGTGAGGGGGGGTTGGTACGTCGCTTCTTGGTATATAATCAGCATTGCGTTCAGCATTTATGCTGAATCCTGCGGCTGCAAGCTTGCTCAGAGGCACGTTATGAGAAGCATACAGATGACAACATCATCACCGTTTCTCCTACTTCAGAGAGACACCTCTGAATTTAATATAAGTAAGTGTTGCCACTGCATAGAACTTGTGGGGAGGAAGGATCATCTTCACATTTTGTAACCCTTTATTATATTGCGTGGCAACCGGTGAGCTGAATGGGGCAGACTTTAAAAAGAAAGAGCAACGAACGTGTAAGAAGCCATCAGGCAGCAGCAGAATCATGCGCTATACAACTCATACGGTCACGAACCTCACGGCCCGGCATACCTCCATCTCTGCAGTAAATATGAAGCCTGTGCTCCAGCCTGGTTCAGCGAAGAGTGCAGAAGGACATGCTGGAAGCAGCACCAGCCAGAGCTAGATATTTGAGAATAACCTGGAGAAGCCTTTATTGCCTTCAGCTACAAAAAGATGCCAACTTGCATGTTCAACACCAGAAGCAGCAAGTGAAGGACAGAGCTCAGTGGTCCCACAATGTATGGTTTAAATCTGCCTCTGTTGTCCTGCCACATGTTGGTGTAAAAGATAGTGGATAATGAAAGAGACCATTAGAGGAGGAGACTGCTCTCCAACAGTGAAATACACAGCTATGGGGGAGCGCAGCATGTCAGAAGGGAAATTAAAGCTGTTGCATTTATAACAACCATCAGCCAGAAGGGCTGAGCAGGTGATCCATTTCGGTTCCTTTAGGAGGCAACAGCATCAGAGACCCCAGTGTTGAGACAACTTGATTTACCCCACACAATGTCAACATATGGCTGGAGACACTAGACACTGTGGCTTACCTCCAGAGATTGCCACACCTCCAAATAATCTGTTCCATTTGAGCAAGAACATTAACATCTACCCACAACGTGATAAGTTGCACAGTATGCCATGTAAACAAAAAGCAGGGGCTTGCATTGCAGTTGGTCACTGAACCATTGGTGCACGATCTACCATGTAAGTATAAATGAAGCAATCAGCAATAAAAATGTGATAAATCAGCAATAACCTGCTCAGTGTCATTCAGTTAGTGTGTCGTTTGGCTCACTGAGCTGCTGTCTCCATTGCAAGCTCAGTTTAAAGGAGTGGAATTCCAAAAGGGCAGTAAGAGCAATTACTCTTTACATCGAGGCGCCATTTAAAAGTGTGTGACGATAGGGACCCGAATAAAATTATAGTTAACTGGAATCTGGGGAAAATACACTCCTGCTTGGAATAATCACCAGCGCTAAAATGCTTGTTGTGAGTGTCAGCAATTGGAACTTCAGGACAGATCTGCAGCCATACCTCGGGATGGCGAGTGTGCAAGATTTAGCCACTTCCAGTTGCTGCAATGACTATCTGTCTATTATAAGTTCAGACGTGGAAATATTCACTGATCATACCATTCCCCAGATGTTGAAACAGTCCATCCGCAATGAGACCTGGAAAATACCCACGTTTAGTCTCATAAATGGCAAATAATATTCATGCCACATGAATGCTAGGAAAATACAGCAAGAAGTAATCAAACCATCCTTCTTTGATTTTCAATAGCATTACCACCACAGAGTGCCCAACATAGTGCTTCTGTGCATAAAATTTGTTGTCATTGACCAGACATGTTATGGACTAGCCATATAAATGACACGGCCATCAAGAACAGGTCAGAGGCCAGCAATTCTGCATTTTAATGGCTGATGCCCGAAAGCCTGTCCCCAAAGACTATGATGGATACGTCCCAGAGTAACACTGGATAAAATCAGTCCTCATGATTGCTATCCATACCCTCCTCCACTGAGGCACAACAGCAGGTGTGAGTGCCGTGGCATTCCTTAGGCAGCATTTTCCACACTCATGACCACTGCCCTTTGGAAGGAAAGGGGCCTTATTTAAGGAATGGTGACCATAATTCATTTTATATTGACGTAAGTATTTCAAATGGCAAAGCCCGACTAAGAATTGGCTTCTTAGCATGAATGATGCTCATTTCATTAACTTGGGTAAAATGTCATTCAAGTGAATAGGAAACGAGAACAAGTAGATTAATCAGAATCAGAACATTGTCGAGAGTGTCATGCTGGCAAAGCACATCCAGTCAGGCAGAATCTGAGCAGGAGAATCGACTTTTCGGGCATGAACTCTTCATTGGAAATTGTGCCACACTCGTGAACTGTCCTACCTGGCCAGATTCCTTCCCACCTATCTGCTCCAACCTCCTCTCTGATTTATCACTATCACCTCCACATCCATCAACCGATCACACTCTCAGCTAACTCCCCTTAGCCCAATCCCCCTCCTCTTTATCTCTCCAAACCGTTGGCTCACAGCCTCATTCTTGATGAATGCCTCATATCCTAAAATTCGATTTTCTTGGTCCTTGTATGCTGTCTGATCGCCTGTGCTTTTCCAGCACCACACTCTCGACTCTGATCTCCAGCATCTACCGCCCTCATTTTCTCCTAGAATCAGAGCAATATCAGTGAGAGAAAAGTGGCTCTGAGAAAGTGTTTTCCCAAAAATAATAAGGGTCTGGCTGCTAAATCCAGAGTTCCCTGGAAGTTAACAAGCAGACTGCCAAAAAAAGGCTTCGGTAATGTCATTTAGAGGGATCTCAGTACTACAGAGGAGAATGGAATGTCGATGGGTGTGACCAAAAAAGAAATTGTGAAATGATAGAGCAATATAGAGCAAGCAATACTCAGGAGACATGTTTTCAATAAAGAAAATGAAAACAAATAAAGTAAGGAACGCAAAAGGCAAACAACAGAAACCACCTGTAGCTGTGCAAGGTTTGTATATGATACTTAATTTGAATTTAAATTTAAAAGGACCTCAACAATGTGAGATATAGTAATGAATCTGAGAGTATTGTTTGAGAAGACTACATTCATCCCATCGAGCCCGCTCCGACATTCAATCATGGCTGATGGATGTTTGAACGCCACTTAACTGCACTTTCTCCGTAACCCTTACTTCCTAGAGAGATTAAGAATTTATCAATCTGTGCCTTGAACATATTTCATAAACTGGCATCTAATGCGCTCCGTGACAATGCATTAACCAGGCCCACCACTTTGTGGCTGCTCAAGTTCTAAATTGACCTCGACTACATCTAAGGCTGGGGCCACAAGTCCTAATATCCTTACCTGAAGGAAACAATTTTCCAGCGTCCGCCCATTGCAAGCTATGCAATATCTTGTACATTTCTACTGGATCTTCCCTCAACCTTCGAAGCTCCAATGGATACCATCACAGGATCCTCAGCCGTTCATCTCATGTTAGGCTTGCCATTCCAGGGATCATTCATGTGCATCTCCACTGGACACGCTCCAGTGCCCGTATGTCCTTCCTGAGGTATGAGGCCCAAAACTCGACTCAGTATTTTAAACGGGGCCCAGCCAGATCTTTATAAAGTCTCAGTAGCACTTCACTACTTTTACATTCCAACCCTCTTGAAATAAATGACAATATTATATTTTCTTTTTAAATCACGGACTCAACCTGCAAGTTAACCTGAGAGAACGCTGTAGTAGCACTCCCAAATCCGTTTGCACGTTAGCTATATGAATTTCCTCAACATTTATAAAATAGATCATGGCCGTGTTCGCTTTTCCAAAGTGCAAGTCTTCACCTTTGCTCACATTGAATTTCAACAGCCTTTTCTTCGAACATTTTCGTAAACTGTCTAAATGTTCCTGCATTTAGGAACATGACATCCGATCATCGACACAGAGTGCTCAGAATGGCAAGATTTGGGAAGCTTTGGTGACAAGAGGAATGGCGAGCTCATTCAAAAAACGAAAAGGAGGAACTTGTAAGTGTGTGGAAACTGAAGACACTGACAGGCCTCGAAAACTGCATTAAAAACACATAAAAATGTTAACACGGAGCTCAGAGACTTAAGATACATCCTGGAATGTAACTGGGGTATGGAATTAAGGTAAACCCAAGCTGGTTTATCAGGAGTAAGGCAGTAGCCAAGGAAAGAGTATATCCATGCCAGAACAAATGAGGGAATTAATGCGTGGAGGAAGTGGGTGAAATCCTTAACGAATATTATGTATTCGTATGCATCAAGGAGAAGGACAGTATGGATGGTAAGTCGAGAAGATCATTATGGATGGTAAGTCGAGAGAAGGATGTGGTGATATTCCAGGGTACTTCAGTTTCCAAAAATTGGAGGATATACTGGTCGTTTTCTAAAGCATTCAGTTAGACAAGTCTGTTAGATATGATTGGATCAATCACAGAGTGTTGATGGAAGTGAGGGAAGAAAATGTTGGGGCATTGTACACATTCTTTTTTATGCTCTTCTGGTCACAGGAGAGTTTACTGAGAATGGGAGAGAGGAAACATTGTTTCCTTTTTGAAGAAGGGTACGAGAGTTAATCGAAGAAAATTCAGTTCGTGAGCCTTACGTCAGTGGGAGGGAAATTACTGGAGAACATTCTTAAAGATACAGCTGATTCATGGAAAAACATGGCGGATGCGCGAAAGGCAGAATAACTTTGTGTGGGGAAGATCATGTCTCACGAATTCAATTGAACATTTTGAAGAATTAAGAAAGGTGTTTGATGTGGGAATGGGGCTTGATGGTGGCCTTATGGACCAGAGCAAGACCTTTGATAGTGCTCCTTATTGTCGGCTCAAATAGAAATTGAAGTCACACGGGATCAGAAGTAAGTCGGTAAGACGGGTCCAGAACTGTGAGGTCTTTGTGGACTAAGTCGGTGTGGGATGGTGTTTTTGTGACTGGAGATATGTGGAAAGAGTGAGGGAGTTTCGATCGTGAGAATGATTGCGAGAGGTCGCACCAGCATATCGGTCGGCTGGAAACTTGGAAGAGAGAAAAAAACACATGCAATTTAGTATGGACAGTTGTGTGATGATGCATTTTACAAGGCCAATTGCAGGAGAGAAGTATCCAGTAGAAGAAAAAAACTATTAGTCATATCGATATCGGAACGGTTGTCAGAGTACAGCTCCACAATTCCCTGAAAGTGACAACATGGGTAATCATAGGGGTTAAGAAGACTTGGTTACATCTGTCGGAGTATACAGTATAAATATTGGTGGTTCATGTTACAGAGATATAGAAATTTACTGTGGCCATATTTGGAATATTGTGCACTGTATTGGTTTTCACAGCAGCAGAACCGAGGTGCTGGAGAGCAAGTAGGAAAACGTTTCCAGAATATCGCCTGGTTTGGAGGATATTACTCTAAAAGAGAAATTGTACCAAATGGGTTGTTTTCACGTGGACATCAATGGCTGAGGAGCTACCTGATAGTTATTTACAAAATTGTTAAAGGCAGAGAGCGGAGGGGAGTTAGAGGCTATTTTCACCTGGAGTAGAAATATCAATAGCTCGGGGACGTATGCTTCAGGAAAAGGCGGGAAGTTTGACGGAGTTGCGACAGGCTTTTTTTTTTCTTTTCTGTACAGAATGTGGAAGTGCCTGAAATTCACCGACAGAGGAGAAGAAAATAAATTAGCAACATTTTAGAGGAATCTTAACACAGAGATGAGTCGGTGGGGAATAGAATAGCATAGGATGAGTTGACGCAAGAGCGTTCTTTTTAAATTTAGAAAGGCAACATGCGCCAGTGCAGGTTCGTTGGTATGGAGGGCCTATCCCCGTGTCATTATGTGCTTAGTATTACATAGGCAAACATCTCCTGCTTAATTTAAAACCAGTCACACAGAAAAGGTTTATCCCGTGCAGTCAGCTGTACATATTCGAGTGGACAACAACTGCGTTGAGTAAACTTAACAACATAATTTCATGAAGTATAGCAGAGAATAATTAACTAACCACTATTTGCAATTTGTTTCTCAAACCTATCTTTTCCCTTCCCTTCTGTAATTCTAGTCCGATACAACTCACAATTAAGATTTACAAAACAAAATCCAATGTGTTTGTCCAATGTGTGCTGGAAGGTTTCCTAATACAATATGTAGACAGGCCAACAAGAGGTGAGGCCATACTGGATTTGGTTCTGGATAACGAACAAGGCCTGGTGTTAGAATTGGAGGTAGGTGAGCACTTTGGGCTCAGTGACCACAATTCAGTGACTTTTACTCTAGTGATGGAGAGGGATAAGTGTGCACTACAGTGCAAGAGTTATAGCTGGGGGCAGGGAAATTATGATGTGGTGAGGTACGACTTAGGATGCGTGGCTTGGAAACGTAGGCTTCAAAGCATGGGCACAATTGATATGTGGAGGTTGTTCAAAGAGCAACTATTGAGTGTCCTTGATGAGTATGTAACTGTCAGGCAGGGAGCAAAGGGTCGTGGGAGGGAGACGTGGTTTAATAAGGAATTGGAATCCCTTGTTAAATGGAAGAGGGCGGCCTATGTAAAAATGAGGCATGAAGGTTCAATTGGGGCGATTGAGAGTTATAAGGGAGCCAGGAAGGACCTGAAGAGAGAGCTAAGAGCAGCAAGGAGGGGACTTGAAAAATCCATAGTTGGAAAGGCTTTCTATAGGTATGTCAGGAATAAAAGAATGACGAGGGTAGGAACAGGTCCAGTCAAGGATAGTAGTGGGAAGTTGCGTGTGGAGGCTGAAGAGATTGGGGAGACACTGAATGAATACGTTTCGTCAATATTCACTCAGGAACAGGACACTGTTGCCGATGTGAATACTGAGTCACAATTTATTAGAATGGACGGCTTTTAGGTATGTAGGGAAGAGGTGTTGGACATTCTGGAAAGGGTGAAAATAGATAAGTCCGCTGGGCCTGATGGCATTTATCCTAGGATACTCTGCGAAGCAAGGGAGGAGATTGCAGAGCCATTGGCCTTGATTTCTATGTCTTCGTTGTCTACAGGAATAGTGCCAGAAGACTGGAGGATAGCAAATGTGTTTCCCTTGTTCAAGAAGGGGAGTAGGAATAACCCTCGTAACTATAGGCCGGTGAGTCTCCCTTCTGTTGTGGGCAAAGTCTTAGAGAGAATTGTAAGGTATAGGATTTATGAACATCTGGAAAGGAATAATGTGATCAAGGATAGTCAGCATGGTTTTATGAAGGGCAGGTCGTGCCTCACAAACCTTAATGAATTCTTTGAGAAGGTGACTAAGGAGGTAGACGAGGGGAAAGCGGTAGATGTGGTGTATGTGGATTTTCGTAAGGCGTTTGATAAGGTTCCCCATGGTAGGCGTCGACAAAAAATACGGTGGTATGGCATTGAGGGTTGATTGGAGGTTTGGATTAGGAGTTGGCTGGCTGGAAGAAGACAGAGGGTAATAGTTGATGGTAAAGGTTCATCTTGGAGTGCAGTTACTAGCAGTGTTCCGCAAGGATCTGTTTTGGGACCATTGCTGTTTGTCATTTTTATAAATGACCTGGAGGAGGGGCTAGAATTTTGGGTGTGCAAGTTTGCGGATGATACGAAAGTCGGTAGAGTTATTGACAGTGAGGAAGGATGTGTCAGGTTACAGCAGGATATAGATCAGTTGCAGAACTGGGCAGAAAGGTGGCAAATGGAGTTCAATGTAAGGAAGTGTGAGGTGATTCACTTTGGTAAGAGTAACAAAAAGATGGGGTACTGGGCTCATGGTCGGATACTTGGTAGTGTGGATGAGCAGAGGGATCTTGGTGTCCATTTACACAGATCTCTGAAAGTTGTCACCCAGGTAAATAGTGCGGTGAAGAAGGCATATGGCGCATTGGCTTTTATTGGCAGAGGAATTGAGTTCCGGAATCCTGAGGTCATGTTGCAGTTGTATAAGACTCTGGTGCGGCCGCATCTGGAGCATTGTGTGCAGTTTTGATCGCCATACTATAGGAAGGATGTGGAGACACTGGAACGTGTGCAGAGGAGGTTTACCAGGATGTTGCCTAGTATGGTAGGAAGATCGCATAAGGAAAGGCTGAGGCACTTGGGGCTGTTTTCATTGGAGAAAAGAAGGTTTAGGGGTGACTTGATAGAGGTGTACAAGGCGATTAGGGATTTCGATAGGGTTGACCATGAGAACTTTTTTCCACGTATGGAGCCAGCTATTACGATGGGACATAGCTTTACATTAAGGGGGGTAGGTATAGGACAGATGTTAGGTGTAGATTCTTTACTCAGCGAGTCGTGAGTTCATGGAATGCCCTGCCAGTAGCAGTTGTGGACTTTCCCTCTTTATGGGCATTTAAACGGGCATTGGATAAGCATATGGAGGATCGTGGGCTAGTGTAGGTTGTGTGGGCTTGGATTGGCGCAATATCGAGGGCCAAAGGGCATGAACTGCGCTGTATTTTTTCTATGTTCTATGTTCTATGTTCTAACACTTCTTATCACAAAAGTAGGCAACTTTCGGTGCTTGTCTTCGGATCTTCCTGTGCCTTCTTGGTCCTTGTCAGGAATTTCTGCGTCACAGGGTCCTGATCGAAAATGTACTTTTCAGAAATATAACATTTCAAGCAGTCTGTTACATGGCAGGACTTGGTTGTTCTCCTCTCAACTGTTCAATTTTCCCGGGTCTTCTCTCCGCAAAGCATCAGATTATGTCATTAGCTTTTAAGATTGTCAATATATTTAATTAAAACAGGATTGGAGTTTGGTATTTTTCGGGATATAATCTTAAATATTTGTCCGAATTCGAACTTGTTATTTTTTTGGCTCCAGGCAACGAGTTGATCATTTTGGTTGGCCAAGTGTAACTTGCATTGTTGCCTTATTGAGAACAGTTGTCTGAAAGTTTCGCTGCTTTTAACTCACTGAAAGTACACCCACATCTTCATAACACCTTCCCCCTTAAAAAAAAAGAACTATCATAATGAAAAGATTGCTACATTTTCTTTACCTACTTTTTAAACTCGTTATCCTAACATTCAAATATCTTTAGTATTAGTTAACCTTAACTTCTTCCCTTCCACCTGTGCGTGTGCGTCATCTAAACTCGATCAGTTATATTTGTGATAACGCATCTGTGATTGCAGTCTTCCGATCTGGACATGTATTTTTTTATATAATTAAACGTCTTTAACATAAGACTTCAACGAAATAGTCTCATATTCTCAACTTTAAAACATTCTAAGAATATAAGCGGATTGTGATCCGCGTACCAATCGTCTCAGAAATATTGTTCATGAAATGCACATTTAAATGTTGTCAGGTCAGTACCAAATTCAATGGTCCATTTTTGATTGTGGAACATTTCCACTGCAAGACGTTTATCTTTTTTCGAAAAGTAACCAGCTGGCAGTTCAATTCCATCTTCACCTTCCTGTAGGAGTACAGGTCCAACTGCAGTATCAATTGCATCGATGGCGACTTTAATATTTTTCAAACGTTTGGTGTTGCTCAAACTTGTTTGGTCGTGAATATTGATTTCACATGGTTGAATGCCTTCTGGCATGGTTCTGTCCACCGAAACGTTGTGGTCTTCTTCAGAACATCTGTTAACGCTGCCAGTACACTGTTAAAGTTTGTAACAAACTTCCGACAGAATTCGCTGAGTCCTAATATTCAAAGCACGTCTTTCTTTAAGGTTGGTCATGGAATGTATCGACAGTCATCGTTATGTGTTCTGAGAGAAGGAACTAATCCTTCCATGACGGATGTTATGTCCAAAATCATCACCTCCGTTTTCTTAAATTCCATTTTATTTGCTTTATCATCAATGAGCTCTGCCAACTGTACCAAGTGATCTTTCCAGAACTCATTAAAGATCACGACATTGTCCAAATAGACTGCACAGCTTGTTAAACTAACCGAAGCGCTTGTCATGAGACTGGAATGTGGCAGCAGCGTTCTTCATTCCGAAGGGCATCACTTTAAACTAATATAGCAAATTTGGTGTTACAATGGGAGAAATTTATTTTGCCGTCTCTACTACAGGTACATGCCAGTACCCACGCATTAATTCCAATTTTGGTAGTGTAACCGGTTTGTCTGAAATTCTCGATACAGTTCTCCAACCTCGGAATTGGATATGAGTCCAATTTTGTAATGGCGTTGACCTTCCGACAATCCCTATAGAATCGTTGCGTCTCATCCGTTTTGGGCACTTAGACGATCGGCAAACTCCACTCACTCTGGCTTGCTTCAATGGTGTTCTCATCGAGCATGGCCTCCACCTTCATTTTGACCTGTCTGGCTTTCAAAACTTTAAGCCGATCGGGGTATTATTTTATAGAACAGTATTCCCTTCATCTACTTCATGTACAATAGCATTAGTTCTCTTCATCTGATTGTTACTTCGTTCCTTATGTTCCAACTCTTTCAACACCGTTCTACACTCCTGAGACAGGTAGCTTAGTAATCTATCCCACTCCTCAAGGACTTCCTCATATTGAATCTATTCTGAGGTACTTCAAAATCCATACCATCTGGATTTGATTCCTCATTTTGCGCGCAGTAACTAACACCTGTTTCTCCAGTTCTGTTTCTCTGCTATATGTTTTCAACGTCTTCACATGACATACTTGATAGCTTCTTTTCATTGATAGCATCTTTACCAAATAATTCACGTGACTCAATTTTTTCTCAATTTGATAGGGACCACTAAACGTGGCTTTGAAGATATTTGCTATCATTAGAAACAGTATTCTCAATTTATCCCCTAAGGAAACGTCCAAGTCTCAGAAGGTTTAATCTTCCACCTGCTTCAATCAACACCGTGCCCTCTTTCGCTGCTGTACAACGAACTCTGCTGCTCGATTTAATCTCTCCATCCCGTCCGATACATAATCGAATTCTGAGATCTCTGACTTTGGTCCGACCAATTATTCTTTAATTTCAAAGGGTCTCTCACTTTATGACCGAATATTAATTCAAACGGAGTGAACTGAATAGATTCTTTTGTGAGATATAGAATGGCAAACAATACGAATTGGATGCTTTTATCCCAATTATTCGAGTAATCCTGACCATATCCTCTTGACATGGTAACACTGGATTTAAAGTGCAGTATACCTAAGCTATCCATGGCCTCCTTAAACAGCCTCATATTAAAATTGGACCCTTGGTTCGTCTGAATCTCCCTGGGCAGCCGATACCATGTGATGAAAGCTGCTAACTCCTCTACTACCGTTTTTGCACATAATACTCTGGAATGGAATTGCTCCCGGAAATCTGGTAGTCACACCCATTACGGTTAACAAGGACTATTTCCCAGTTTTACTTATTTGGAGGGGACCTACACAATAAATTCTCACCCACGTGAAAGGGTCTTCAAATGTGGTCATTGGCAATAGAGCTGCTGGTTTCATTACCGCTTGTAGCTTACCTATTATTTGGCAAGCATGACACTTACGGTTTAAGTTAACCACATCGTTGTGCATTCCTGGCCAACAAATATGTTTTGACCTTAGCCTGAGTCTTTTATAACGCTCGGTGTTGGTTCATGTTTTACGCATAAGATTACAAAGGTAACGAACCATGGGGAATTGGGGCAAACACACAGACATGGCCAGTTGTTTTGGTCAGAGAATCTTCCAGTGATAGCGACTGCTATCGGGAGTATACATGGAGTCGGAAGGGTGAAGTTACTGAAGAGGTTTGCACTGACATAGAGAGTGTTAGGAATCAGAGAATCTGACAAGATAGCGAGGATTCTATAGATTAGAGGAGATTACAAACTAAGGATTATAGGAATTGGAGGAGATTACAACCAGAGGGAGGTCTGTAGAGTTGGGAAGACGTTACGAAGACGGTCAGTGTCAGGATGGGGGAAACTTAAAGTAATATAGTGCTAGCGATGGTGACCGAGGAAGTGACAGTCAAAAAGAACGTTTTTTCTATCTCGATCAGTTTACACTGACATGTGAAATGTTCTTAGAGTTGCAGGCAGTACCAGTGATTCGGAATGCAATATAACGTTTTTTTTCATTTCTCTATTCCGTTTGTATGGATTGTGCCGACGTACTCTGTATCTCAGATGAAACTGTGTGTTGATGATATTGTTGCATTGTACCTGATACTGTAACTGAAGAGTGCAAATCAGATGATGCTGCAAGTGTCGAATACATTTGAGTACATGTGGAAATAAAGCTAATTCATTGATTCATTTATTTGGAATTTGCAGTAGCAAAAAGAATTCTAACGACAGGAAAAAAATGACAAGCATGGAACTTTGTGATGACTGCAGAAGCTTACAAAGGCGACACGTGTACAACAGACTCTTTCCAGATTTAAGGAGAACAGTGCTATCCAGGCAAGATTCTTTCGAAAAGGATGGTCGACTGCGGGAAGATGCGATGATACAGAGAGTTGCAAAGAATGCCACAGTTCACAACGTTCACAAGGATTATAGGAACAGGAGGAGGATTCATTCAGGGTATGCTATAGGGACTAGAGGAGGTTACATCTACAGTGTGTATTCAATGGATTGGAGGTGATTACAGCAATTGTGAGAGTGGTGGATGATGTAGTCGGTTACAGAGACAAGGACGGTTGTGAAGACTGGATGAAGTTAGAAATACTGATGGATGCAGAGTTTCAAAGGACTGTTCGGACTGGCCAAGGTTACAGGGAGAGAGAATTGTCCGCACTACAAGAGGTGACAGTAATCAATTGGATGTTATCCATTCACTGATGGTTTCAGTGACTGCAGGAGGTGACAGCGTTAGAAAGGCTAGTAGTAATGGTAGGCTGTCACAGAGACAGAGACGATTTCAAAGATTGGGCAAGTTTACAGATCAAGGGAAGGTTCAAAAGGTTTTATAATGTCGCATAAAAGGAGTATTGACTTGAAATGCTGTAGGAACTGGAGTGATTTAATCAGCTGAGGAGATTTACAAGTATGGTAGAAGATTAAAGGGAGTGAGATGCAATCTGACAGGATCGGGGAATGCTTCAGGGAAAGGAGAGGTTTACAGGAATATCGTGGACTGTAGAGTCATGAGGATGGTGCTCAGATCGGGAGATTCCTAATGGCTGGAGGATGTTACAGAGGTAACTTGGGCTGGAGCAACTTGACAAGATGACCGAGATAAGGATTTGGTAGTTTATTGGGTATAGTGAGCAGGATTTTGTCAGTTTCGAAGTCATTACGGAGAGAGATAAGGATTGTGCAGAAGATAATAGTCTAAATTTAGGTAAGGCCAATTATCATTAGGTGTCACTAGACATTCTAACCGCCTTTCGACAGGATGTGACAAATATAGTCTGGGAAGAAATTTTTGCAGTTGAGTCAAAAATCGGGAAGTGGTAGGAATGTAAAGTAATACAGTGGGAATTCAGGGACAGTTTGTTCATCAAAGGTGAATGACAAAGGCAGGAATTCCAGTCAATACTGATCATTACTGGTGAGTTTGTTAATTAAATTACAGTACAATAAACACAGCTGAAGGAGACTACAGGGGCGTTCTTAAAAATGAGGCGCAGACAATGGCCAAGAACTATCCTTGGCAGGTCCTGTTAAGGAAAAGACAAAAAGTATTTTATAAGATAGTTAGAGTAATAATGATTACCAGGGAAAGAATAAGACGTTTGAGAAACCAAAGCGATAATCTGTGTGTGCAGCCGGATGAAGGAGGTGAGGTCTTAAAATAATACTTCTCATCAGTATTCACACTGGAGAAAGACATTGTAGCCAGAGATTTCAGCTCGAACGTTGAGATACCAGAACATGTTAAGATCAATAAGGTTGTGATATTAAATGTTTCGTGGGCAGCAAGGTGAAGAAATGCCGGTTCAAAGAGAATGTATTCCAGGATGCTATGGGAGGGAAGTGAGGAGATTGCAGGAGCACTGGCGCATGTATTTAATACTTTGCTGGACACAGGTGAAGTGCTCCAAATGAAGGCTGCTACAAAAGGGAAGAGCCTATGGAATCCAAGATAAATTGGCAATTTGGATCCAAAATTGGTGGACGGTTCCTTTCGTGATGAGCAGACTTTGCCCAGTGGTGTACGACGGTAACATGCGGCGGTACGACAACTGTTTGTTATCTACACTAATAGTTGGGATGTCAGACTAGAAGGTATCAGTAGCAGGTTTGCAGATGACATGAAATGTCAGGGTGCAGTCCACAGTGAGGCGGATAGTTTCTGGATACAGTCTGATATCGATCCCATGAAAAACAGTGCAGAGTAATGGAAAATGTAGTACATTCCTGCTCAGTATGATTTAATACATTTTGGGAGGTATAATAAATATAACACATACCTGGTGAACGATGGATCCTGAGGGAGTGTTGAGGAACACACGTACTTCAATGAACAGGTCCATTGATCCCTGAAGTTGTCAGCAACGTTAGATAGGGTGGGAAAGACATCTGAACTGGAAGCAGGAGGGGATTTCATCTCCAGCTGGGGAAATTCTGGAACTACCCGAGAGGATTTAAACTAATCTGGCAGAGATGTTGGAACCTGAACAGTTGTAAGGACAGTAAGAAGGTTGAAGCTGTTGCAGACGATGAAGTGAGTAATTTCAATGAACAATGCAGACAAATATAAAGCAAGCAACGAGGGAAAACTGATTAATTAAACTGAATTCATTTACCTGCACGGGGTCTGACAGCTAAGGCAGATGAACTCAGAGTATGGATGGGAACATGGGACTGGGACTTCACAGGTATTACAGAAACACAACTGAGGGAGAGACAGGACTGTCAGTTCATTATTCCAAGGTACAGATGCTTCGTGGAGGATAGAATGGAAGGAAAGAGAGGAGTGGTGTTAGTATTGATTGGAAAAACCTCTGTTCTGACACGGATTAATCCCCAGCCAGTTGCTAATTTGGAAGTCCACCCCTGAAACGATTTAACCCGTTTGGTAATCTTGGAAAACTCGAGAGATAAGGAACTATTCCCCCAAATCACTATTTAAACTAAAAAATGATATATTTTTTAAAAAAAACTAACAGAGTAATTGTGTAATAACTATTTACTGTTCCTTTCTCTAACCCATTTTTCTTCCTTTCCCCGTCTATATGGTCCCACAAAACCCCAATTAAGATTTACCAAAAACTTCAGATTTCATAACCAGTCAGCTGTCGAATCTTCACTTTACATCTTCCTCTGTCTTCAGGTTTACAGCCCATTGACAGAAAGAGGGACCTTCAAGACAACCATTTTACTGGCCGTCTGCACATGCTCGTGGCTTGGCAGTTCTCCCCTCAACTGTTGATTGTTTTTCGATTTCATACCCAAAACTGATCGTTTCAGTGGTGTTAATATTGTCTAAATCCTAAATTCAAACTTGATTGGAGTTTTGTATTTTTGGGGCATAATTTAAACGGATTGACTGATTCGAATTTTTTTTGTCTCATAGCATCCCAGGCACTGCCAACTGCACGGCGAAATGTTCCATTGTAAATTTTCTAGTACGCGGTGTATTCAACTCATTTAGAACGACACAACACACCCTGAAAAAAAAAACAAAAGGAGCAATCATAATGAAAACGCGGCTTCACATTTTTGTCTATTTTTCAAACATATTGCCATGACATGCAGATGACTTCAATCTAATTCACCTTAACTTCTTCGTAATATTTCCGCTGGTGGATGCTAAGTTTCTTCAAAACGTAACTCAATGACATTTCAACACCATTCTTATCTTCCTATAGCAGTACATCTTCTGCTCCTATGTCACTAGCATCGATTGCGACTATAAAAGTTTTTGTGAAGTTTGCTGTGATTTGGTTTTCAAATAGTTGAATATCTCCTGGCATTGCCATGTCGAACAAAACTTTGTGCTCATCTTCAGTCTGGTGATGTGGACTGGAGGTTTTTACGTATATTGATTGGCTGTAAATTTGTCCCCATTGCTTCAGATGCTGAAGGATGACCTTGTCAAGTGTTATCAAATCACGAGGGGCATTGGTAGGATGAATAGCTGAGGGCTTTTCCCCAGGGTGGGGGTGTCCAAACACAGAGAGGATAGGTTTAATGTGAGAGGGAAGAAATTTAAAAGAGATGTAAGGGGCAGCTGGTCCTCACAGAGGTTGGTGTGTATATGTAGCGAGCTATCAGAGGACGTAGTATTTGGACTACAATTACGACATTTAAATGGCAATTGGATTGGGACATGCATAGGACGGTTATTTGCCAAAAAAAGAAAAAAATAGATGTAGTTCTTTATAACAAACCTGGTGCGCATGGATGGTTTGAGCTGGAGGGTGTATTTGCATATTGCATGATGCTGTGAGTCTGTGACTGTATAACTCCTGTTTCATCACTAAATTTTAAATGCACTCACCTCATTTACAGGTCAAAAATCCCCTGTAAATGCCTTCAAAGATTTACCTCTCCGAACTTTATTAAATAGAAAATTCCTGACATTGATGTGGTAATGAAGACCACAGCAGCAGCAGGATTATACTCAAGCGCACTCTGTCACTTTTTATTCGGGATATTCCCTCGGTCTACAATTATCATCAAGCCGATCTATGATCCAATAATAGTGTTACTGAACATGGCTGGGTCAGAAATATTTATGCCTCAACCTGATGACCACTCGTTAATGCTATCAGACTTGACTGGTTACATTCCAAACAGCAGAACTAACATCTCATTTAAGGGCATAAGAATCCCAACACTAACAGACCAAGAGTCCTGTCACATCCAGTCATAAATGGTAATGGAAGGTTAAACAACTCACTGGAGAAATGCCCCACAAATACGCCCATGCTCAATAAAGGAAAATCCCTGTACATCAGTATAACAGACAAGGATGTAGCAACTGCACCATCCTCAGCCAGTAATGTTCAGTCGATGATCAACTTCACCCTCGTCATGATGCCCACAGAATCACAGATGCCAGCCTTCAACCAATCGATTCGCTGCACGTGACAAGAATTAAACAGCTGAACACAATAGATACGAAAAAGGAATTGGGCCCGACACCATTCATGCAATAAGAATGAAGACTTGTCTGCGCAACAAGTTATGTCCGCACGTGTCTAATTTACTCTCGCTCCAACTCTGACATCTCTCCGACAATGTGGAAAATGACTCAACTCTGTCCCGTCCACTATAAGAATGAATACAACCTGATTAATTACCTCCCCCTCAGTCTCATCACCACAGTCAAATTTGTGGATATTCTTTTTGACAGAGCTGTCAAGCAGCACAGAAATAACATGCTCCGGGTAATTTCCGACATGTCTCCATGTGGAGGCGATGTTGTTGTGGAAATATCAATGGGTGACTAAGCCAGATCAGGCTAATGCACTGGCAACTGATGGACGTTTAAAACAATTAATAAAACATTACGATCTAAAATCAACAGTGACGTTAAAGCCAACGTCGATTGTAATCACTATATTATTTCCCCAACGTAATTTCACTGAGGAAATCACCCGTTCGTTCCTTGTCTGGCCTAAAGGTGACTCCAGACCCACCAAACACGTGAAAAAGTCTTCAATGGTCTCTGAAACGGCCAAGCAAGACTCTCAATTGTATCGAACCGCTCCATGGTTTTAAAGGATAAATCTAGACAGAACACTCAGCACCAGCCTCCGTTTCAAAAAATGGAGTGGGTACCAGAGACTTGTCGACCCTGTAGAAATATCCTTCCAAACATATGAGATCTTTCGAAAACATTTCCAGAGAGTTCCAGTCGTCTGAGCAGAAACATCATGAATGGAGCAGATCATCCAATACATTGATCTTTCCCCATTCTAGTTCATTACCGAACGTCTCCTCAATCCTCTTTTCGCACAGACTGTACACAATTCTTAATGTGATTGAGCTTGGGAAATATAAAATAGAAACAACACTAATCCCTTTTGTCTGTCAGGTTTTGGACCCAACCCATTATAATAATGTTTGATCCGATATCTCCACAGTGAACACCTGCACTCTCCCTATCCATTTAGAGGCTCAAAATGTCTTGGCTTCCACAACCTTGTGTTGCAGAGAATTCCACAGTGTCACCAGACTCTCAGCGCTGGCATTTATTCTTAACTCAATGCAGATATGTCTGTTTGTATCCTATTATGTGACCCCTTGTTTAAGACGTCCCAGCCAGAGGAATTATCATCCCTGCTTCAAATCTCTCTCGACCTGTCTTCACCGAGCTCATCACTCATTTTCCCAATCTCCATGCAATACAGGCCCAAACTCTGCTTCCACATCAAGCCTGTCATCGCAGAGATTAGTGTGGCCATCATTTACAATACATCCTCAATGTCAGGTTTGTCCTTTATTAGGTCAGGAGAACAAAACTGCACACAATACCGCAAAATGCTCGAGATGGGGTCTCATCAAGGTCTGTGCAGCGACAGTAAGACGCCATTATTCCTCTACACAAATCCCTTTATGTGCAAGTCAACGCACCGTTTATCTTCGTAACTGCTTTCTGCTCCTGAAATATTGCTTTCAGTGACTGGTGTACAGGGAGATCAAGATCCTTTTCAGTGTTACAGCTATCCAGTTGTTGGGTGTCTGTAGATTAGTCAGCATGCCATTGCTATTCCTATTATTGACTTCTGGCTTCACATTTCGCCGCCCTGCATGGACCTCAGAGGACTGCGCGGAAGGATGCAACAAAAAGTCCCCCTTTAGAGTAACGTTTTTGTCTAGTCACTTTTAAAATGGTAGGGTACTATTCTATATTCCCAACAACGTGAAGAACGTCAAATCTACTGACATCGATTTTCATCTGCCACGTGTTCGCACATTCATTTCACTTGTCTCAATCACCTTGGAGAGTTATTACCTTCTCCTCACCCACTCAAAATCAGACATTGTTTAGTGCCCTCTGCCATGTTGGAAATATTGCATTTGATTTCCTCGCCCAAATGCTTGATATGTATTGGGAATAGCTCGGGCCCAAGTACAGATTCTTCTGAAACCCCACGTGCCTTCCACTAAAAGAAAAAAAAAACTTCCTTCCCACTCACTCTTTCCTGTCAGTTGTCCCATCCTAAAAGAATATACATTTAGGTAGGCTCATTTCCAGAAGATTTGATTTTGTGCACTCAGATTGACACTTTACTGATATTCTTTCAGAAAACCCATACACCTTGTATCGATACATTCTTCATTCTTTATCTCCCAGTCAGTTTTTCAAGCATGATTCATATTTCATAAATCTATATTGCTTTTACTCCTAATAATTTCTTCAAAATCGTCTCTTTACAAATTTCATTCTATTCTTTTTTCTCACCAGACTTAACATTCCTATTATTACTTGAGAAAAATTTCTTTAAATAATGTTTTCTGTTGTGAAAATATAACTGAAATCATTATGTCGTAGTTCTGCCATTTCTCGATTCTCCATTCTCTAGTTTTAGACCGTAAAGAGACTGGTCTTGTTTATCTTTCGCTTTCGCACTGGCATAACTTTAGAAGCTATAACAGTTCAGTCAAAATAACCTTGTTAATATACTTTTCAGTAACCCATGAAGTCCTGTCTAATGTTGCTCAATAATTGGCATTTCACGGCCATACAATCACAGCACCACAGGCTCTGTACCAAAAGAAATTCAGCACGGTTTACCTAAATCCCATCTTCCTACACGAGGTCCGTCGCTGGGAATTTTCTGACACTTCAAGGGCTCGTCCAAGTACTTTTTAACGTTCGTATGGGTACCTGTGAAACTCCTGTCTCAGTAAGCATATTCCAGACCCCCAACACCCTCTCCGTGAAAAGCTGTGCATCTTCTGTCAATCTTCTCAGGATCTTCCCAGTCTATCTTCTCGAATACTATACTTGCATCCTCCTTCTCCGAAGTAAAACTGTTGTGAATCTATCAGGTAACAAGTTGGCAATCTTCATCAGCTTCACACAAATGTTCTTCCCTTGGTTTCTAATGTAACCTAATTCTTCCCTGGTTATTCTGTTCCGCTTGATGTCCTTGTGAAATATCTTGTGATTCTCCTTAAAATTGCCCGCTCACATTTCCCATTTTCTCTGTGATATTGTCTGTGTGAATTAACTAACTTTCACTGAAATCACCCGTCATTTTTAAAGCACTTGGCAATATAGGCCGAGTTACCTGAATTTCTAGAATATACAGGAAGAAATTACTTTGATTTCCCCAATGCAATCAATATGTGTATTACCATCTCATCTGGAATGCTAGTATGACTTACATCTGGTTCGTCAGATATACCAATGTTCAACCAGACATGTTTGCATTACAATCTCGTTATTGATTTGAAGGACTTTATTAACAAAGGTATGATTGTCAGACAGTATTTCTGCGAAGTTTCCCGGATGTTCCTCCATGAAGATAGGCACAAAGTAACGGATTAGGTTCTCGATTCTCTCCTACAAATAAAATCCTGTTTGCACATTCACCATTCCACAATTGACCTTGCTTGCTTTTTCTTTTAATTATCGGTAGAATGTTTTCACCAATACTTATGATTCCAGTTACTTTACAAACTTAATCTCTTTCTTATTGACTTATTAGCTTCTTGCGTCAACATGCTTGGCTCCTAATCTTCCCTGAATCAATAGCTTCTCACAATATTTTCAATTTATCGTAGCTGCTTACTCTGATCTAATGTCATCTTACGTTTTGTTTACCATTATTGAATCACCTTTCCCTTTTGATGTTTTCATCTTGAAGGGATAAATGTGAATTGTACACCTGAAAGTGTTTCATTACTTAAAAGGCAGTGTCTGTCTTCCAATTCACTTTTCCAATTCACTGAAGTCAACTTGCCCTCACATCTTCTTTACATGCATGACTCAGGTTATTGGACAAAATTTCCAAAACAGAAATCATCAACCGTCTTGTATTCAAATATAATTGTGAAAGAAAAATGTGCTATGATCAAAATTCCCAAAAAACTCCTTCACCACAAGGTTTTCAATGACGTCTTCTAATCACACAATATCAACTCCAAAACAGCTTGATCTCTCGCCTTATGGTCAACTCACTATTAAACCAAGCCATCTCATACACACTCATGAAATCCATTTTTCCGAGCTGTAGCATTCATTTGGATTGAGTCGGTTTAGATGTGTCTAGAGATGTCCGATAACTTACATTGTTACTGCGGTACTCACAAACTTCTATATCCAATTTCATGTTTTCGAACATGCCCGACATTCGTGTCACCGTTTTCACTTTGAGAAATAACCTCCATCAATGCTAGTCTGTTCTAAGCTCTATTTTACCAGGTTCAGTAGAGTTTGGGCGACGTGGGTTGTGGGGTGATGCACGGTGGATTCAGCCAGATCTATTTTGACTTCGTTTAAAATCACACCTCTGCATCTTCTCATGTTCCTCTCAACTGTCATTATGATATTTACACCAGATCTCCTTTTTGTTTGGAGTGCAGAAGGACAATGATATTTCAGCAATGCTGTGTATTCCGCCAGACAACTAAAACTGCTCTAAAGAGAGTGGGAACTTTATAGCAGGCTTGGAAAGTATTGCTGCTGCCGTACAGTATCTTCGTGAGATCACATCAAGATTCGTGTGTAAAGAGTTAGTTTCCACAATGAAAAAGGCATGTCAGACTTTGGTAGCCGTGTTGGCACGCTCAACTAATTCCTGCAGTGAAGTTATGAATTTATCCGAAAAAGATGATCAGGTTGATCCCAAGCCCATTGGAGTTTACAAGATTGAAAAATGATCTTACTTTTACATTGAACACTGGAAGGTATCAGAAACAGAAGCCAATTGCACAGTAAATGGAGGATTCCATTACACTTCTCCAACCGGTTATGCAGGAACAGCAGAAGGATATTGAAGCCTTCGACCCTGATGAGCCCAATCAGTCTCTCGAACCTGTAACACAGTATCCAGTGTCGGCCATGCAACACCAGTATCATGATACACAGCAACAGGATCGGTCCATTCAGCCTCCTGAAGTCTATAAAGCAGGAAGTGGAAGACGTCTCAGGGTGACTGGAGGGTATTACATAGGGTTAACATGAGGCCATTGAGTTGCATCAAACTTGCTGCACCGGAATTGGAAAAAGGATGCAAATTATGAGACTCCTTTTGTGAAAGAAGGAAGACGTTCACCTCACGTGTCTGTTGTATGGGAACAGGATGAAGCCAAATACTCCATCAGTCCTATTTCAGAGATGCAGACGGAGGCGATTCACTGTCTCCAGCCTGTTATGGAGGAATATGAGGACGGTCTTCAGTCGCTCAAGTTATTATATATCAACAGCAAGGTTCCATAAGCCCTCCAGAGTCTTCGGCATCAACAAGAGGAGAACCATCACGACGATTATGTGGAAATACCAGAAAAACAATAGCCAACCGGTTTTGTACACAAGGATGCAAATGAGTCCATATAGCCACTACCGTCTCATGAACAGCAGCAATAGCAGGCGAATTCACGCTTTGTTCTTCTTATATCACAGTGCATGGAATGGTGAGATTATAGAAAGACAAGAATTTTGAATTAAAGAATATAAGGCAGCGAGAAAACTGTTAAAATTTAAGAAAGATTGTTAAAATCAATTATTCCGTAATTGATTACTGGAAATTTCAAAAGGCAAACCACAATCCATCAGAATCAATATGATTTGACAAAGCATTAATCATATTTCAATTACTCTCTAAATCTCTTTGAAGATGTGAAAAGCAATCTGGATAATTGGGATCCTTGAGATGTAATATTTCGACTTCCATAAGGCATTGAATAAATTATGCAAAAAAGTTTTTCTCTGTAAAATGCGATTGCGTATGTTTAGAAGTAATTTATTAGCTTGGATACCGAATTGGAGAACAAACAAAATGCAGTGAGATGGAATAAATGTATCATTTCCATTTTGGCAAAATGCAACTTCTCGAGTACCATATTTCAATTACTCTCTTAATCTCTTTGAAGATGTGAAAAGCAATCTGGATAATTGGGATCCTTGAGATGTAATATTTCGACTTCCATAAGGCATTGAATAAATTATGCAAAAAAGTTTTTCTCTGTAAAATGCGATTGCGTATGTTTAGAAGTAATTTATTAGCTCGGATACCGAATTGGAGAACAAACAAAATGCAGGGAGATGGAATAAATGTATCATTTCCATTTTGGCATAATGGAACTTCTCGAGTGCCATAGGGCTCGGTCCCCATGCCCCAACTGTTTGCAATCTAAACTGTTACTTATTTGAGGGGATAGACATTCTGTAACCAAATTATCAGATGACGCAAACTCATATGTGAGATTTAAATGAAGATGTAATAAATTTATAAATGGATATGAATAGAATGGGCCAACATTTGGCAAAAGAAAATGAACACGAAAAGTATGAGGGTGTCTATTTTGGTCAGTGTAACAGAAAGAGAACGCCTTATCCAAACAGAGAGAGACTTCAGAATGCTGAGATGCTGAATTATTGGGTGTCCTCACACATATCACGGAAATTTCAGATGCACGTGCAGCAGGTAATGGGAAAGGTCAGTGTCATTTTAGCATTTATTTCTAAAACAGTCGATTCTAAAGAGAGGGAGATGTTGCTGCAAAAACGCAATGTATTTGTGAGATCAAATTGAATATTGTGTGCAGTTTTGCTGTCCTGACTGCTGGAAGGATGTATTTGCATTTGAGACAGTTCAGCAGAGGTTCCCTAAATTGATTCTAGAGTTGTGGAGTTTATCCTCTGAAGAGATATTGAGTACTTCAGTCCTACACTCTCTGGAAGTTAGAAGAATGAGAGGAGTTCTCATTGACGTATGTTGGTTGCTGAAGGTGATTGACAGTGTCGATGTGGAGTGGATATTTCCTCATGTTCACTAACCTAGAACAGGAGATCACAGTTTTAGGATAAGTTGGAACAGACTTTGAACAGGTTTGAGGACATTTTACTTCCCTCAAATCGTTGTAAATCTGTGCGATGTTAAGCCCCAGAGTGCAGGGGATGCTGGATCGTGTGAACGTGAAGTGAATGGAGAGTCGGCAGGAAAGTGCATTTGAGCCCGAGATGACAGAACCATGATTGTGTTAAATGGCGGGGCAGGCTCGAAAAGCTGAATTGCTGTCTAATGCTCGGCATTCTTACTCAGCCCTTCGAATGTTTTATACAAGAATGGGGGTGGATTGGTTATCAAACAGGCAGCAGGCAACCAGGATAAATCAGGTTTAATCTGTTTAACAGACCATAACCATTGGAGTTGTATAGTGGCCGGTGCTCGGTCTTCAGTTATTTACAATCTGCATCAACAATCAGGAGGAGGGAACAGATGTACTGCAACTAAATTTGGCGATTAATCTAACATAAACAGGAAATTAAATTATCGGGGAAGTTGGAGATTATGGAAATGGATATCGATAAGTGAAGTCAGTCTGTAATAGTTTAGTAGTGGAATTTAACGTAATATAATACATGACATTTTGATTTCAGTGAGACTGGCAGGGAATATGTTACTGAACTATAGAGACAATACTGGACTTAATGATACAGTGCGCACTGGAGGCTTCACTCCAAATCGTTCAGACATCGGACGTGGTGCTCCATTCCCTAATACTCTGCTCCCTGATGTTCCAAGTGCCCTGTTGTTCTGATACACGATATATTTCTTCCGTCACCAAACGGTGACACTGGCGTCGACATACGAGGAGATGATCGATATGGCACCGCCCTCCTGTCTGGAAAGTCCGGATCAAAGAAGTTGAATGAAAGTGTGACACTAACAACCCGTGGAAGCACGGTCCACCCCCTGGTGTGAAGCTGCAGGTCGTGTTGAAGGAGGTGATACTGCACTGTGACGGATTCATTGTTACATCAGTGCCCCCTTACACTCAACTCCTGGGTTAAGTGTAGCTTGAGAAACTGTTGTTGGAAAACAATGTGTGGATACGGCCAAACTCCTTTCCCCAAACGCACTCACTCCGTGATTTCAGATCAACCCCACACTGGAGCCTCTGCTCTTTTTTTGGTTATGCTATGCACCCAGTTGCTAGAACTACAGTCCCCATGCTTCATTCAGAGTTGGGTCACTAATCCTCATCACTCCCGGAATATCAGAGGCAGCTCACTGCACAACCTGCAGCAAACCCACCTCAGCACCTTAACTTAAATTTCAAGGACATGCGTCAGTCAGAAGCCTCTCAGTGACAAGTTAGATGCCTGCATTTCGAAAAATACGTGAGGGGCTTTCTCATGTAACTGACCACACGATCATCTGAAAAGGACAAACATAGATGCTCGGTGGACAGGCACTGGCCAGATTTCAAAGATGTGAGAAAAAGATGCTGAAACTCCCCAGTCCAACATGGAGAACCACTTGGGACACAGCAGAAGTGAACGCCAGCCCGACACACCCCATTTCAGTGCTACTGAGTTTCATAATTCCAGCACTCCATACACTAGGGAGCTAAATGTGAGCCATACCAGGGTTGTACAGGAGAGCTATACATTGAGGTACAACATTTTGCACATTGCTTCTGAGCTTCATGATGTTGTACCCGGGAATCCAGGGATATGAGCAAGAAAGTCGGGTAAACGTACAGAAGGACAGACATTTATATTATCATTGGATTAGTACTTGATCGGCAAGTTGCAGAAATCAGGGTCTGCAGTCATTGTTTTTACCACGTTGCAGAAATGTGGGTCGTCTTAAAGAAATAGGACAGGATTGACGAATCAGATTTTGATGAGTCCAATATCAGGAATGAGAACATAAAATAAATGTGGCGACAAATCAGCTGAAATGGACAGTGATATCAGATAATCAATCTACCTCAGAGATTCAGATACCACAAACCAAATGAGATGTCAGTGCAGTATGGAGCAATGTGCAGACCAGTCGAATGTCCTGCTCAATGCACGGCAACAATCTGTGCAGACCGTGCAGAACACACTAGTTGATTAGCTGCCTGTCCAGCAAGGGGATCCTTGCAGCGAATAGCAGTGAATTGATCTGTAAAACAGGAGCTGTTGCCCTCCCGGAAAGTACAGCTGTGTGCAACGACTCTGTGCATTGCTTGCGAACACTGTGTTCGATCACTGTCGAACAGATGGAATCGTGCATCCCCTGCTGGAAATGACAGGAGGTACAGCTCCCATCATTCAGAGCTCGATATCTCAATTGAGCCATGGGATATGGAGCATCAAGACAAGAGAAAGAAGAGAACTAACGTATGTTTGAGGGGGCAAGGGTCAGACACGGCTTTAAAGGGTTCCAAGGTAGTCAGGAAGGAACTGAATAATGGACTAAGCGGGAGCTGAAAAGAGGCGTGAATTAAGCAAAATCAGAGCGCATTCTATACTAATGTGGGGAACAAGAGGGTGGCCAGAGTGAGGGTAAGGCTGATCAGGGTCGGTGTAGGGTATTTTCACCTGGTATTGGAGGAGCGAGAGTAAGTCTTTAATGAATAGTTTGCTTCGGTATTCTGTACTGAGAGAACCCTTGATGTTTCTGAGGACAGCGTGAAACAGACTGATATTCTGGAACAGGTTGATGTGAGGAAGGAGAATTTGCCGAAAATTTTGAAAAACGCACAGATAGGTAAATCTTTTGGGTCGGACTCAAGGTTAGTATGAGAGGCTAGGAAAGAGATTGCTTTGGTATTGATCTTTTCGCATTCACTGTCCACTGGAGTAGTGCTTTGTGATTTGAGGGTGGAAATGTTACTCCTTGTTCAAGAAAGGGAATAGGGTTAATCCTGGTAATTACAGACCATGATTCTTATGCCAGTGGTTAGCAACTTATTGGAGAGGATTCCAAAATGCAGGACTCATTATTACCATTGTTTGATTAGGTAGACTCAGCATGGCTTTTTGTGGGGCGGTTCATGCCTCACAAGCCTATTTGAAATCATTGACGATATGGCAAAACACGTTGTTGAAGGTAGAACATTGGATGTGTTGCAAATGGATTTTACCAAGGCATTGATAATTTTCCGCATGATTGGCTTATTCAGAAAGTAAGGAGACATGGGATGCAGGTTGATCTAGATATCTCGATCCATAATTGGCAGTCCCATAGAAGACAGAAGATGAAAAGTATTCACCCTGGAGCTCAGTGAGCAGTGGTGTTCTGCAGAGATCAGTTCTGGGATATCTGCTCTTTCTGATCTTTCTGAATGACTTCGATCTGTAATTGGAAGAATGGATTAGGAATGTTGCTGATCACGCTAATATTGTTCGAGTTGTGGACAGTGTGTAGTCTTATTGTAGGTTTCACCGAGACATTGACAGGATGCAGAATTGAGCTGATAATTGGCAGATGAAGTGCAATCTGGAAAAGTGTGAATAATACACTTCGGGAGTTCAAATATGAATTTGAATACAGCATACAGGGTTAAAGGCACAATTTTTGGTAATGTGAAAGAACAGTGTAATTTGGGGTCTATGTCAACATACATCAAAGTTGCCACACAGTTTGTTAGAGTTGTTAAGAAGGCACATGGTGCGCTGGCTTGCATTAACCTGGGACCTGACTTTATGAGCCGCGAGGTTGTGATGCAGCTGTATAAAGCCCGCATTAAGCCATTGCTATGAATGTGGAAGTGTGCCCTGTAGCTTAAAGAGAGAGTGAATGGTATTCTGTACAGTGTTCACAAGCACCTTTGTTATGAATAACTCGCAGTCTCAGAGTTTCCAGAAAAACGAAAAATATGTAAATCTCGCTGTGGAATAGATAGCTAGGTTTTGTGTGCTATTTTGACAACAATTCGAATTTAACCAAGCAGTTTAAATTATGTCACAGGATACTAAAATTCAATCGATTTTGTATTCATTGTTTTGCCAAAATTGAACAAATGGGAGGATCGATACTGGGATGATAAAGAGGCAGTCAGTTTGAATGTTACACAGAAGGAAACCGCCATCGAGAGAGACTGATATTTAAAACACTCTCTATCAAGGGTACTTTTTTTGTATGAAGCATTTTTACCGGAGACAACCGAGGGAGATGCTTAGCCGAAGAAGTAGGGCATTGAATACGACAACCGCTGTCTGGTTCAGAAATTAAGTTTATGTATTCTTAATACAAGTTTTGGTTGGAATACTACGTTGTTATAAAGTTGGATGCGGATTACAAGTTTAGATAATGGTGGGCATGAGCTATGAACAGTTGCTGTTTAATGATCACTTTTAGACAAAGGAATAAATTGTTTTCTTTTGTTTTTGAAAATAGTTGATTTTGTTAATTCTCTTTCACTTGTATATTAATAGCTTACAAGGCAGCTAAAGCTTGCGAACTTTAATTAGCAGAAGGCTTCATTGACGTGTCATAACACCACACTTGAAATATTGTGTTCAATTCTGGTCGACTTATTAAACGAAATGTGTGAAGCTCTTGCGAGGGTACAGAGGACAGCAGAAATACTGACACAGACCACAAAGAGCGACTAAAATATTGAGAAAGTCATCACGCAGAAAAGTAAGTACTGCCAGATTTCCTAAATCTGTATTTTGGTCAGTGTGTGTACTGTGTGTATATTGATGACTGCGTATCTTTGTGTGCATGTGCATCTGTGTATCAGTATTTGTCTTTGTATGTCTGCATTAGTATCTGTGTGACTCTATAATATTCATCTTTGTGTGCATCTTTGTGACTGTATTCGTCTCTGTGTATCTCTGTGTGTCTCACTGTGCATGGCACCTTCACCACGAACACTCACACATGCTGAAAGAGGCAGGAATACTTATTGTACTGAAGCTCCTCAGAGTGCAATATGATCATGTAGAGTAATGTATGTGTTTGCTCTGTAATGTCGAAGCAATTTATGTTTGAAGATTATTCGTAATAGAATGTGCACATTAAAGTGTATTTCCATTGGAATCGTATCCAAGCATCTCTGACAGTACCATTTGTAAGGTGATGTGATGAATTTATTGTACGTTCTTTAATTTTAAATAATTTGTAATGCAATCCTACAAACTATAAGTGAGAATGGATTTAAAAGCTCTGAAACTGGCCCATTGGTGATGGCAAAAGTTCAAGAACATTACTCCATATCAGGCAAAACTGTTCTGTGCTTCCAAATACAGTATTTGAAAAAAAACTAAACAGCCGTGCATCGTGAGAGTTTCACAGTATTTGATGTCCTCTCAGAGTAAGAAAAAAAGCATATCTGCCACTTTTGTGGTTGCTTGGAGAAGTCATTGTATGTGTATAAAATTCACGGGGACAGGCAGATGACGTGGGGGGGGGGGGGGCGGGAGTTGATGCCAATTCCAATTGATTTATTGGAAAAACCACAGAGACAGCATTTCACAGAGATACAGACAGAGATGCACACAAATATAACTGCACATATTAAACAGCTGCCACATATACATGTGGATATGCTAACTTACATGCAAACACATCGAAATTTCTTTAGGACAGAAATAGGTTTTTCATTCATACGGTAAACGATGGTCAGTTGGAGAAGGCACGAGAATACGGCTGAGAAGCATTTCAAACGTCATCAATTGGCACAGCAGATCCACTGGGTTAAATGTCCCAATTCTGCTAAAAATACTGTTTCATGAAGTGAGTCATTTTAAAAGGACGAATTTAAATGCAGATTGTAGGTTCAAAGGCAGGATTCTTGGCAGTGTTGAAAAATAAAGGGATCTTGAAATCAATGTCCATAGACCCTTCAAAGTTGCTACCCAATTTGAACATTGTTCTGAACGCATATGGTGTGTTAGCTTTCATTAACAGGACGTTGCTGCTCTATTGAACTCTGGTTAGATCACACTTAGAATGTTGCGTCCAGTTCTGGTCGCCCGATATAGAAAGAATATGCAAGCTTTAGTGTGAGTGCAGTAGTTATTTTTCCCAGGATTCTGCCTGTACTGGGAGGGGGGGTGGCATGACTGTTGAAGAAAATTTGTGGGATCGACGGCTTTCTTTTCATTCGAGTGATGAATGATGAGAGATGACTTGACAGAGGTGAGCACGATGACGAGATGCATAGATAGGGTGCAAAGCCAGAAATGTATTTCCCAAGGTGGGAATATCGATCACAAAGGGACCAGAATATTAGGATGATTGGAGGAAGGTTGAAGGGAGAGATCCGAGGTGTTTGTAATGAGGTGCCAGCAGGTGTCGTGGAATCAATACATTAGGGACATTTACGTAACTCTTGGATAGTCACATGGATGATCGTAAAATGAAGGTATGTAGTGTAGTTAAATTTAAGAGTAGGATAAAAGGTCAGCACAGCATTGAGGGCTGAAGCGCTGTACTGTACTGCACTCTTTTATGTTCTATGTTCCAATTTCTTATACTCTTGTGAGCTTATGCTATCTGGAATTCCGCTAAATTCAGTGGTGGCAGAATTTGGTGTGTATTTCATTGAAGAGGTTCAATGGACATGTGGACAGTTATCAAGGGCTGAATGGTCAATATCTGCTCCTCGTTTTTGCATCCTTGTGTCTCAAAACACAGGAGATTGTCGAGAGAGAAACACATTTGAGAATAAGGGCAGTCACACTTCAGACTGAAGAAGGGATGTTCGTTTCTCTTTAGCGTTGTGTGCGCTGTGGAGTTCTCATCCCCAAAGAGCAGTGAAGAATGGGTTACTGAAAACATTCAAGGTTCAGTTCCATAGATCTTTGATGATCAAAAGAACAAACAGGAAAGTGTTATGCAGCAATATTCATATCAACATTGCATATTCAAAATGGTGCAGAGGGCTCGAGAGGCTAAATGACCAACTGCTGCTCGCAATCCATGTGGTGTACACTCACTCAATCCCTTGATGCTGTCAAGAGTGTTGCGCCGGAAATGCACAGCAGGAAATTCGTCGTTTTGGGCAAAAGCCCTTAATCATAAGCACTATTTTCTTATTAAGGGCTTTTGCACGAAACGTCGATTTTCCTGCTTCTCGGATGCTGTCTGACTTGTTGTGCCTTTCGGGCGTCACACACATGATTCTAATCTCCATCATCTGCAGCATTCACTTTCGCCTCTCGATGCTGTTACAGAAGGAAAGGAAGATCTCATTCAGCCAGTCAGCATCGATGCAATAAGACAGGAGGATAACATTCTGTTCCTCTATTTTTTACAAAGGGTTATGGTGAAGTCATTCAGCCTTATGAGTACATTACACAGAACATGAGGAGGTCATTCAACATTTCTAGCCTGCTGCATAGGAAAAGGGGAGCACTGGGTAATGTCAGACAATCGACATTAGGGTTAGATCTTTCTTTTCAGGTTGGAAAGATTTACATTGGTGGAGTGCCACAGAGTTAATTATTAGATTAGCGACTAGTTAGAATCTGTCAATGTTTTAGATGTGTGTACTGATTGGACTGAGCTCAATTAGCTCAGCAAACAAAATAGTAATTTAATCAGATGTCAATTGGTGGTAGAGGGTCTGTAAGGAGATAGAGACAGTTGGCTTATGTGCAAACCTTCAGCAGAAACAGTATAGACTGGAGTAACGAAATTCGTGCTGTGATAAAGTGTAAGACAACAGTAACCTACTTAAATGGAGAGAGATCACAAACTTTAGTGGTAGAAAGCATTTGTGCGGCCTGGTACATAAATCACACACGATTAGTATGCAGATGCACCAAGTGATTAGGAATATATATGGAATGATTCTACTTCATACAAATGCTATCAGAATGATTTACTGCATCTGTACAGAGCATTTCTGAGGCCACATCTGATGTATTATATGTAGTTATGATTCCCTAAACTGAAAATAAATATACCCAATTGTTTTCGAAGCTTTGCAAATATATTTCACTTTACTTGCTCCTGAAAGAAGACCATGTTCTGTCATAAAGCACGGAAACATACCCTTCCGTCGAACTTGCCCATGCTGACCAGATGTCCTGAATTAATCAAGTCTCATTTGGCAGCATTTGGTCCATTTCCGTCTAAACCATTCCTATTTATGTATTTATCCAAATGGCTGTTAGATGCTGTAATGGTCGCAGCTTCCAACAGAACTTATGGCAATTAATTCCAGACACTCCATGAAACGGTTACCACTTTTGTCCTTTCAATATTTCACCTCTCAACTTAAATCTATGTGCTCCAGTTTTGGAGTCCGCCTAAGTAGGAAAATGACGTTGGTGATTTACCATTTCTATGCCCGTCTTGGTTTTATAAACATTTAGAAGGCCAAAACACTTCAGAGTCGAGAATGAGAGGTGCGTAGCTGATAGACACTTCCCTGGCATGGTACACTAGAGCTAAGGATTCAAATTTAAGAAAATAATGTATACATTTTAGCACAGTTAGTATGACAACATAAATTTATTGGACAAAAAAACATGAGAACACATTTGAACATATCTTCAAATTTGCTTAGCCACCAAGAGAGTATAATTATAAATTAAAAGTTACTTCGACATGGAGTAGGGAACAGGGATTGAGTCATAAATTCCAGATGATTTTCAAGGAGGCCTCACGTAGTCCAGTTTGGTGGTCAGATAACATTATTGTCAATTTTAGTTAGAGACTGTCAAAACGTAATCTATTGGAGAAGGCACGGCTTATTGCTCACTCTCTTTCCTTGTTCCTTCTCACAGTAAAATGTGAGAGGTGAAAATATGCCATTCATCTTTACCAAAAGTGAAAGATTCCTGTTGATGATTCATTTGAATCTGTCCACTGCCTGAAGCAAAATACAACTTTTCCAGGAAGTAATCCCATTGCCCACAGCTTGGTTGAGCAGAATAAGCAGACAGGGAGAATAGCATTTTGGGCAATCTAATTTCGCCTCTTTTCTGAAATTTAACTGTTGCTTGGACAAACACTTT